>NC_059342.1:79409038-79710000 GCF_018350155.1 Leopardus geoffroyi
GTGTCCCTTCTGCAAAGGACCTCTCCGAGAGAACCGAACCACGTCGAAATTTTCTCCCACGTACTTTTCTTCTGTAGCACCCGATACTTGTAATTCATGGTACTGATTAAACTTTTCAATGTTTATATGGTTGTAGATTTAGTGGTCCAACCCATGACTCTCCCGCAGACCAGAAAGTCATTGGCTGTCCGAGTGGGTGACAAAGTGATGTTTCTGGTACCAGGACCCTCCTAAAAGATGTCTCAGGTTCTGACTAAGGTAGGAATGATGGAAATGACTTAGCTTGCTGAGGCTTAGGACACTTTATTGCTGTCGGAATGAATGCCATGGGTTAATCTTGAAAGGGTATACAATTTTGGTCGATTCTTATGTAAGTCAAGAACACAACAGCATCAACTATAAAAATGTTCTACTAATTCAATGATACATAATCCTTCCATCAACAGCCCATCCTTCCATCTACACGAAAACCCACCAGGAGTGGGCATGGGATGGCAGGAGGCAAGAGGAAAGGTCTGCCTTGAGCAACTTTGGGTCCATTCTGTGAGTATTGGTCCTCCGTGTTTCCATCCAGGAACTGGTCTTTTCTTGGGTGGTTCTCTGCGTCTTGTGGTGCCCACCACCTTACGTAAGCTCTGGAGGGTAGCCTGGATAGATCTGAGCCCACCAGGGATATTGGAAGTCCCCTCCTGTGACCTGTACCAATGACTCAGATGAATTTCTGAAAACCTTCCATATCAACAAGAGAAAAGGGGGAGATCTGAAGATAGAAGGAGGTCCAGGTCATTGTCAAGCGACCCTGTTAAATAGACAAGACAACACAGATGGAGAGATGTCTATAAAAAAGCACAACAGACACAATACTAACCAATGGATTTGACTCCTGCTGCACTTTCTTACCTAATCGGGGGGCCCTTCTCCAACTATGAAAAGTCTCCTCAACGGGGATGATGGTGACAAGCCCAGGATACTGGCCATGGTAATATGACTGTGGACTGACCATTCTACCAAACCCTTTCCATATCCATTTCATGGACTCTCCTGGATGTCACCAAAAGGTAGATCCCATGCTCCTATTTCCTGAGGAGACAATGGGGACTCAGAAGCGGGATCTGGTGAGGTATGGAAGTGAGGTGAGGGTTCAGCCTCACCTAAGGCCAAGGCGCATTCATTCGTTCGTGCCACAAAAAATGTATTTACTGAGCACCTGCCACATGACTAGAGAGCTATTCTAGGCCTTGGGACGATACCATGTAAAACAGAAGGTAAACGTCTCTGTCTTCACGGGGCTTGTATCTTGTGACTGTTCGTAAATCTTATGGCTCCCATGTTACTGAAAAGTGAGTCAGAGACAGAGAGAGACAGAGAGAGACAGAGAGAGAAAGCACCAATGTACCTGGGCTCCTGGGTTCAATTTTAAAGGTCCCACTTTTGGGGCGCCTGGGTGGCTCAGTCGGTTAAGCGTCCGACTTCAGCCAGGTCACGATCTCGCGGTCCGTGAGTTCGAGCCCCGCGTCGGGCTCTGGGCTGATGGCTCAGAGCCTGGAGCCTGCTTCCGATTCTGTGTCTCCCTCTCTCTCTGCCCCTCCCCCGTTCATGCTCTGTCTCTCTCTGTCTCAAAAATAAATAAAAACAGTAAAAAAAAATTAAAAAAAAATAAATAAAGGTCCCACTTTCACCCACGGCCACCACCCTGCCATTCCCATCTCCAAAGTGGGGCATGCGGGCCAGAGCAGGACTTAACACAGCACTGCAGACACGGGACCCCAGGAGGGGCCTTGTTAATGTATTACCAGGCTGTTGGCAGCCACAGTCAGGCAGGCCAGGCTTCCTCGCCAGCTCTCTCAAGGTCTCAGAGGAGTTCTGGAGGAGAGGTATTGAGTGCTGGGAGTGTCCAGGGACCCGCCACAGCCCCTGTGTTTCAGTTAGGTCCTTTCACAATTGCTTACTCTCTCTTTATGTGTGCCTTCTCAGGACAGAAATGACAGGTTCCTGAGGCCCAGGCCAGCCCTGGCCGCCTGCCTCTGGCTCACCGCCCCCATGACCTTGCTCCGGCATCCAGGAACGGAAGAACCACTGGGCTTAGCCTTCCTTCTGACTTCAGCAGAATGGCCCTCGCTGAGCCTCTGTGTCTGCACCTGTCAAATGGGCAAGGCAGCCTCCCCTGGCCCTAAGGGTCTCAAATCGCGCAAAAGAGTGTTGACTGGCAGCCGAGGCAGCCTGGCCAGAGAGGTCATTGATTGCGTTTCCTGCCCTGCCTCCTTCCTCCTGCTCCCAGATTCCCTCTGCACACCTCCCCTCCCTCCCTGCCCATCCCCAGCAACTCGGGCCTCACCATATGCTGCTTTGTTTATGCTGAGAACTGTCTGGGGTGGCGGTTCTGACGCTCTCTGCTCCTACAGCCTATTTTTACCCTCGGTGCAGCTCGCTGCCCGGGGTGGGGCGGGCACCAGCAGCCCCAGCTGTGAGGAGCGCAGCCCACCCTCCAAGAGTCCCCGCAACAGCCCCGCTCGGGTCAGCCGGAACGTGTCCCGGCTCTGTAGCCAGAGACCCCATCTCTACTGAGGTTTCCTGCGGTTTGGGAGGGAGAGTTTTGTGCCAAGTGAGGGAATGAGGGAAGAAGGAGAAAAATGGGAAAAAGAAAGAGAGACAGAGAAGAATGTGGAAGGAAGGGAGGAAGGAAGGGAGGAGGAAAGGGAGGAGGGAGGGAGGGAAGGAAGGAAGGAGGGAAGGAAGGAGGGAAGGAAGGAAGGGAGAGAGAAAGGAAGGAAGGAGGAAAGGGAGGAGGGAGGGAGGGAAGGAAGGGAGGGAGGAAGGAAGGGAGGAGTGAACGAATGAATGAGGGAAGGGAGAAGGGAGGAAGGAAGGAAGGAGGAAAGGGAGGAGGGAAGGGAGGAAGGAAGGGAGGGAGGGAAGGAGAGAGGGAAGAGGGAAGAAGAAAGTACCCACCGTGCCCAAGCTTTATGCTTTGTATTTTAAATACATCATCCATTTGCTGTTTCATGTATTGAACAAATGTTTATGAGAACTTAGGCACCAGCCACTGTGACAAGCACTAGGAGACAGTGATGGATGAAAGTAGACATGGCCTTGACCTCGTACTGAGGGAGACCGATTTAATCCTCAACAACAAACTGAGGAAGTTTCATATCCCCATTTTGCAGATAGGAAAACTGAGGCTCGGAGAAGTTAAGGCACTCGCCTGAGGCACAGCGAGGAAGCTGAGCTGTGAGCCCGGCACTGCCCGACTCCCGGGCTCACAACCATTGCCCCACCCGTCCTCCTGTCCTCAAAAATGGGACAGCCCAGCGGCCAGCCACGGACTTGGGCTGTTAGAGCTTTCCAGATCATCTCACTCAACACCTGCATTGCACCAGAGGGAAAACGGAGGACCAGAAATGTTGCAGCAGCCCCCAGAAGATGCAGGGAGAGTGTGTACCATGAAAAAATCCCCAGGTCTGGTTACTTTCTCACTGAATGCACCCCGGTGCCACAGGCCACAACCCGCCCTGGCAGAGGGAGCCTATTGGGCTCCGCATGAGAGGTCCTCATACACAGGCCATGGGGAGCCCCGGGACCCGATAGGACCCAGGAAGTCTGCTGTGGTTCTCTGGAAACCTCTGAGGGGAGGCGGGTGTAGCCAGAGATGAATGTCCAGATCTGGGGGCTCTCTGCCTTCAGAGTCCGGGTTTCCCCCCAGCCTCTCGCTGCCTGGGTCTGTGTTGTCCTTGCTCCAGGAAAGGCAGAGTTGGAAGGCGACCGAGAGCCATCATGAACATGCCACACACAGCCCCACCTGTTCCCAAATCCAAAACCTGGGGCCCACATCAGGGAGGACCCTGCCCACGGTGACGAGGCCGGAAACAGACGTTCAGGCTGCTGCCCGGGTTCCCTGGCTCTGAGCCCGGCACTCTATCCACAGAGTGGGAGACACTGTCTGGGCCCGTCTCTGGCTCCCTCACATCAGCATGGCTTTATTTTTATTTATCTCCTTTATTTTGGTCCAGACTCTTTTTTTCCCCCGACTACGTGACGGCGAAGGACCCCTCCAAATGGAACCTTCTGCGACTCGCTCCGTCTTCTTGCCTGTCCTTGAATCACCCCGTTCAAAGTGAGCAAACACTTCGCCTGGTTTGCTCGAGCATCCGACTTCCAGGGACAAAATTAAACCTGAAGGGTGAGGTGAGCGCCAACCTGATTAAACTGTTGTCAAAGCCCTGCCCGGTGCTCTTTCTGACAGAGCCCATGAGTGATGTCCCCGTCCAACGAACTTCTACGCCACCCCGCTCGTCTGCCTTAGAATCTTTGGCTGGGTTACCCTGCCCCTACAACTGGTTGCTTTAGTTCTCGGCCAGCCGCTAGCACTCCAAGAATCACCAGCCTTCACCACTAATGATCCATGGATTTAGACTTGATGGTAACTCAAGGCTTTAAGAGTTTTGGTAAGCAGGGCGGGAGGGACAACTGGTCAACCGCTTTGAATATGCCAATTTCTCTGGACCGATATAACCATAGCAGTCGTGTGGCCTGAAGGCCAAGGCTTAAGGTCAGGTTCTGATACTCGCTCACATAAAATCACTTAGCTAACTACAAAATCATTCTCATCTAGTTGCTAGGAAAGGAATCCCCGAGGAGCTATATGTGTACAATTGGGTTAGCTTCCTTTGTCGTGTGTGCTTGAGAATTGACAACCGTCTTTTCCATTGCATGATAATCGGGATTTGGGTAATTCTCATCGTCTACATTTTTTTTTTTTTTTCTCATGAACAAGCCTTCCACGGAGCTTGCTTTGCCAAAGCTCTGAGCCGTGGTTCAGACAGGCCCAGGTAGGAACTCCGAAAAATCTGAATGCTTATCACAGTGCTTCCCACCTTGCTCTGTGACTCAGGGCAAGTAATTAACCTCCCCAGGCCTCTCTCAACCAGGAAAAAAGGCATAAATGTAAGTTAAATTGACCTCTTAAGGCTTTAAATGGTGGAATGAAGTCATTCAATCAATCCATCGATGAACATGTACACTGAACATTTGCAGCATGCAAGATACTTGGAGGGAATATAGAAGGACGTTAGTCACCATTCATTCATTCATACGAATATCAATATGACTAATAGGTCTCCTCAATTTCAATCACTGAGCTAAGCGCTTGAGACCCAGTGAAGAAACCAAGACAGATGTGGTCCCTTTACTCATTGAGTTTATATTCTAGCAAAGGAACTTGATAAGTAACAAGAACACTAATAAATCCAGAACGTAGTTGTGCACGGTAACACCCTGCAAGGGAAACAGCATTGCGACAGAGGACACCGAGGTGACATGATTTAGCATAAGGAGGCTGGGGAGGCCTCTACGAGGAAATAGTGTTTAACCTGAAACACGGACGCGCGGGGGTGGTTCAGTCGGTTGAGCATCCGACTTCCGCTCAGGTCACGATCGCACGGTTCGTGAGTTCGAGGCCTCGAACGGTTCGTGAGTTCGAGGCCCCCATCAGGCTCACTGCTGTCAGCGCAGAGCCCGCTTTGGATCCTCTGTCCCCCCCTTTCCCTGCCCCTCCCCTGCTTGTGCTTTCCCCAAAATGAAACAGAAGTATTTTAAAAATAAATACATAAATAACAATAAACTGAAACTGGGGACCATGCAAAGTTCCAAGCTGCTGGCCAGGAGAAAACCAGGAAATGCTGGGGGCGAGGGTTTCCGCGAATATAGGCAGGAAACACCCGAAGCCAGAGGCCAGATGTAACGGGGCGACTCCGGGGACCTTCCGCAGAGCTGCGTGGTTGGAGCTGAGCAAGCTGGAGGGTGACCTAGGCACAGATCTGATCCTCAGGGTGTCCATTATCTAGCAAAAAAAAAAGCAAGATACATATGAGCAAAGGCGATTTATGGTAAGGTCCTCAAAAAGGGTGAAATCCTGTGAAAGAAACACAGGTGGAGGGCTGCACCTGCGAGCACGAGGCAGGGCTCAGTCAAGGCCGAGGGAAGAAATGGGGCCGCGTGGCATGGAAGAGGATTGCTCTAGCAGCTACCTCTGGCCCATCACGGGCCACCCCGGAACTCAGTGGTTCAAAACAACGAGTTGTTCCACTCCCAACCCTGAGAATCGTGTTTATGCTGAACCCGGTTGGGCAGTTCCTTTTGGTCTTGGCTTGGCGGTCCGTCGGAGTGCCTCTGCCCTCCACCCGTTCCAGCCTGTGCGCGCTCTCGCGTCCTTCCGCCGTGTTCTTAAGTCAAGGCCAGAGGGTCGGCGCAAGGAAGCCGGCAGTGCGAGAGACCGCGCGGAAGGGGATAAGGCTTCCTGAGGCCTAAGCTCAGAATCAGCCCACTGTCACCTCTGCAGCCTTCTATGGGCGGAAGCAGCTCCCCAAACCGGCCCAGAGTCAAGCGAGCGGAAATGACGGTCACAGGGTGCAAGGACATGGAGTCAAAGAGGCCGCTAGCCTCACCGTCAGTATAATCAACGCATGACAGTGGCTCCACCAGAGGGGTCGAAGTGCCGGTGCTCTGTAACTTGGAGGGAAGTTCTCGCGGTGGGTGATGGGAGGGAGGGTGGCAGCATGGCGGCCGAGAACACGCTGGACTGGAAGACTGCCAGGAAGGGTGCTGTGGGGAGCCCACCGGTGGAGGAAGCGACGTGAGGCGGAAGTAGGTGAGGCTCGAGGAACAGGCTGGGCAAGAGGTCTGGGGCTGCCTGCAGATCCCAAGGCGGATGTCGTTGGTGCCCCCTCGGGTAACAGTGCGTCGTGTGGCCCCCACACAGCCTTCCACATCCTGGCCCCTTGCTGCAAGCCCTCTCCTGACGCCATGTCCACATGGCGGGCAGCCTATAGTCTAGGGAAGAGACTCACCAGAGGGTTGTTTTTCCAGCTAGGCCTTGAAAGAGGAGTCGGTTTTAGGCACCGAGTCCGCTCCAGGCCCGTACGGCGTTATGGCTAACACCGCGCTCATTCTCAGACACAGAACGGACTGAAACATTGAGACCAGAGGAAACAGAGCTTGTGGATACGGCCCAGTTCCTTTATCTTGGTCATTGCCAACTTTCCTTAACAGCAGAGCCCGTTTTTAAGCATGAAATTTTACATGGCACCCTAAAATGGAGACCAGATGAAAGCAGGTGGCAACTATATGCATTTCCTCCCTAAGTTCCTGTTGCACAGAACTCACTTTAAAAGCCACCGTTGAAAACGACGAGGCTACTCTGATAAAACAGTGCCTCAGGAGTTATGGGTAAGAGTTACGATCTTAAGACAGCTCGAGCATCTAATACGTTTTGGTATTTTGTTCGGGTTGTGCAGTATTAAGAAGAACGTTCTTTCACACGAGTAAGTGGTGGTACTCGCTTACAGAGTTTTACAGGAGTGGAAAATCACTGCCCTGGGGTTGAAACAAAACCCGCTACAGACTTACAGGCTTCTAATTAATGACACATTCCCATTTCGAAGGTATATATGGAAAAAAAAACAGTATATATACATATATAATATATGTTATATTATGTTATATTATATTATGTTATGTTATATTATGTTATGTTATGTTATATTATATTATATTATGTATATACCTACATATATATGGAAAAAAACTATATATATATGTATATATATATATACACACACACGTAGGTATATACATAAAGGCATATATGTAAAAATATACAGTAACTCTTGGTTTGCAAGCATAATTCATTCTGGAAACATCCTTCTAATCCAAAGCACTTGTATATCAAAGCGAATTTCAGGAACCATTCGCTCAGTTGTGATCATGTGGCACTCAGCGTCATGTATTACTCGTATCGCAAGGCATCGCTCATTTATCAAGTTAAAATTTAGTAGAAATGTTTGCGTGTCTTGTGGAACACTCACAGAACAAGTTACTTGCAATCCAAGGTTTTACTGTATATAGTTAGGTAAAATAGAAAGGTATCCATATAAATAATGTATAATAATATATAATATAATACATAATAATATGTTATATAATTATTACATAATATATATTATACATTATTTTAATGTATGTTATATATGTGTGCATGCAATTATATATAATATATAATTATAATATATGATATATCATATGTAATATATAACATATGATATAACATATATGATATATCACATCTCACATATGATATATCATATATCACATATATCATATATGATATATCATATATAACATATAATATATAACATGCAATGTATCCCATATATGATCTATCATATATAATATGTGATATATGATATCTCGTATATGATATATTGTATATCGTATATGATGTATCATGTATAATATATATATAATTGCATGCACACACACAAAAACTGTGGGAGTAAGTTCATTCCATGTATTTCAAAGTCTACGTACATAGACTATATATGTGTCTATACAAAATAAGCTCTTTAGTAGCGATTTTGGTGTGTGAATCAGTGAGATTATTTTTAATTACAGTTTTCTTCTGAGTTTCCATTTCAATTCCAGTTAGTTACCATACAGTGTTATATCAGTTCTATTAGTTTCAGGTGTACGACACAGTAATTTAATTACAGCTTGTAAAGGAAGCTTTTAGGGTAACGTGGGCCTTTAGGTAGTCACAGCTGCTCTTCTGCATGTGACGTCCGGTGCCCGTCGCCACCACCCACCCCCTCCCCCGCCACGGGAACACAGCTTTGAAAGAACCATGCCCAGAGGATGGAGAAGGTAAAAACACGGGCACGTGTGGTCTTGGGAAAGGACGCAGAGAACATGCAGTTTGGGGTCATATGTGCATTCAAGCGCTATGTGTCACCTACTAGCAGTGTGATCTTGGTCACATTCTTTAATCTCTTTGAGCCTCTTTTCCCATCTTTAGTGTTAGTATCACAACCGTCATTTCGTCCGATTGTTATGGATCCTGCCTAAATGTTACTTCCCTTTTCTCAATCCTGTTCAGTCTCTTTGTATATCAGGAGTGAAAGGGAAAATAGATCTTTGATTAGCTCAAATGTTTCTCTAGATGCCCCCATGTTCTAATAGCATCAGCCTGTCAGGTTGTATCTACGATGTTTGTAATTCAGGTAGCAAATTGATTTTTGAAAGCACTCTGGGCCTGCTCTGTCCATGTCAGATAAGCTCTAAGCATTAATTATGCACCAATATTGATGTTTTTGTCTGACAAGGTCTAATGTCACCATATTCAAATCTTGCTGCTTCCTTGTTAGAAAACCCTTCGAAATGTGGCCTTGGAAGAGACAGCATGTGTCACCTGCAATATTTGAGATGTCCCAGAATTGAAGCCCTCAATTAGAATTAAAGACAATGCCCGTCCTTGTTCTGGACCTCAAAGAGAATGAGCTAGTGTGATTCATGAAAGCAGCTGGAAGCATCACATGGAAGGAGGCAGTCGGATCTTCTGGTAAACTGCACACGGTGGTGATGTGAACAGTCTGAATACATTTGGATTTGCGGCATATACAAGTCGAGTATTACGGTCTGTATCTGGAAGCCTATCCATTTGCTGATCGGTATGATTGATCATAAACATCCAGCCAGATCTGCCTGACTTCACGGAATCATTAGGAATAGTGGGATCAGCTTATTTTTTAAAGGAGAATTATAATCACACAAATGCCAGTGTCTCTAACTTGAACCGAGCTTAAATAAGCCAAAGACGATCTCATTCATCCGACACGTAATCATTGCGCTCTGACTACCAACCAGCCAGGCACCGGGAACACGTAGGCCCAGACAGGCGACGTCCGCTCTTGGGGAGCATTTATTCTAATGAAGCATCTTTCAGACATTCTCCTTCTCAACACTTTGGCTAAGATGCCTTTGCAAGGCAGAGAAAGGCAGCTGAATGAATCTCTTCTGTAAGTTTAGGATTTTTATTAAAATGAAAGAGCTTGCTAATTCCATCTCAAGCAACTCCTAAGAAACATACTCAAGGGTTCTAAATATAATTAATGTTTCTTTCACATTGAGCCGTACTACGGATGTTTTCGTCATGTCGGAGAAATTGTAGGAGAGCTCTTACAGGGGATCCTTATTCCACTTGCTCTGCATTTTCTGGAAGGGAATTGAGGAAGACGGTTGTGAGTGTCTATTTGTCCACTAAAGCAAAAATGAAAAGGACCCTCATTTCTAGTAATGAATCGCTAACTTACGTGATATTATGGGTATCAGAAAATGGGAGGCGTGTGTATATTTCACATACCCTAAAATATTTTTCCCTTATTGTCTTCTTTTTTTCTTTCTCCCAACAACGTTTCGAGTGTGTCTTATCCCAGATACTGTATGAGATTGGGAGGATCAGACACAACGAAACATGGTCTTAACACTTAAGAAAGCACAGAGTCTCGTGTTTAAAAATAAAGCCTTTGGAAGAAAAAGAAAATTAAAATTCACAATTCTTCTTTTCAAGGGAAATCCATTTAGTTCAGGACCTGTGCTCGGTTTCTTCTGGAATTCACGCGATGGCCACGGTGCAATGGAAGGAGTAATGAGCCAGATATGCAAAGATTTAATTTCGAGTCTTTTTCTGTGTCACTGGGGAGGCCACTGACCCCCCTCTCTACCTCAGTCTCCTCATCTGAAGCGAAGGGTTTCACAGAATCAGTTGTGAGAATCATGTAAAATTGTTTATGGGAAATGTGATGAAAGCAATAAAGACCCAAATAAAAGTGATGGACCATGATGATTACAATTTGTGCTAATTCCTGTAAACGTGACACTTTGAGAGATTTGGGAGCAACGGTGACAATAGTCATAGCTAACCGTGATTGTACACTCATTTATTCCCTGCATGTGTCAAAGGAATTTATGATCACTGACCAATGCAATATTCAAATTATCCCTAGGGGGTAGGTATTATTCTCACCCCCATTTTTAAGAAGAGGGCACTCAGGTGCAGAGATATCGAATGATTTCTCCAAAGCCACGTAGTTCGTGGTAAAGAGACCACATCAGAAGCCAAAAGTCTGACTCCAGAGGTCTACTCCAACAGACCAAGCACCTACTGTGTGCCAAGCACGTCACTGGGTGTTGTAGGAGCTATAAAGATGAATAATCTACAGTCCCCATCTGAAAGGTTTACAGTTTTCTGACATAAACAAACTTGTACTCGATACCATAAGGGTGTTGGGACACAAGGGGAATGGCTCGAGTTGACCGTGCCATGAACGGAAAGGATAGATGAAGTCAGGGTGTGGTGGTCTAGCGCCTCATGCTAAGAAATTTGACCTTTAGTCTGCAGCCAGGAATGTTCTGGAGCTGGGGAGTATGTTCTAGAGAAGCCACGGGTGACTATAAGAACCGTGAATGGGGGAAATGGAGAGGCTGGACAGCAGGAGACGAGTTAGGACACCGTGAGTTTGGACCAAGCCTGATGTACAGGCTCAAAGTGGAGCCCATCCAGTTCCTAGATTTGATCAAATTCTAGAAAGGAAGATGAAATCCAGGCACAAGAACCACTTCAAAGGGGAAATGAAGATGCAAAGTATCGGCCTAAAGGATCCCCGTCAGAAATAAAAATATTGAGTGTGGGGACAAGGGATCACCTCCCTTCCCAGGTCAGAGCCCCCTCTGACTGTCCCCTTTCCAGCCACCGCAGAGTAGGAAGAGAAGCTCTAAGACGAGTCAGAGCCCAAGGCACTGCTGAGGCCACATTTTACTACTAAATCTCCAAGACAGGCCTCATGTTGCACTGGTCGCTTGCGCATCCTGCCTCCCACCCAGGCAAGACTTTCCCTTGGGGCAGACCAGTGGCAGATCCAGCTTCTACGCCCTCCAGAGAACTCTATGAAGTGAGGCAGGGTGGCTCTCAAGTTCGGGCATCTCTGTCTGTCTGTCTCCTCAGCATGCTGGCCCCAGGGCCAAATCTGACATGGGTAGAGTGGGAGAATAGGAAGCTTTGGGTGGGCCTCCAGCCTTCGCCATGCGCTCAAATCTAACTTTGATCAGAAAACCTTTGCTTGGGAAAGCAGGCTCTCATTTAGTTCATGGTAAAGTCTTACCTTAAGTTCCAGTCTCTTATTTCCCCAAACTTATACCTCCTCTAGTCAGGAGCCTTGACAGAAGGAGGGCTGAGTAACACAGTAAGTTCTAGGCCTCTATGGGTTAGGCTCTAGCATAATCTTTTTTAAAACATAAGAAAGACAGGGGCGCCTGGGTGGTTCAGTCGGTTGGGTGTCCGACTTCAGCTCAGGTCGTGGTCTCGTGGTTTGTGAGTTCGAGCCCCGGGTCGGGCTCTGTGCTGACAGCTCGGAGCCCGGAGCCTGCTTCGGATTCTGTGTCTCCCTTGCTCTCTGCCTCTCCCCCACTTGTGCTCTGTCTCTCTCTGTCTCTCAAAAATAAATAAATGCAAAAAAAAATTTTTTTTAAATAAGAAACAGAGGAGCACCAGGGTGGTTCAGTTGGTTAAATGTGTCTGATTTTGGCTCAGGTCATGATCCCAGGGTGGTGGGATCGAGCCCCATGTTGGGCTCTGTGCTGAGCATGGAACCTGCTTAACATCCTCCCTCTCTCTCTCTCTCTCTCTCTCAAATAAAAACTAAAAATAAATACAAAGAATAGGAAATGGAGGTGAAAGATGGTAATTAGCTCACCTAAATTCACACAGGTCACAATAGACAAGCCAGGATTTGAACACAGAGAGCCTCCCCAGGAAGCCGCGTGTGAAACCTACTATCTTGGCTCTGATGCATTTGTGCCTGCCAATAAAACACCTTCCACCTCCACCCTCCAATGTCTTCCCCATCGGTAACTCGACAAGCCCCTCAGTAGCTTCAAAATCTGTACAGATACCCTTGCCTTCAAGCAGTTTTGGGGATTTACCATACTTGGGAGTTCTAAGGGCGTAAAGAGAAATCACCATGCTTCGAAAGGCCGGCAACCCAGCCACCTGCAACTCTCATTTCCCTGCCTGCTTCCCATAAGCCGACCCCCCTTCCTGTGACACCATCCCTCTGAGACTTTAATGGAGTTGAAGTCAACATCACGCCACTTAATCAGTCTTTTCCTTTTATTTGTGCCGAAACGGAGCTGTGATGTCAGCAGGAAAGGGGTGCGGAAGGCAAACGTCTGTCTTTTCTCCAGAGCCCCCGCACGCTGTGGGTCAGGGAGTATCCTTCACAGACAAGCACCTGTGTTTTGTAACTGTAGTCATAACCACAGAAGCAATAACAATAAATAATAACAGGCTTACAACCCTTTTTACATCTGTTTGCATACAGTTTGGTCCTTCCCATTGCCCCCCGATGCGGGGAGAACTATGATGTGTAAATGTGGGTGTATATTCATTATATTGATAATATATATATTTGCACATATGTATTTATACATGTGAGCAAGTTATGAATAATGTCAGAGGGAGTAGGAAGAATACGGGGTTCAAGTTCAGGAGTCTTGAGTCACCCTCGTTCTGCCATGAATCACAGATATGACTTTGAGAAAGTGGCTTCCCTTCCAGGATCTCTGTTTTCTCCTCTGTATGACAGACATCGTGATTCTCACCACCCAACCTTAGAAGAGAAGACCCAATGAAATAGTGCATCTAAAATGTTTGCAGATGACATGATCGTATATGTAAAAAACCCTAAAGACTCAACCAAAAAAAAAGGTTAAAAGAGGTGAACAAATGTAGTAACCGTGCAGGATACAACATCAACATACAACATACAATGGTGTTTCTATATGCAAATAACAAACTATCTGAAAAGGGAATTAAGAAAACAATTCCACTTACAGCAGTAACAACAAGAATAAAACGGTTAAGAAGAAACTCAACCAAAACGGCAAAAGACGTGTACCTCAAATATTGAAGAATACACAGATAAATGGAAAGATGCCCATGTTCATGGACTGGAAGAATTAACACTGCTAAAATGTCCGTGCTACCCAAAGTGATCTATACAGTTAAGGTAATCCCTATCAAAATCCCAAGTGCGTTATTTAAAGAAATAGAAAATATAATCCTAAAATGTACGTGGAACCGTATAAGATCCCCATAGACAAAGAAATCTTGAGAAAAAAGAAAAAAACATGGAGGTATCACATTTCCTGATTTCAAAATGTATTACAAAGCAACAGGAATCAAAACAGCATGGTATGGGTGTGAAAACAGACATATAGACCAATGGAAGAGAGTAGAGAGTCCAGAAATAAAGCCACACGTTCATGGCCAACTGATCTTTGTCAAGGACGCCAAGAGCAAACTGGGTAAAAGATAATCTCTTCAATAAGCGGGGCTATAAGAACTGGATATTCACATTGGAAGAATGAAATTGGATTGTCATCTCATACCCTATACAAAAATAAACTCCAAATGGATTAGAGGCTGAAGCATAAGACCTAAAAACATAAAACTGCTAGAATAAAACATAAAGGAAAAGCTCCTTGTCATTGGTCCAGGCAATGATTTTTTGGATATGACACCAAAAGCATAGGTGACAAAAACCAACATGGACAAGTGGAATGAGATCAAGCTACAAAGCTCTCCCACAGTGGAGGGAATAACCAGCTAAGTAGAAAGGCCACCTACAAAATGGGAGAAAATATTTGCAAACCATAAGGCTGATAAGGTGTTCATATCCAACATATATAACAAACTCATACAATTCAATAGCAAAAAAAAAAAAAAAAAATTAACCTGATCTAAAAATGGACAAAGTATGTGTTTTACACATTTCTCAAAAGAAGACATACAAATGGTCAACATGAGGAGATGCTCTTGACCTCCCTCGTCATCAGGAAAATTCAAGTCAAAATCAAATGAGCTTGTTCCTCACACCTGTTAGAATGGTGCCTATTATTACAAAGACAAAAGATGACAAATGTTGGCGAGGGTGTGGAGAAAAGGCAATCCTTGTGCACTGCGGGTGGGAATGTAAATTGGCACAGCCATTGTGGAAAACAGTATGAAGCTTCCTCAAAAAATTAAAAATAGAACCGCCATATGATCCAGAAATCCCACTTCTGGGTGTATTTCCAAAGGAAATGAAATCAGTATCTCGAGGAGATTATCTGTGCTCTTAGGTTCATTGCAGCATTGTTCATGACAGCCAAGACATGGAAACAACCTAAATGTCCGTCAGTGGATGAATACATAAAGAAAATGTGAGATATATATGATATATATAATATATAATATAATCAATATAATCTATATAATATAATCTATAATAAATATATAATAAAATATAATAAATAATGTAATATTTTATATACATTATATATAAATAATTTTATAATGTTTTATATATAAATAATATTTTTATAATATAATAAAATAAAATATAATCTATATAATATATGTTTGGATATATGTCATATCCAAACATATATTATATGTTATAGATAATATGTTATATGTTATATATAGTATGTTATATGTTATATGTTATATATATATATATTATATACTATATACTATATACTATATACTATATACTATATACTATATATTATATATTATATATTATTCAGCCTTAGCAAAGAAGGCAGTCCATCCATTCACAACAACATGGATGAACCTGGAGGACCTCATGCTAAGTGAAATAAGCCAGATACAGAAGGACAAATACCGCACGATCTTACTTATATGTGAAATCTAAAATAGTCAAACCCAGAGAATCATGGTTACCAGGGGCTAGGCGGAGAAAGAAATAGGGAGAAGTTGGTCAAGGTGTACCGATTTCCACTTATGCAGGATGCATAAGTCCCGGAAGGTCTGATGTACAGCACGGTGACTGTAATTAGTAATACCATATTATATACATGAAATGTGCCTAGAGGGTAGATGCTACGGGTTCTCACCACAAGAAAATAATAAAATAAAATAAAATAAAATAAAATAAAATAAAATAAAATACTAACTATGGGAGGTGATGCATGTTGACAAGCTCAGTCACAATGTATACAAATATTAAAACATCAAGTTGTATACTCTCAACATCTACCATTTTTATTTGTCAATTATACCTCAATAAAGCTCAAAAAAAATAATTAAAATAATAGAATCCCTACAACAGTGCCGGTTTATAGAAGGGCCCCAAACTGCTGGTTTCCTTCATGCTTTCCTTTAGCATACTATCTGCTCAATAAACACTTGGAGAGTTGAACTGAATTGGTGACCCAACTTATGAGATATATATATATATATATATATATATATATATATATTTTTTTTTTTTTTTTTTTGGTAGTTCAGTGCATGGACGCTGGAGTAAAACCACCTAGACTGGGGGTTCCAATCCTCCACTACCAACAAGAGTAAACCAACAAGCGTTTTCACCACCAGGAGGCTGCCGGCATAGGTAACAGTTATAACAGTACCTACCCTACCTCGTGGGTTTATGATGAAGACAAAACGTGTAGAGAGTGCATAATATAGCCCCAGTCACACACAACTGACATCTGGCAGTCGGGACTGTTGGGGCTGCCCTCTTCCTCCTCCTTTTGTTCAGATGATTACCTTTGAGAGCCGTGGAATGGTTGTGCGATCTGGTCTGATAACCCCACCCCACATCATCAGCACATCTGCCAATGCCACAAGTAACCAAAAGTAGTATCAGAGGGTGTGAAAGAACTTGGACATTGTTTCCAGTTTCTAAGCAATTGTCTTCTGTCTCTGCGGTTGCCTGGGACGTCAGCAATCAGCATCCGTAAGGCCTGCAGCTGGCCTCTGCTTCCACAGAAATCCCCCCCCCCCCCATGGGAATCAAATGGATCCGAGGCTGGAAGCAGCTCCTAGACGGGGGAAGCCCATGTTAAGTGAGACTCAAAGGAACCAGATGGCATCTATATCCCCCTTGATATTTCCATCTCGCTGCTCTGGGAGCTCCCAAATTAAAACATCAAGGTATCAACAGACAGCCCCGTGTATATCAAGCAAGAGACAAACGCAGGACAGAGATACGCAGAGAGAATCCCAGATCCCTTAGAAACCACCGAGCCGTCCCCCATTTTACAGTGAATGACTTTCCCAGGGTTGCAAGGAGAGTAGGGCTCTTTTCCCATGGAGGACCGTCATGATACCCCGGTTCCAGGAGTGCCATTTACATAGACCACAGCGCGGATGGCTCCCCTTAGAGTTTTGAATCAGTACAGCCCTAACTTTATCACACCTCGTATTCTCTTTCTCTATCAAAATATGCTTAACTTGGGGCACCTGTGTGGCTCAGTCAGTTAAGTGTCCGACCCTCGATTTCAGCTCGGGTTATAATGATGTGGGGTCAAGCCCTGCATCAGGCTCTGCACTGACAGCACGGAGCCTGCCTAGGATTCTCTCTCTCCCCCTCTCCTTCTCTCTCTCCAAATAAAGAAATCAACTCAAAAAAAAAAAAATGTGCTTAACTTATAAATTGTAAATAACTCTATTCCCCTTGGATATATACCTAGGAGTAGAATGGCTATGCCACATGTTAAATCTAGATTTAAAAATTTGAGAAACTGCCGAATTGCTTTCCAAAGTGGCCGCGCCATTTTTCATTCCCGTCATCAATAAGTGACGCTTCCATTTCTCCGCATCCCTCTTCAACACCTGTTACTGTCTTTCCTTATTATCGCCAACCGAGTGGCGTCTCGTTGTTTTGATTTGATCTCGGGGTTTTGACTTGCCACTGTCCCTTCTTCTCCCTTCCCTCTGAGGAACCAGGCTGCTTGCACAAACCATTCGCTCAGAAACGCTCTTGGCCGTGCAGAAACATTACACTAGACCTGCCCCACGCGAGGAGGTGTTGTGTGGGCCAGTGTTGCAGGGGGCTGGGTGGAAAGTCTACCTCGTTCCAGGGTTTAGGCTTAGGAAACCCATATTCTACTGGTATAAGCTACATCTTCTCCATATGCTAGCATGTATAATTCTATTTCATAATCTATTTAGTTACCGGGCCATCTCAAATTCTCCACCTGGGTACTTGATGTATATTGTCTTACTTAAACCTCACCACAGTCTTATACCGTGGGTATTTTCCCAATGTCACAAATAAGCAAAACGAACTTAAAACAAGTTGACCGAAGCCACCCAGCTACAAAAGTGATAGAAGACTTTAGCCCGTGTGTGCCTTTTCCCTCCATCATCTGTTCTTGAAAGCACAGAGGGCCAAAGATCTAATAGAATTTCAGCCGTGGCCCTGCCAGCTCTACGACAATCAACACATCAGTATATAAGGAATCTTTCAATCCCAGATGCGGGGAAAGCAAATTAGGAAATAGTCATACATTGAGTAAATCTTTTGCAAACGTGTCTGTCTCAAGGGAAAGGCAGGACTTCGCTTTATTTCAGCTGACTTTCCAGTCTAATGACCTAGAATTCACTGCTCTGCTTTCATTCTCATCCCAACATGCTGCAGCCCACGTGAAAATGTCTGATAAACTGGGAGCTTCTTTTGATGCCTGGGAAAAGAAGATGTTTTCTATTCCGAGCACCCGTATCTTTTCTGAATATTTTTCTTCATATTCTTCTGGGGGTTTTGATCTCACATTATTTCTTTTTTGATTCGATGGATGGGGGGGAAAAACATACAGGATTTTTCAATTATTTATTGCAGAAGGCATTTAAAGCCTCATTTCAAACTCAATTTCTGGACTTCTGCACTCACTCATGAACGTTGGGAAGCCGGTCTGACCTCCCGAGAGGAGAGCTCACTGAAGGTCAAAAGATGTGTCTGACTGACGCATGGGACCTCAGACATTCTGACCCAGACCTGCATCTCTAAGCTGGGGCAGGAGCATCCGTGTGATGGCAGGGGCTGCTGGTGAACTTGTCCAGCCACCTGGTTCTTCACTCTGGTCTCTGACCTCTACTAGTCTTCCTGCCATGACAAGGGGAATCCATGCCTTTATTTTAAAATATTAGAATTTAGGGGCGCCTGGGTGGCGCAGTCGGTTAAGCGTCCGACTTCAGCCAGGTCACGATCTCGCGGTCCGTGAGTTCAAGCCCCGCGTCGGGCTCTGGGCTGACGGCTCAGAGCCTGGAGCCTGTTTCCGATTCTGTGTCTCCCTCTCTCTCTGCCCCTCCCCCGTTCATGCTCTGTCTCTCTCTGTCCCAAAAATAAATAAATGTTGAAAATAAATAAATAAATAAATAAATAAATAAATAAATATAAATAAAATAAAACATTAGAATTTAATTCAATCCCAATTCAAACCGATACTTCTTGAGTGCCTACGCCTCTTTTGTGCCACATGTTGCACCGAAACCTGCAAAGGTGAAACTTACTTGTCATCCATGGGGAAGGAGGTCAAGAGTACCCAGTCTTCATCCTGTCTGGGTTCACACCCCAGCTCCACCACTTACTGGATGTTTCACGTGTCAAATGGGAACGATAATACTAATATCAACTGTTTAGTGTTTTAATACACAAGGAACACGTAACATAGTACCTGCCCCACATCTGTCCATTAACATGATGAGGGTGGTGTTCTAAATGCAAATAAGCAAGAGAAGTATGGCCCCTGCCTTGATCCTCTACTAGGGAGACATTAATCAAATAGCGACCAAAACTTGTAATTACTAAAGCTCTACAGTGGATTATGTTGGTTGCCCTTCCAACATCTATCCTAACCCTCCTCGTTGTGCGTTTGAGGGAGAGGTGGGAACCACACCCAATCCCACCTCTTCAAATGCCTCTCAAATGGTCCAGTCTAATCTGTACCATTCCCATTCCATCACCACTGTGATTAATTCAGAGGTGGTCACATGACCTAAATCAAGCTAATCAAAAATAAGTCCAAGATTTTTATATCGGGGAAGGGAACCCCCTTTCTCTGCCACTGGGTAGGACAAAGGAAGTTTTGACCCAACAACAGCCATTTTTCAACCACTAAAGGAGCCAAGCTTAGAAGGAAACCAATATTATGGAAGGCGGAAATAAGATACATAAAGAAAAAAGGTCTCTGATTATACTGTGGAGCCATTGGATCTAGCCTCACCTGAAATCCACAATACCTTGAGAATATTCAGACAAAAGTAGTCTTCAATAACAGAGAGAATAATAAGCAATGAAAAACAGGTCATGATCTCACAGTTTGTGAGATCTAGCACTGTCAGGGCAGAGCATGTTTGGGATCCTCTCTCTCCCCCTCACTCTCTGCCCCCCACCCAAATAGATAAACTTTTTAAAACAATGGGCAAAGAATCCGAATAGGCATTTCTCCAAGGAAGATACACAATTAACTAATAAGCACACGAAGTGATGCTCAATGTCATTAGTTACCAGGGAAATGCAAATCAAAACAATGGGAAATCACTTCATACGTGCTAAGATGGCTAAATTAAAAAGCCACATACTAACAAAGGTTGGTGAAAACAGAGAGGAATCAGAATCCTCATACAATGCCGACGGGAATGTAAAGTGGTGCAGACACTCTGGAAAAGAGCCTAGCATTTCGTCAGACGACGAAACACAGAATTACCAAATGACCTACAATTCCACTCTTCGGTAGATACCCCAGAGAAGGGAAAACATCCGTCTGCCAAACACTTGTACGTAAATGCTTCCAGCAGCATTTTTCATAATATCCGGGAGGTGGAAACAACCCAAGTGTCCATCAGTTGATGAAACAAAATGTGGTATATCCGTAAAATGGAATATTATTCAGCCGTGAAAGAAATGAAGTAATGATGTATGCTACGACATGAATAAACCTCAAAAATAATTTGCGAAGTCAAAGAAAGTAGTGATGAAAGACCACATGTTATATTATTCTATCATTATATGATTCCACTCATCGGAAGTGTCCAAAGCACGAAATCTTTAGAGACAGAAAGACTAGTTAGTGGTTGCTTACGGGGCTAGGAGGGATGCAGGTTGAGGGGGGATGATAGCTATAAAATATGGGATTTCATGAGGCGACGAAAATGATCCAACATTGACTATGGAGAACCATTGAACTGTAGATACACTTTAAATGGGTGAATTGTTGGGGCGCCTGGGTGGCTCAGTCAGTTAAGTCTCCGACTTGATTTCGGCTCAGGTCATGATCTCACGGTTCGTGAGTTCAAGCCCAGCACCGGGCTCTGTGCTGACAGCATGGAGACTGCCTGGGATTCTCTCTCTCCCTCTCTCTCTCTCTGTCTCTCTCTCTCTCTCTGTCTATCTCTCTGCCCCTCCTCTGTTCTCTCTGTCTCTCAAAATAAATAAACTTAAAAAAAATTCAAGTGGGTGAATCGTAGGGTATGTGAATTATAGTTAAAAATAAGTTACCTGGAATATCTTAGTTGGTTTTGAGTTGAGTTTTAGTTACTTGGAATTGAACACTTTCTGATGCATTTTCTATGAATAAAACCCCCAGGAACTGTAAGATTCCCTATCTCTGTTACTTTATCTAATCTGGCCATGGGGGACGTTCAGAGGAGGTCAGAGGTCCTGGTGGGTGAAATATATCAGAAACAGTCCGGCTCTGCTCCTTTATGCCAGGCCTTGCCCATCTTGCCCCTTGTCCGTCTGCACAGGTCACCACTGACCCTCACCAGCAGATGGCTCAAGAGTTCATTCCAACGTGAGGAAGGACAGCCAGCGCTCTGCCTGACTTCTCACTCATTTTCAGTGTTGAAACCTCAACACTTTTCTCATCCCTTTACCCCCTTCTCCTTCTCAAAGCCCCATCCTCTCTTTTCCTCCAGCCCCGTGTACCTGATTTCCTAGACGGTTAGCTCAGACCACTTCTGATACTATGTCTGGATCCCAGGTCCTACATGGGTCTGGGCCTTGACTTTCTCTCGTCATTGCCCGTTGCAAAGAATGACAGAAATTCTGCATGGAAGATAGCTAGTACAATGCCTGCCCTGGTGTGTGCCCAGTAAATGTTCGTCTTCTTCCCTCCTTCCCAACAGACCTTCCATTTGTTTGCTGACTACCCAACTTCCCAGTGTCTCACATCTTCTGCTTGGCCCCCCCTAGTTCACCTTTTCTTTTGGTTGGGGGAAGGCTCTTTGTTGAATCACCCCCACTATAACCTTGTTCATTGGATATCCAATTCTTTGACTCCGGTAGGCAAGTTAGTCCCCCAGGGGCCCCTCATCACCTACCCCACCTGGCAGCAGCTAAAACTGGTAATGCCCAGTAAAATAACAAAATCCGTCCCCCATATTGTAAACCTGAGGATAAGTACCACAGGGAGGAGAAGGTCTATGTATCCACATAGAGTAGCACACAGACTGGCCCGTGGTAGATCCTTGGGAGAGATTTGTTAAGTGGATGAATGACCCCGTTGTACCGAAAATATTGGCGAAACGTCTGTCCCATCTTTCAAACTAGAAGCCGCCATTGGGAAGCACCACTGTCTAATCATCTTTGTTAATTCCAGAATCTAGCCCAGAGACTGGATCAGAGGAAGGCACTCAGTATATATTGGTTGAATTTTTGGCTTCTTCCATAAAGTCAATTACCCAGCTAAATAAGATGTCTGTTCCCTCTGGGCCCTCACGACCTCTGGAATGAAACTCTTTTTGAGGCACTTACAATTCTGCCTTGCGCTGAAATGATTTGCAAGAGTGGCCATTTGTTACCATGAGGCTCTGAGCTTTTCTGAACGTGGAGGCCCCCTCTCATCCATTTTCTGGGGCTCATCCATTTCCTGGTTACACCAAAGAGAAAGCAGAATAGAAA
This sequence comes from Leopardus geoffroyi, assembly GCF_018350155.1. Classification (NCBI taxonomy): domain Eukaryota; kingdom Metazoa; phylum Chordata; class Mammalia; order Carnivora; family Felidae; genus Leopardus; species Leopardus geoffroyi. The sequence goes on from NC_059342.1 coordinate 79,431,619, forward strand.
CTCAGAAGACACACTTGTTGAGGGGCACCTGGGTGGCTCAGTCAGTCGAGTGAATGACTTCTGCTCAGGTCATGATCTCACAATTCCTGGGTTCAAGCCCCACATCAGGGTCACCGTGGTCAGCACAGAGCTCACCTCGGATCCTCTGTCCACCTCTCGCTGCCCTTCCCACCCCCCCCACTCCTTCTCTCTCTCTCTCTCTCTCTCTCTCTCTCTCTCTCGCAAATAAATAAACATAGAAAAAAGAAAAATGCTTGTTGAATAGCAGGTGGATGGTGGAATAAATGCATGTATAGGAGAGGGAGAATTACTTGATGGAGGGAGTGAAGCCATGATGTCTGGAAGGCTGGTACATGGTCTGACCCGTGCTCTTTCCACTAAATTGCAGCGATGCTGGGACGGAGATGTATCGGTAGATATCTAGTTTGTTTCATCATCTGCTTCTTCCGTCAGACCGTAAATTCCGCAAGACCAGCACCCATACCTAACATGCTCGCCACTGCAACCTCCCTGCTTAACACATAGTATGTGCTCAATAAATGTGTTAATGACTAAATACCCACCCGGGAAATATGCACCCCCCCCCCCCACAGACCCAGTTTTCACTTCCACCTCTCCCGCCTTTCATCCTGCAGTAAGCCTTCTGGATTAAATAGGATATAATCACAGTGGTGATGAGCCTCCTTCCGTGACCGCCCCCCCCTCCCTACTGCTCTTAGACTTTTCCAACTGGCTTGAATAATTTAATCTGCAGTTAATTCAGAAGTATCCAAGCCAGGCTCTGATATTCAGATGATCAAGATAGATGGCTGGAATATTTTTATGAGTAAAATCTCTCCAGATTTCAGAACATAAATCATTTGTTGCAAAACTGCTCTTTGTCTATAGGCAAGGCTCTAACGTGAGAGAAAATTCTATCTCTTTATGAATCAAAAGTCAGGGGATTAGGAACAGTTTGAAGGAAAGAGACTACAATATAAAAATAAGATTTATCTCTTAATATTCTCCTTACATAGATCCCTCCACCCTTCCCTTTACTTACTTTTCAGCACGGAATAGGAATTCAATTTCATGTTTGTTCCACAGAATCACAGGGGAGAAAGCAGATCTTAACAGGCAGAATTTAGGGACTGCTTTAGCTCCATACCAACTCAAGCAATCCCCTTTAAATCTCCGGTTAAAAGTCACCTCCTCGGGGAAGCCTTCCACGATGACATAGGCTCAATTAGAACCTTCTGTTAGTCACTCATGGCATTCATCTGTATTATTATTATTGCTTTTGCCACCGTTTTAATTCTATTTATATATTTACTCGTTTGCCTGCTTAATGCCTCTCTCCCTCAGTAGGCTGTAAATTCCTTTCATAGGGATTATTGTTATATTTGTTTTCCACTGTGTCTCTCGCCCCTACCACAGTGCCTGGCATAAAGTAGGAGCTGAGCAAACATCTGCTTTATTTTATTTTTTTTTTTAATTTTTTTTTCCAACGTTTATTTATTTTTGGGACAGAGAGAGACGGAGCATGAACAGGGGAGGGGCAGAGAGAAAGGAAGACACAGAATCGGAAACAGGCTCCAGGCTCTGAGCCGTCAGCCCAGAGCCTGACGCGGGGCTCGAACTCACGGACCGCGAGATCGTGACCTGGCTGAAGTCGGACGCTTAACCGACTGCGCCACCCAGGCGCCCCTAAACATCTGCTTTAAATAAACACACAACGAGAATTTTCCCAGCTTTTTTTCTAAGTTAATCCAGAAAGCCCACCACAGGAAAGGAAGCACTATTTAATTCTTTCAAGCATTTTACATTTGATTGACTACACATGAAATTGTTATTTGTATAATAAACTAAGTATATGTTTATTCTGTGCAGACCATCGCATATGTTATAGCGTAGCCTCAACAACGCCAACGTCTGGCAAAATAGACATCATCCCCATCCTAGAAAGGAGCGATTGGTAGCTCAGGAAGCTTCAGTGATTTGTCCATTGTGTGCCAACCGGTAATGGTAGAGACGAGATTAGAACTCACTTATTTTAACTCCCAGGCTCAAATTCTCACCACCATGTTCTATACTCTCCCTCCTGAAAGTCGCTGGAATTCAGAAGGAATGTATTTCCTGGCGGAAACTCTTTTCTCCTTTCTGGCTCTCCATCACTAGAAGGAACAGAGGCAGGAAAAACAACCGAAGACCAAAAAGAGAATTATGTTTGCCGTTTCTCTTTAAACCTTGCAGAAAATCAGCAGACAAGCAGACACGATTCTGGATATGGTCAGTGTTTTTTGAACTAGCCTGTGCTAGCATCTGCCTGCAAATGGGTTTTTCAGACAACCTTGAAGGAGGCCAGCCCCGGGGCCAAGCCCTCTTCTACATGAGATTCATCTTTGGGTGCATTGATCCAAAAGGCCACACTTCCAAGAGGATCTAACAAAAGCACACGGACATTGAAGCCTACCCACACCTGCCCATACACACATAGACAGATGCGTGTGAACCAAAAGATATGCCTGCCGAGACTCACAGCTGTGCTCGTGCGTGTGTTTTCACCAACAACCAATGCACTGTCCCCGTCACCACCACGAATCTGATGATTTGCACTAACCCAAAGGCACAGAATCTGATGATTTGCACTAACCCACACATGTCTACACACAAATGAATCCTCGTAAACGTTTGGTAATAACCTATGTCAATACACCATTCTACAACATGGTCTTTTTATGTCCATTTTCCCCCTTTCCTCCTTTAAAAAAAAAAAAGCCCACTACGTGTTATCTGTTGAAAAAGACATGTCAACCAAGTGGCTTAAAAGGGGTTTTTAACCTGACCCTCATAGGATGGTTTTCAGAAGGGGTCTGACCTTCTCTGAAATTGGGTGTGGGTACCTTTTTTTCTGGATGTTAGGGGACCATGGATTTCACCCTACGGACCTTCCTCCAAAAATGGGTTTTAGACCAAGTTGCGGGGAAGGTCTCCTTAACCTGAAACTGAAGAAGATACCGATCAGCACGAAGTTTGTCACGTGCCCTTCCTTCCATTTCTTCACTTATTCGCACATCTGCAACCCTGTGGAGTTAACCCAGCAATTACCACTTTTTGATAGATGGAGATCCTTGAGTACAGACACCTGTAAGCTCATACCATCTCACACCCACTGGCTTTTTCCCTCCCCGCCACTTTCCTGTGACAGAAAACGAAGAGAAACCGACCTCTGAGCCCGTGGCCCTCGGTAGAGAGTTTCACATGCTTCCCCCAACTTACCTGAGCTGTGAGATCACGTATAGGTTATTCATATGAAATTAACTCAGGGAACTGCAAAGCAACCATTTCAACCAAAATTTAGTTTCTTACTCCATACCAAGTCAGTGTAATTATTTTGAACAAATAGAGGACAAAGATTCTCTAAAAGATTACCCAGTCTGTCTTTAACAGCCCCATAAACAGATGTCCAAAGAGGCAGGGCATTTTCTCTTCTCCTTGCTTGGAATGATGTTCTTCCAGATATCCATACACACAGCTCACTCTCCCTTCCTTCAAGTCTCTGTTCAAAGGGCATATGAGAATTCACACGGTCCCTGACCGCCTAGTACGCTCCCTATTGCACCCCACAGGGTCCTAGCACTTGCTTTGTTTTCCTCTTCAGGACTTACTGCCCTCCAGTGTGTTACGTATTTATTTGGTCATGTGTTTAGTGACTTGTCTTCCTGTGCTAGAATGCAACTTCCATGACGTGGGGACTTTAGCCATTTTACTTGCTATTCCAGAACCCAGGAAAGACACTCAGCAGTTCTTTGTTTCATGAGTGGACGCTCAACCAAAAAACTACAGGAGTATCTGTAACCTCTTCGGGGAAGGTAAGTAACTCGGCTAAGGTCCCTCCTCTGTTTACAGAAGCTTTCAGCTAGGGGTGCCTGGGTGGCTCAGTCAGTTAAGCGTCTGACTTTGACTCAGGTCATGATGTCATCGTTCATGGGTTCGAGCCTCACGTCGGGCTCTCTGCTGTCAGCACAGAGCCCGCCTCAGATGCTCTGTCCCCCTCTCACTCTGCCCCTCGTCTCTCTCTCACTCTCTCAAAAAAATAAATAGGCGATCAAAAAAACCCTTTAAGCTGAGGCCATCTTCTAAGCCCTGTGTGTCTGTGACACCACGACTGCCTTCCAAATGTGAATTTCATAGCATCTCTCTTTGGTTCGCTTCCACAAGTAAGAACGGGCCCCAGATTAGGAAAGGAAAATCTCTTGATATTCCAAAGTTTTGGTGACTGGCTTAAGGCCATTCCAGGAGAGTCGGTTGAGACCCCAGGCCTGCTGACCTGTAGGGATCTTTTTCCAACCCAAAGAAAGCACAGGGCATGGCAAGCTCCCACCCAGGGCCGCAAGGCACACAGGCGGGGAGTGGTCCCCTGGGCCCTCACGCGGGCCGCCTTCCCGCACACCTCGCCGCTGACCCTGGCAGACGACGTAAAACTCTCTTCCTTTGGTGTTTCTGGCAGAAATGCCTCTCTGTGGACCAGAGCATGTGCTCTCCTTCCTCCGTGTGGGCTCCTCCCGGGAGGTGCTCCAGCATGGACTACATTTCCCAGACTTCCTTGCACCTGGGTGGGAACACGTGGCTGGATCTTGCTGTCCCGTTGTGAGCGGAAGCCACGCGTGTCACTTCTGGACGAAGGGGTTTGATGAGAGGACACGCCTTCTTCATACACTTGCTTTCCTCTTCATGCGCCAGGTGCAGAGGGACCCCGAGGACCCAGGGGATGGCAGAGCCTCACGATGGAAGGGACCTGGGCCAGCGAGCCAGAGAGAAACCGGTCGACCGAGAACACCCACAACACCTGTTACATTGGCGACAAGAGGCTTATTTGTCCCAGCAGCCGGCGTTACCTTGAATGACGCAGTGTCGGTCACAGGCTGCTTACTCAGACTACCTGAGTCTACATATTAAGGTCATCGTCATCCGCTTTCCTATTTTATTGGGGAGAAAGCCCTGTCCTGAATTTCCTGAACCATCAAAGGGACCGTGCTGCTGGTCTGCCTCTCTGACCGATCTCCCCTGACCCCGCACTCGCTCCTTATTGTCCCCACCACTGGCCGCCTTTTCTGTTCCTCGAACCCGCTGGGCATATTCCCACGTAGAGGTCTCCGTTTCTGCTCTTCTCTCTTTTTGGACAGCTCCATCCCGAGATCTTCCAAGTTTGTCCGTTTCCTGTTTATTGAATCTTATTACAACACTCTACCTCATGAGGTCTTCTCTGGCCACCCCATCGTAGGCACTGATCCCATCTCCCTACGCCCATCACCTCACATCGTACACGTGGTCGCGGTCTGCTTTCCTCAAGCCCCAGCCACTACCTAAATTTATCTCCACCATTTATTGGTTTACTCCATTATCGTTCCGACACACTTTTCTTTAGTTTCTCCTCCGTTTCAGGAAACAGAAACTCAGAAGGGCACCGTGATTTCTAAACCCGCTAAGTGGTGGTCCTGGGATTTGAACCCAGATCCGACTGATTCTACAGCCTCTGCCGCACGGTTCTCCTGACAAAATGGTACTTGGCTAGCTCCACTTATTTCCTCAGGACACAATTTTGATCCCCGATCCCGAGGCAGGGCGGTCTAGGGGGAAGAGTGTGGATTCTCGGGTCGGCAAGCCTGGGTTCGTATCCTGGTATTGATGTCTTACGTCGTCTAACATCTCTGAATGCCTTCCCCACAAAGCAGAATGGATGTACTTACCTCAAAGAGGGAATGTGAAGGCGCCCAGGTGGCTCAGTCGGTGGGGTGTCCGGCTCCTGATTTCGGCTCCGGTCATGATCTGGTGGTTCGTGGGTTCGAGCCCCACACCAGGCTCTGTGCTGACGGTGCAGAGCCCCCTTGGAATTCTCTCTCCCCAGCTCTTTGCCCCTCCCCCATTCATGCATGCTCTCTCACTCGCTCTCTCTGTCTCTCTCAAAATAAATAAATAAACTTAAAAAAAAAAATCAATTCCCAGCCCTGTAAGAGCCAAGTCTCCAAGGGTGAGGCTTCTATAGTTTTAAACACCACCTCCAAGTCATTCTAATGATGAGCCAGGTTTAGAACTTCTGTCCTGACTCCCACTTCCTCGCCGTGTCTCTAAAACCTGTAGTCAGGGCAACTCATCTCTCTTAATCCAAAGCCGACCCAGAGAACACCACTTGGTGCCTTTGGAGGGATCCGGACATCGGAAAAGATGCGTACAGAACCCATCTAGCATTTGCACACGGCGGCCTTCCTTTTTCTCTAGAAAAGACGGCTCGGGCCGGGCGTGTGTTTCCGCTTGCGTCTCAAGCAAAATGGAATGGCCGAAGAAATGAGCAGAAAAAATCCGGCAACAGGAAGAGCTAAAAGGAATCCCTTGAAAACGATTTACAAGGACGTAAATGGCCCCCTTCTTTTCAGTAATTATGCACTATTATTCATTACTTGGCTTAGGAAAGACTGGCCCACGTAATAACTTCTTCCACGAAGCCACCAGCTTTGTTCTCAGTCATTTTGGTCTGCCCTGTGCCAGGGACCCCGGGAGAATATACAAGTCTTTTCATCCACAGCTACTGTCTACTGCGGCTTCCCAAGTATCTCAAGTTTTCCAGATGCTCTTTCTTCTAAGAGCATTAGCACAACAAGAAAGAAGGAGCCGGAATGTAGTCATTAGGCCTGACATTGAGTTGACTTTGCCATCAGCCCAGTTAGTGACCGGGTCGCCTAGTTCAACGTCGCTGAGCTTCATGCTTATCTTCGTGGGGATAAAAGGCACGTCCTAGAAGTTCTCAAGGAATCGCTGAAAAGATCTGTGAGAAGCCATCTATATCTGTTCGTGCTTCCCGTGCAGGTTTGCTAGATGGCATTTTCATACTTGGGGTATAAGGCTCACCATTTGGCTGAATGATAAAACCCAAACTCCTTGACTCAGCTTTCAAGAGCTTTCAAGAGTTGCTAGTGACCTGCCTGGCCAATGTCATCCTTGTCGTTCATTCACTCAACTAATGACAATTGAGTACCTGCTGTGTTCTGGGGCCCATGCTGGGCACTGGGAAAACAGTGGTGGGCCTTGTAGAGCTTGTAGGAAAACAGAGATGGATGTCACAACAGTTGTGACTTCACAAGAGTTAGCTACAGAGTGCAACGGGCATGTCCGATGGGTGGTCGTAATTTCTGCTAGCGGGTCAGGAAGACATCCCCGAGCGAGTGACATTTGAACCTAGTTGCACTTAGCTAGACTAAGAGGTGGAGGGGAAGAGAAGCTTCCAGGCATAAGGATCAACACAGGTGAGAGCCAAAGGTGATCTCCAGATCGGCCAAGAAACTGAAGGCCTTTGACGCTAGAAGTAAAGAGCAAGGATGAGAGAGAGCAGAATGAGCCAGAGAGGTAGCTCCAGGCAGAGTGACAAAGTGAACAGTTAGTTCCCTGTTCGCTTAGCACAGGACACAACTCCCTTCCTCTTTGCTTCTCCTCATACAGATGCGGGTCCGTGATTGCCAGCCAATTCCCCCACTTTTGGCCTACACACTCTCACCTTCAAAGTCCAAAGCTAATGCCAGCACCTTGTGAAACCTGCCCAACTCTTAGGAGGAGCTGACTCCCCTCTCGTCCTTCCTCCTTGCGTCACTGCCCGGAGCAGGCAGGTGTTCTCAGCCCTCTGCCTATTAGACCCATTGGGCTCATTGAGGACAGGGGTTGTGACATCCTCGATCGGGTCTCCTTAGTACTCAGCTTACTACACCCTTGATCCACTTTTTTAAGAACATCTTTGATCTCCACCTTGGATTTCTTTGATTATGGCACACCCCCGACAAGAGTTCGTCAACGTCTCTTGGGTTAATCAGGTTAATCAAGCAATGGGAAAAAGAAAACTATTATCTGAGAAACGGGGGCTCCCCGAGAGGAATAAGGCCCCAAAACATCTATCAGCTGAATGCTGCCATCTAACTACAGTCCTTGCTGCTGGGCCATGAGTCATTTCTTGAAGGAAAGTCTGAGTGGCTGCAGTCGTCATTAGCCAATGCCCGCCATTCATCAGTCAACGCTATCTATAAGCTTGGGGACATTGGTTAGATGTGCAGCAGGACATTGCCCATCTCCCTGGAGCAGTGCCCCAGGGGATTTTATTATTGTCACAGGTATTTCCCAGCCCAAGCCCCAAGTGAGAGCCATGCCTGTCTCACAGCGTCACCCTGTTATCAGCCTCCGGCCCGGCCCTTCTCGACAGCGGCAGCTGTTGGCACCCTGTGGACAGCCACGTCCAAGGGTCGTCTGCCTTGTTCTGAATTTTGTCAGGGAACAACCCCCCTCTGACCCCACCAGTCCAGAAGGTCAGGCTGATGTCATGGGTGCTCCGTGGCTCCTGTCACCACTGAAGATTTCTTCAAACACTGGAAGAGAGACAAATGAAACCAGCCACCCGGACCTACTCCCCCCACGTCAGATACATCCCATGTGCTGAACAGGAGCCCAGCCTCTTGCCTAACATAAGCATTTAATTTTGTAATGCAGATTTTAAAGATACAAAATTATATGCTCGGTGGTTCCTGGAGTTGGAATGTGAGTACAAGTCGGCCATTTGAGAACCAGAAAATACACGTTTGATTTAAAATTTTTTTTTAATGTTTATTTTTGAGAGACAGAGGGAGACCACATGAACGGGAGAGGGCAGAGAGAGAGAGAGAGAGAGGGAGACCCAGAATCGGAAGCAGGCTCCGGGCTGTGAGCCGTCGGCACAGAGCCCGACGCGGGGCTCGAACCCACGCACTGTGAGATCACGACCTGAGCCGAAGCCAGACGCCCAACCGACTGAGCCACCCAGGAGCCCTGATATGCATTTGATTTAAAGATCTGATACCCATACTGGCTTCGTGACCACAGGCAAGTCACTGCCCACCTCTGACCTTCATTTCTGTTCACACAAGTGTGCTAAGGAAGGGGCCGATGATTCCCAGTAGAGAGTAGATTTCAATCTTTCCAGTCGTCTTTACATTCCCAACAAATAAACTGCAGGTGATGGTGGGGCAGGGGGGAGAGATTTTTCTGAAGTCACACTGATACAAAAGGCAGCACTGAGATTAAGCCCAGGTGGCTGTGCTCTTACAGTATCCTCCTGACCTCAAAATGATCTCCATGCTCCTGTGAAAACACCCCTGACAGCCACTAGAGCCCAGAGTGTCCTGTGTCTGTCACCAGCAGAAGGAAGGAAAGGAGATTAAGCGACACAATGAGGGTCTGCAATTGAAGTGAATAGAGAATACCTTGAAGGTGTCCAGAAACCAGACTAGAAACAAGGGCAACGCCATTTTTCAAGACATAGATGCCCATAAACCCAGAATGTTCGAATCTAGTCTGGGCGGGACACTGAGGCATGGATGAAGAGATCTGGAAGCCTCTTTTCATGCCTGAAGGGAAGAATAAAGTTCAGGAACAAAGAGCAGGAGGTTGAAAAACAGACCTGTTCAGGGGTCCTTGGGTGGCTCAGTCGGTTGGGCGTCCGACTTCGGCTCAGGTCATGGTCTCACGGCTCATGAGTTCCAGCCCCGAGTCGGGCTCTGTGCTGATGGCTCGGAGCCTGGAGCCTGCTTCCGATTCTGGGTCTCCCTCTCTCTCTCTGCCCCTCCCCCACTCGCGCTCTGTCTCCCTGTGTCTCAAAAATAAACAAACATTAAGAAAAACAGACCTGGGGGCGCCTGGGTGGCGCAGTCGGTTAAGCGTCCGACTTCAGCCAGGTCACGATCTCGCGGTCCGTGAGTTCGAGCCCCGCGTCGGGCTCTGGGCTGATGGCTCGGAGCCTGGAGCCTGTTTCCGATTCTGTGTCTCCCTCTCTCTCTGCCCACCCCCCCGTTCATGCTCTGTCTCTCTCTGTCCCCAAAATAAATAAACGTTGAAAAAAAAATTTTTAAAAAGAAAAACAGACCTGTTCGTGATGCTCTTTATTCTCTTAAAGCTTTTCTCGATAAACTAAAAACCTCCCATCTCTTCATGTGAGGGGGTCTATTTTATTTAAGGAGCAGTTTCCTTTCTGTGCCTCACATAATTTGCGCAAAAATTATTTCCATTAGGTAGAAACATCATTAACCACATTATGTATATGAGAAAACTAAGACAAGCAAGAAAAGATGAAATTAGGCAAATTTCCTCCTGATCTGCGGATTCATAGCCGTCATACCTCAGTGACGTGGCAGAGACAGCTGGTGGCCTACCACAGAGCCACACTCCCTTTTCCCTTTAGCAGCAGACTCCAATATTATTTGGAGCATCAAGGCATCGACCAAAAACTGTATTTCCAAACCTCCCTTTTAACGAGGGTTGATCATGTGACCAAGTGCTGGTCACATGATCAGACAGAATCGTGGGACGATTCCAAGAAGACCTTCTCATGGGAACTGGACCAACGAGGATGGATCCCGTGTGCCCCTCTCTCCTTCTGGTCATCAAAAGCTAACACTCCATCTGCCATCTTGGGCTGTGAGGTGCCCCGGAGGACATTGGGATGGAAAAAAGCTGGAATGATAATGGGAAGCCAGGAGCCTGAGCGGGCCAACTCCGGCTGGCCTCCCTCTGGAATTCTTGTACGTGAGAAAGAAATACATGATTTTTGTAAAGCCACTGTGATTTGGGGAGCGTCTTTTCCATACAGCTAACCACGATCCTAGCTGTTACAACCAGATAGCTCAGCATGAAAAGTGATGTAGAAGGAAGACACTATCCACGGCGAGCGCCGGTTCCTTCATCTGGTTCATCGGATCACAAGAAGGAAGGAATACCGAACGTCACATAATTCATCCGATTCCATATGCCCCCCATCGCATGACACACCATCATTTCGGTATCACCCACAAAGAACAAATGTTGTCGATTAAACTAGGACGTGCCCCTGACCGTAAGATGCAAATCCATTTCAGAAATGTTACAATGAAAGGAAACGACAGCCTATGACCTACGCGTGCTGCGAAGTTCGCAAAGCACAGCGCTGAGATTTAAAGTTGATCAGATCAACACATGCCTCCCATCCCTATTTTGGGGAGGTGGGAGGGGGGGATACCCAACCCAGCAAGGGGCAGTGATGTGTTCAAGTTCAGCGATGAAATCAAGATGAGAATCTTGACTGCAAATCAAGGGCTCTTTACCAGGTCCTGATGGAGACTCCAATTTTTTGCCCGTGTTGCTTGGACTGCCAGTGACATGTTTATTTAATCGACCACCTGTTCCTGTTTTTACCTCTAAAATGTGTGCCACCGAAGAGGCAGGGACAAAGGCCCTCGCCGCTCCCACACACATGTGGGCTCGGCCATCACGGGGGGGGGGGGGGTGGGGACGGAGGCAGATTTCACAGCCAATTCACACCCACACGTTGCAGGGCCTGCTCTCTGGTCAGCAGCTCTCGAGCAGATGGATAACGCCAGGTGGCCGCCGAGAACCGCAGGTAGGAGTCTTCTGGAACACGAGCCATTGAGGTTGCACAGCAGCAGATGACGGCTGGGACCCCAAGAGAGTTCAGCCTGCGTCTGTGTTCCCTCCGCCTACACAGTGGGGAGACACCCTGGTGAGTGAGTGGTGCCCCTCCCAGGGGACACCGGCCATCTAGACCCCCAGGTGCTCAGAGGCGGAAGGAGCCTGAGAGATCCATCACGCGTCGATCCAGCCTTCAGAGACACAGAATTAGTTCTCGCCGCTCACAGTTTGGCTCAGGTTAGAAAGACGGGCGCTGGTACCGGCACGTTTGATTCCAGAGGCGAAGAGTTTAGTACGCAGACCGCTTCAGCCATCCCGACAAAGGATTCCAGGGTCCTGTACTAAAACCGTGACGCTGGAAAGAATAAGAGGGACATCAAGCTTCTGAAGTCATTTTCCTGTTGTTGGTGGTGGTTTTCTTTTCTTTCTTTTTTTTTTTTTTTTTTGGTACCAATTTCCCCTCTGCTCCCACACTGTCTCACTCTCGACACCCTTCACGGCAACTCATCCTTCTTTTGGACTATGCGTAAGTAAGGTGTGAAGGACTCCTACCAGCATAGAGGGCCGATGGTGGCTGCGTCCCTATAGGGGACACAAGACATCATATGCAGGGTGCAGTTATGATGGCAGAATGTCCACATCAACTTGGGGATGGAGAGACACCTGAGTCATCAAGACTTCTCGGGGGTCCTTCTCGCACTGAGCACGCTCACAGTCATATGATGAGGAAGCATGGTTTCCCCGATTTTTTCTAGCAAAAGAAAACTCTCAAATCTCAGTATGTGTGTGTATGTGTGTTTGTGTGGCAGCATATTCAAATCAGTGAAAGGTGCCCCAGGAGGACACTGGAGAGAGAGGTGAAGAATTCCTTTTGAAAATAAATGCCCGCACGGATCGTACTCACACACGGCACAGGAGAGCAGAAATGTCTGGGGGGCTGCTCTAATGAATACGGAAGAATGGTCTATAATTAGGGAAACTTTTTTTTTAAGTTTATTTATTTATTTTGAGAGAGAGAGAGAGAGAGAGAGAGAGAGACGGCGTGAGTAGAGGAAGGGCAGAGAAAGAGGAGGAGAGAGAGAGAATCCCAAGCAGAGAATCTGCACCGTCGGCACAAAGCCCGATGCGTGGCTCCAACTCACGAACCGTGAGGTCATGACCTGAGCCGAAGCCATATGGATGCTTAACCAACTGAGCCTCCCAGGCGCCCCGGTCCGGGAAAACTTTTCAGCATCACCACCTCCCATGATCTCCCGGAACACACCTGGGAAGTAGCTACTGTCCTTATCCCGGCTATACTGCTGAGAAAACTGAGGTTCAGAGAGGTTGGGAACTTGCCCAAAGTCACACAGCAAGGAGGTGGCAGGACCAGATCTCAGACCAAAATGTGGTAAACACCAAGGGCTTGGCTAGCTTTTCTCCATCCAGAATTTTCCCATCCCCGGTCATGAATATGCATTGGGTTTATTTGGAATAATAACACCTTCCAGCTCCTCTGGAGAGAAGAGAACCTACGGGTGCCTTCAATCTGGATGGATATTGCCTCGCCAGAAATTCATTTATGGAGTAAGCAACAGTCTCCCTCTCTCTGTAAACCTGCATTCCGCCAAATGAATATATAATGAGGCTTGGGAACATTGAGACATTATTTTCCAGCAAATCCTGGACCATTTAGAAGGAGATCAGACCTTGCTTTGCTTGGCAAGGGAGCTGTGTTAGTGAGTCATTCCAAAGCACAAAAGGGCAGCACAGAAGCAGTCACTGGGGAGGGGGGGGGAAAAAAAAAAGAAAGAAAAAAGGTGTCAGAGCCAAGAGCAGAAGGCAAGGTCAAGGGTGAGAGGGGAACTAGGGAAGGAGGAAGGAGAAAGGAAGAGGAAGCAGTTGCCCTACGCTGCACAGAGATGCCCTTGAAATGCAGACACCAGGTCAGATCTCAATATAGCACCTGGTCCTCAGGTCCTAGGAAAGGACTGGAGTTAGAGCTTCTGTCTGGCCAGAAAGGCAGCTGGAAGATGGAGATAAAAGCATGGCCACTCATTTCCCCCCCACCTCCCCCAACACACACCCCAACACGCACAACTTTGAATGCCTCCAAATGCCGGGGAGAGAAAGGGTGCTGGGTCCAAAGACAGGGGTGGGCCGGAAGGGGGAAGCGGCCGGAAAGCCGATCAAAACCACTTTCAAGTTCAGATTAAACTCTGCAGATTGCGGGAGGCCAATTTAATGGGAAACGTTCCCTGTTCTCCCTGTCCCCTCCCTCTGGCTTCCCAAGGGAAGGGGACTGGGCTGTGATGTTGCTCATCAGAGAAACCCATGGGTACCAGATCTTATCCAAATGAGCAGCTGTGGAAGGCTAAAAAGATAGAACTGGGAGAAAAAAAAACAGTTTACCAAGTGTTGAAAGGGAAAGGAGGGTGGGAGAGAGGGATTTTAATTACCCTGCATCCTTCCTGGGGAGGGGCGGGACACCCAGGGACATTTAAAGGCCATTAGCTCTGAAAGATGAAGCTGGTGAGACATGGGTTGGGGAGGGGGCCCTCCGGCCTGGAAAATAGGGTACAGCTCAGCCCCTTTACTTTTTCAAGCCTCAGTTTCCCCACATGGAAAACAGGAACGGGGTGACACTGATGCCACAGTGCTCTCCTGAGCCAGCACGCGCAGTGGCTAAGCCCTCGGAGCCTGTTCAAATCACTCCTCTCCCGCCTATAAGCTGCGTGACCCTGACAAGGGCCCTGACTTCTCTGAGCCTCAGTTTCCTTCCTGTGAAATGGCAGCCGTGATCATTCCCACCTGTTAGGAGTACGGTAAGGCTTACATGAGTCCGTCTGAAGTGCACGAAATAGCATGTGGCCCACAGAATCCACCAACGCAGAAGCTACCGTCGTTCTCACGAGGCGAGCCAGAATTTTCTTGCAGAGCGTGGCGGGATTTAGAGAAGGACTCCGAAAGACACAGATTCAAGACCTGGTCCTTCAGGTTATTCAGCTTATCCCTAAGCCTCAGGCTTTTCATCCAAAATAGGAAGTTTGGGGGGGGGGCGTTAGATGAGGCGTATGCTCTGTGACCCTGAGGTCAACACCGCTGTCATCTGTGGTCAGTGGGGCTGGGGAGCTATTTTCAGCGGGTTTGAGGTTAGCAGTCATGCAAGATGAATGAATTCTAGCGATCCGCTGAACGACATATCGCCCATAGCTAACAATAGTGGGTCGTGCAACGTTGTTAAAATTGTGAGGTGAGTTAACTCTCCCGTTAAGTGTTCTTACCACAAAAGAATGAAGCACGAAAAGGGAGGGAGTGGGGGCGTGGGGAAACTTCTGGAGGTGATGGATATGCTTATTATCTTGGCTTTGGTGAGAGTGTCACAGGCGTATGTAGAGAGATACACACATCACGTTGCGTACTTTAAGTAAGTGTGCTTTGTGGGGAGCCTGGGTGGCTCCGTCCGTTGGGCGTCCCACTTCGACTCCGGTCATGATCTCGAGGTCTGTGAGTTCGAGCCCAGACTCGAACAGCCTGAACAGGCTGAACAGCCTGGAACCTGCTTCGGATTCTGCCTCTCTCTCTCTCTCTCTCTCTGTGTCCCTTCCCCCCTCACGCTCTGTCTCTCTTGCTCTCTCTCTCAAAAATAAACATTAAAATAAGTTAAAAAATAGAAAAAATAAAGTATGTGTGCTTTGTGGTTTATCCATTATACCTCAACGAAGCTGTTCGAAAGGGAAATTTTATTATGCAATGACAATTTTATATTATGAATATGTTGTATTTTAGAGGGAAAAGGATAATTAGACAGAAAACGATTAGAGGTCCCATACCTTTTCAATACACATAAATTGGATTTCGCTTGGCATTCAATAATGTATTACTTTGTAAAATACACAAACAAATGGATAAATACTCCTGTTAGCTCTAAAGGACTTCTCACACCCTTAAACTCCGGGATGCTATTCTGCACCTCTTAGGGTTTTGTGCACGCACCTTCGTAGCCGACAAGATCCAGAATGTGGTGGAGTATCATCCCCACGGTGCTCTGGGAGCAGGTTAGCATGTCTCCAGCTGGACAACCATGAAGTTGTTGGGTTGAGTTGTCTCGTAAGGTCTCTGCAAGCAGGACCTCCAACCTGCCAGGGAAACCCATGGCTACTAACAGTCACAGACAGCAGGGTGCTTTCTGCTTCTCTTCGTCTAGTGGGCAAGACGCAAGATGCTTGACCTTGGAGAGAAGTCTGGTCAAAGCCATGGCAGCCCCAAGGAGGATTGATCAGCCATCAACTACTTCTCCTGATCTACAGAGTAGATCTATGGCCTTGTCCATGTTAAGAACAAAGCCCATTGCTTCGAGTCAGTTCTACCTCTTGTTGTTGGAGCTGGTGCGGCATAGAGGAAGGACAAGGAGTGGGGTCACTCCTTGACCCCTGGCATGGGGTCTGACCCGGCCACTGGCGTGTGCTGTGCTATCTTTGCAGCCTCTTTTCCCCCTCTAGGCCTCCATTTCTCCTTGGGGGAATGGGAGCCAATGGCTCTTAAATTATCTGGAACATTGAATGTTCTACATCTACATCTCCACCTCTAAAGTAAGCCCTGTAGAACTGTGGCGGACCGTGACTGAAGAGGCCCCCTTGACCACCTGTGGGCGTCCGCACCCTTGTATAACCTTCCCTCGCCCCCCCCCCCCTTGGAACACGGGCAGGGGCTGTGACTTGTTTTGAGCCAATATGGCAAAGATGATGGGATGCTATTTTTATGATTACTTACATGAGATTGTAACATCAGTTTTGCTAGAAGATTCTCTCCTTGTGAAAAACGAGTGGCCATGCCAAGGAAGCCCGTGTGACTAGGAACCAGTGGGGACATGGGGGCGGTCTCCAGCCACCAGTAAGAAGTTGGTGTCCTTGGGACCACAGCTGCGAGGAGCTACATTCTACCAAGACCACGGAAGCCCCCGACCACCCAGAGTGACCACGCCAAGGCTAGAGACGAGATGGGAGCCGACCAACACCTGGGTTTCGGCCGCAGGAGCTCCTACGGTGAAGGACCCAGTCAAGCCACAACCTGTGCTCCTGACCCACAGACACCAAAATAATTAACGTGTGGTGTTTCAAGCCACCAAGTTGGTCACAACATCGGAGACAGCAACAGATAATTCATGCAACGTGATAGAATGTTTAAACGCTGCTACTCTGGGGACGTACCATGAATAACTATTGAACGGACGTTGATAACTGTGTTACTCAAAACATAACATGGATGTTATTCAGGGCCTCCTTCTGCAGAAAAGGTCCCTACATGCCGCGTCTGCCTTCTGGGCAGCCCAGCTTCTCCCGTGTGATCTGGTTCCCTGCTCCAGCCAGTGACTCAGCACCGTCCGGTGGAAATACAACGCGGGCCACGCATGTGATCGTAGATTTTTCCGGCATGTCACCTCAACACGTGGCGGGTGACGATGCAGGCAGTGCGGCGTTAACCGGGCACCTGCTCTGGAGGCAGCGAGTACGTAGGTCGGTCATCCATCAGAGCATCCAGCCTGTGATCTCTCCTGCAAAGAGGAGAGGGACCGGTCACATTTCTTCGGTAGGCAGTCTGAACTAAGAAGCACGAAAAGACGGGCCCGTTGCTGTCAGAGACTGCCACTGAAGGGTGGGGATGGGGGGGGGCCTCAGCTGCCGTGAGGGGCTGGGAGCGGGGTTCAGTGTGGAGGAACTGGTCTCAGAAAACCTGAAAGCACAGACAAGCAAATGGCAGGGGAACACAGCAGGTAAATGGAGCGTAACTGGAAGCAGGTTATTGGAGAAAAGAATGGTCCAGCCTTCTTGCATTCAACAGGTTTGTCTGGCGGATTTCCATGCCTTCATCCCTAAACCCAGGCCCAGACACCGGCTGGAAAAGCCCTGTCACAGGACCCCAAGCACCCCAGCTGCCTCGCGGTGGTGGTGCCGGGGGGCCCCGGGAACCCCTTTCCTCTACATCGCACTGAGGCAAAGATAGCAACCTCAAGCGCGCTAAGAGCTCCTATGCCAACCCAAGATGACACCATCTCCCCGCCCCCTGTGACGTGAGGACGTCTACACTGGTCCTCCTGGGCAAGGCGGAGGTGGTCCTTTTTCACCGAACTCCACTGGCTGAGTGTTTCGGAACGTGCAATCAGCGTGCAGAAGACAACGTAATGGAATAAGTACTTCCGTATTCGCGCCTCCCGACGCGAAGCCCTGCTTCACCTGCTGGTTCGAACCCCACGTCCGCGCCTTCCTTCCTCTACCCCTTCCTTCAGCAAGTATTTCCTGAGCACCCGCTCTGTGCGCTGGACCCTGGCGATACATGACGACGCAAAGAAAGCCATCTTCCGTACTCTTGACGCCCAGAGTCTCGTACAGGTTCTGGATAGAAGTCCAACCACCGGCCGTGAGCCCGTGTAGTGGTTACAGCACCAGGGGCCGGGAAGGAGGTTCAGGGAGCACCGAGGGCATGTGACCGGGGGTCCCCGTCCAGTCTGGGGGACCGGGGCAGACTTCCCCAAGGAAGCAGAGTCTGAGCCGAGGCCCGGGTGATGCTTGAGATTGAGCAAGAGAAGGACAGGGTGGCCGTCCCGGGACCCGGCCCACCAGGTGGCACCTTTTCTCAGGGACGCCGCTGGCCGCCTGTCCTCACTTACTGGATGCAGGCGTTCCAAACCTGTACTCCAGTTTGACCTGTCAATTTTTCTAAGTCTTGACCACCCTTTAACAAAATGTGTATCGACGTGAGAAAGCAAATGTCTGCCACCCTCCCCCCCCCCCCCTCGGGCAACTGCGAAATTGAAATCCTGTGGAGACGGCAACGGCACATTTCCGATTTTAATTATTTTTCATCTTCCTTGGCTGGTTCGTGTTTTCCGATGACTCCTCTCATTCCCTCCTAGAAGCGGTCACCACTCCCTCCCCCAGGGGGGCGGGAGGGAAATATGCTTATCTCTACCGACGTAGGAAATGTTTCGAGTACATCAAGATTCGACTGGAGGAGTAGCGTGAGGGACGTCTGCTCTCCTAGAAGGTGCTAGAAACAAGCAGCTCGAACAAAGAACACTTCCCCAAACCCGGGTGTATCTGAGCGGCAATGAACTTGGAGGTACACTTGGACTCAAATTTGGACTCTCGTGCTAAGTAGCTGGGTGACCTGGACCCTGCCACTTTACTTAGTGCCACAACCTGCCCTCAGGGCTTTTGGGGATTGGCTGTCTCAGCCCCTGTGGCGGCTATGGGCCAGAAGGTGTTCGCAGCCCTAGTCTACACTCCAGGAGAGAAATGGAGACACACGTGCTTTGCCCTGGATGCCCTAGGGGCCGAGGGCGGAGCTGGGACATGAACCTGGCCAGTCTGTCTCCAAGATCCCCGCTTTTACCACCGGGCTTGAGTTTCTCGGTGATTCCCCTTTCAAATATGGGGAACCTTGAGGCTCAGAGGGGGAAGGCTCACTTGCCGAAGTTCACACAGCCCGCAAATGGCCAGAGCTGCGACGTGGACCCAGGTAGTCCGGCTTCAGAGCCCTGCTCTTACCCCCTAGATGCGGCTGCCTCTGAAGACGGCCGTGCCTTGGTGAGCCTGGCTCCCCGCGTGTGGGGTTCCTGCGTGGCCTGGAGAAAGAAATAAATAGAGTCGCTCCTCCCCTGACAGGCTGGTCGGTCTAGTGGGGCAGGGAGGGGTCGAGCAGACAAAGGGCCGTAGGCGCCGAGAAGGGCCAGGACGGGGTGCCCTGGAGGTGGCGGTGAGCTTTAAATCAGGCAAGGGGAGGATTACCTTCCCAACCGAGTTCGGTGAGGGTTCGTTTCATCCGCAAATGCTCCTCACCACAATGTTCAACCCACAGCGAGGAAACAGGGGATGAAGCTTAGTCGTTCCCATTTACGGTGCCGTTCTGATGACTGTTGTCGCTGTCGTCATGGGGTCCCTAAAAGCACCGGTTTCAGGGCCAACAAACATGGGCTCAAACCTCCCCACCATCATTTACGGGCTGTAAGACCTCGGGCAAGGAACCTGCCCACCCCCCGCGGAACCGAGGATTTCGTATCTCACATGCCTCACACTGAGCCTGACTCTTACTCTGTGCTCCATAAGGAGAAGTGACGATCGTTAAGAAAACGTGGACAGCGGGGCCCACTTGCGACAGGTGCGTGCCCCAACAGCCCGCTCATCCCAGGAGAGAGGAATCTGCTATTTCTTGGGTGGGAGCCAGACCAGAAACCATCTCTTCTCTACCATCATCCCGCCCCGTTTCTTCTGTGATAGCTCTGAGCTCCCCCAGGGCAGGAGGAATCATTGTCCGACAGCCGGAGCGGTCCAAGGTTGGGGGGGCGGGGGGGGCTGGCTGCCTTTGAAGGAGGGAGCTCCCCGTCAAGGAGGGGTTCAAGCTGAAAACCCATGGCGGAGATGCTGCAGAGAGAACGCAAAAGTGAATCGGGGAAGGAAGGAAATGACGAGAGACCCGGGCAGGCGGTGTGGATCGGAGCAATGGTTGTGAAACCGGGTTCATGGAACCCCGATCCTGGAACAGGCCCCTCAAGTTTAGACACAGAGGATGGAAGAGGTCAGATGGCTGAGGGTCCAGGGTCCCCTCCCGCTCCTCCAAGAAGAGAATCTCCACTTTTATTGGTTTGGGGATGGAGGTTTCTATCAGTTAGCTATTGCCACAGAATTGCTGCTTTAAAACACCACAAAACCTCAGGGACTGAGACGATGAACATTGACCCCTCACTCGTCTGTGTGGCTCGGGTGACCTAGGCTGTACCGTTTTGATCTAGGCGGTCGCACTCATCATGGGGGAGGGGCAGGGACAGGCCGGGGTCGACTGATCA
This sequence comes from Leopardus geoffroyi, assembly GCF_018350155.1. NCBI lineage: Eukaryota > Metazoa > Chordata > Mammalia > Carnivora > Felidae > Leopardus > Leopardus geoffroyi. The sequence continues at coordinate 79,451,891 of NC_059342.1, forward strand.
GAGCTGCCTCTCCTTCTCCTCCAGAAACCAGTGGGGGTACTCTAGGTCTGTCCTTCAAGACAGTCATCTCGCGTCTGTCCCGTGTTTTAGGCCATTTGGAAAAGCCGATACTCCTCTATATGGGTAGCCTCAGAAGAAAGACGGCTGAGACCCTCGCGTTTGCCTTTCTGAATAGATTTGGGTTTTGCCACATCGCTGATATCGCAGGTTGGGAAGGATAGGAATTTCGAGGGAGAGGCAATGACTTTCGGTGTCCATAAACATGACTTTTCTCGGTGAGACCTAAGCCCCGAGAGACCCAGAACAACAAGTGGAAAGCCTAAGATCCCAGAAAGGGGAAGGAGAATGGATAAGGCCTCCAAAGAAGTTTTCGCCTCCACCGAGAAAGGAGAATAAAGTGTGACGGGGGGATGAGAAGAGGAGAAATACTGGATCTTAGGTTCCCAGCCTCCTGAGCTAAGTTTTGGGTGTGGGAGTGTATCAGTTACTCACTGACCCACAAACACCGTGTAACAAACACAAAATTTTTTTTTTTAATTTTTTTAATTAAGCTTATTTATCTTTGCCAGAGACAGAGTGCGAGCACGAGCTGGGGAGGGGCAGAGAGAGATAGGGAGACACAGAATCCGAAGCAGGCTCCAGACTCTGAGCCATCGGCACAGAGCCTGACGCGGGGCTCGAACTCGCAGACCACGAGATCGTGACGTGAGCCGAAGTCAGACCCTTAAGCAACGGAGCCACCCAGGCGCCCCTGGGGGTTAACTTATTTAAGCTGGGTTTATCTGACGTGGCTCTGCCCTGTGTATCTCTCGTCGTCCTTGGATCAGAGGGAAAGCTAAGGAATGTTCTCTTGCTAACAACAGAGGCACAAGAGGGCAACTGGAAACAGAGGCCTATGAAGACCTGGGCCTGAAGATGACACACCATTACTTTTCCCTCATTCTCTTGGCCAGACCAAGTCCCACGAATGAGCTCGAAGTCAAGGAGGGCGGGAAGGTGGGGTGTGACCGGCCTTTATGGAGAAAATTCCAAAGTCATATGCAAAGAGCATGGATATCAAGAGGGGCAGAAAATCTTGGGGCCGATAGTCCATCTAATCAGGGTGGAATGATAGGAACCCAAATGAGCTTGAAGGATTAGGGAGCAGGGGGTATAGTTGCCTGGCAAACAAGACCCCGACACAGGGCGGCCACCATGGCCAGGGACAGACTGGTCCGCCCCATTCACCCACAAGAGATTCTGAGAAAGCCAGCAAGCAGGGCATGGGAGTCCTGGTGGGCCTGAAGACATCTCACGGTCAGGGTCCAGCAGAGAAAGTCTAAGGGTCTGATAGGCGTGGGCCGGAGTAAGACCACCAACACTAGATGTGTCTGGATGGAGGCCAGTGACCCATCATGGGACAAGCCACACCTCAGGGAGACCCACAAGGACCAAGTAAAAGCCCCCCCTCTTCCCTGAGTCTCACAAACACTGACAAATGCTCTCCTGCCTCAACTAATGCGGAGGGAGTCTCGTTGTCTGGCATTCTCCGGGGGAAGTTTTAACTTGCGGCTCAGTGCATCAATCATGTTGCTTTTCCTTTTCATTCTGTGTTTCTGGGACGGGGCGGGGGGCTGGGGGGGGGATGAGAGCAGATTGGAGCCAGGCTGTCCTCATTTGACTTACCAGTATTTGGAAGGCACTTAAGTTTTTCCTTTTTTCTATGGGAATGGGAGTGAAATCCAAAACTCCTAGCTGTCTCTAAATACCAACTGACTAAGCTTAAAGACTCCCAAAATAAACAGCTTAGCATTCCGGAAAGTTACCAGAGACTGGGGGTTTGGTAAATGAGGCACGTACCTCCTTGCCCTCCTTACTTAGACTCTGCTCAAGTGGCCCCTGCCTCCCCAGAGAAGCGGGCATATGTTGTTTGGTAGCCAGTTGATAAGGGATGAGTCTCTAACACTTTGGCTTGTGAAGCTGGGGCCCCAAAATAGAATGTTACGTTGCCAACAAGACGAAATCCAAATTCAGCTGGGTTAGATTGTCCCCCCCCTCCTTTTCCACCTGTCCCCTACCTTCCTATCCTCAAGGGGCTGATTCAAATCTCCCCTCTTCCTATGTTTCCTGTTAAAACACGGCCAATACTCACAACTTCTAGCTCTTGTTTTTAAGTTTGTTTGTTTGCTTATCTATTTATTTGTTTGTTTGTTTTGAGAGAGAGAGGGAGAGAGAGAGTGTGTGTGTGTGTGTGTGTGTGTGTGTGTGTGTGTGCAGGGTAGGGACAGAGAGAGCAGGAGAGAGAGAATCCTAAGTAGGCTCCACACTGTCAGTGCAGAACCCCCCTCGGGGCTCGAACTCACCAACTGTGAGACCATGACCTGAGCTGAAATCAAGAGGCAGGCGTTCAACCAACTGAGCCACCCAAGCACCCCCAACTTCCCGCTCTTCAGCAACACTCATTTTGGGGTCGACAACACTTGGCACAGATATCACTCCCATTCCCTGCCCCGTGCAGACATTACTAATTGATCACAGCCCTTCTTCCTCCTGCCGATCTCATACACAACCTCACAATTCGCTGCTCCAGGCAGCTGGTCCTGATCGGGGAGAATTGGCACTCACGGTGAAACAGCTTTGTCGTACCAGATTTAGATTCTATTTGGAACCTCTAGGCACTGAGAATAAAAATAAGCATAATAATAGCTATTGTTTATTGACTGTGCTACTTTTCAACTATCATCCCATTTATTCCTGTTAACAAGAATGGAAATTAAGCACTAGCTTCCCCCGTTTCGTGAACAAGAACACTGGGGCTCAGAGAGGTCAAGTAACTTGCACAAGGTCACACAGCTGGGACGTGGTAGAAATGGAGTAAGAGTCTACTTCTAATATACTTTGAGGCCCCTGGGGTCTTGATTTCTCCAACACTCCACCCTGACCTCCAGCTGGGTTGTCCTAACAAGCCGTATTATTTCATGCTCTGAGGCCTTTCCTTAGACAACTCCTTTTCCCCAGGATGCCCTTCAATCGTCCCGGCTGGTGGGAACCTCCTTATCTCCAGAGAGCAAGCACCACAGGGGTCACGTCTTCTAGAAAACCCTTCCTGACCCAGCTATGACTAACCCCACTCTTCTTTTTGCCTCCTCCGCCCCCATGAGAGGACTCTCACCTTTAAAATTCCCCTTGAAAGTAGAGTCTAGCCACTATTGATGCTTCTATATCAAGTCAATATGGAATGAATGAATGAATGAATGAATGAATGCAAGCCCAGACCCGAGGCTCTCAAGGGTGGGTTGTCGACTTTCCAGTTCTTCAGAAACTATTTGACCCCTTGTAGGTGTTTCCACGGCCTGCTTGCCAAGGTACCGGGTCCTTCGACTGGCATGCCATCCTGCCCAGGCACGAGGACCCAAGGACCAATTCAAACATGGAGACATAATCAGCGAAGGCCACCAAAGGGCACATGCTCAGAGTGGAGATCCAGAACCTTTGACCAGCAGAGTTAAGGTCTTAGTGAGGACATACAGTGCCAAAGCATCAGACCCCAAAGCCCAGGTCCCAGGAACGATGGCTGGGTACGGCAGCCTTCTCACCGGTCCCCACCTCTGTCTGTCCCTCCAATCCTTCCCCACACTGCCCTCAGGTTATCTTTCGCAGACAAACGTCTGGTCTATCCCTCTCCCCTGAAAAACCCCTTCCGTGGCTCCCCGTTGCCCCCAAGGGGCCCCCACCAAGCCTCCATAATACGAACCCAAATGTCCTGTCCAAAGCCTTCTCCTGCCTCTCTCCAAGCCACCCCTGACATCTCAGGAACCTCCAGTGGCTTGAATCTCAACAGCAGCCAGGTGATTCCTGGAGTGTGTGGGCCTTTGCTCATGGCATTCTCTCTTCCTGGAACAGCCATCTCCTTCCTTTCATCCCAGATGGCTCCCACTTATTCCCCACGACCCAGCGAGGTCATCACCTTCTCCAGGCTCCCAGATCAGGTTAAGGACCTGCTGTGTGCCCCCAGCCCCCTTCCTCAGCCACAACCCCTGCCTTGTCTGCACACCTGCGTGCCTAGAGCCCAGCACAGCGGATGGCAGTGTGCAGGCCACGCTTGATGACTGAAGGGTCAGATTCAGAGTGACGAGTGGGTCAGGGCCCGTGACTCAGAACAAAGACCATGATGGCAGTTTGGGCTGGAGCTTTGCTTTGTGTTTCCAGCACGTATTTTGAGGGGCTAGCACGCATAGTAGGAGACTCGCTTAATCCTCTGGCCACTCTGCAAAAAGGAGGGTTAGCATTTGCAACCCCCCTTGGAAAGAAAACTCGAGATGCCTCTCTGTACCTACGGATGCCTCCTTCCCCAACTCTCTGGGCTGCTCCTACCTGATAAGACACACGTTCTCTATTTCTGGACCTAGACCACACTCTTCCCCCTTTCTCTTCCCTCTCCTATTATCCTGCGTGGCTTGGCTGGCTGGGCCGTGTCCACTCCCTTCCTTTCTTCTATTCTCCACCAACTCTAACAACAATAATACCAAACACCTACGTGTTTTTTGGCTCACGTGGTAAGCCAGGCACCGTGTTTTGCGTGTATTTTCACATTAGATCCTTGCAACGTCTTTCTGATGCTCAGAGACGGAAAGAAACATGTCCGACGACACACAGCTAACAGATTTCACCGCCACCACCCCAGCTGGTTTTCTTGGCCCCGAAGCCCTAAGAAACTCCACCTCTCCTGTCACCAATTTCCGCCTTCCGGGGGCATCCGCCCTCCCTGCCAGTCACTGTGAACTTCCGGCAGAAAGAGAAAAAGCCACCTCTAATATGTTCTTTCTACCCTAGTCTTTTCCCCTTTCTCAATAAATCCATTTAAGAGCAAAGCATTTGATGGACAGTTTAATAGAGCTCTCCTTAAACCTGGCCACATTAATGATTTCTGGCTGGCTAAATGTCAGCTTCCGTCGTTCAATAGCTGTTTTCCTTCCTTAACAATCAGTGTCTCGCTCGGGATTCTTCACTGGGTGGATAGGGTATAGTGCTTGAACGGGTCATCACCAAGTCGGTGGACCTGGGATTTAAGCCGGACTCGTTGTGTGACCTTAAGCAAGTCGTTTAACCTCCCTGGACCTTGATGATTCTAAAATGGCAACAGTGATGTCCGGTCCCGCCTACATATTATGAGGGAGTATTTCGGCGTGTCTGTGAATTGCAAAAGTTCCTTGGAAAAGGGGCCAAAATACATAAATAAACATCTCGCCCTACTCGGTTCTTACTTTGAGGTATGAAAGTGAAATTTTTTTCTCTGTAAATAGTTTTGCCACCTTACTGCCACTTGGATAATGCAGACGGGTTCTGCCCACTTACCTCGGAATGATCGATCATTTTCTAGAAACTGAGAATTTTGTCTTTCTTCAGATTACATTTGTGTCTCTTTTTTGAGTTAATGTACATTGAAATATATTCTATCAGAAAAGAAAAAAAAAGAAGAAGGAGAAGGTCTAGCCTGGTTTTTCCACGTGCTGTATGTCATAGACAGCCCCATATTTATACATAGAGAAATCGAGTCTCAGGGAGGTTAAGAAACATTCCCGAGATCCCACAGCAAGCAAGTGGCAGAGCCGGGGACTCGGTTCCGTGTCTTTAACTAGCAAGCAATTCAGCTTCCAAACAGACAGGGTGTAGGTCCGGGGGAGGGCAGAAGATAGCGAGCTGGGGGCTTGTGGGTAACAGGTCTCTGGGTGCAGAGGGAGTCCAGACGTTTAAAGCCTTGGAGTCTATGTAAAAAGCTGGAAGCAACAATCACTTACATTTTCTAAAATCTTTTCTTGCTCTTAAATCCCCTGGCCCTGGCCCACCACCAAAGGCCCGGGGTTATATGTTTAGACAATAAAACTTGTCACCCTGAGTCCTTGCTTGCGTGAGATCACTATTGCAGCTGAGCCCAGTGTCCTGTGGGGGAAAGGCGGAGCAGAGAGCCTGGCATGGGAACAGTAGGGTCACTTACTAAGATCCCGAGACCGTAAACGTTATCTTTTGATACGGTGACTCCTCGCTGACTTGGGGATCAGATAACCTGACCACCTCACCTTTGCAGAACCTGATCTGGACAACGGGGGGCCACGACCTCCAAAGACACGGGTCCAGCTGAGCACGTACGCTCTCGATTTCACAGCATCCCCACCACCAGCCCTTTTGGACGAGGAGGAAACAGCTCAGAGAGCCTGAGGAGCTCGCTTAAGGCCACACAGCCAGGGAGTGACAGAGCCGGTCTGTCTGCCCCAGACGTTATGTCCTTCGCCACCATGTGAGGTGGGAGACAAGGACAATATCCACAGGGGCACAGCCGAGAAAGAGCCTTGCCAGCTTGGGAGCCGTGCTCCAAGGCAAGCACCACCTACCCTTGCTCAGAGTGTATTTACGTCCAGCTTCACAACTGACGTCCCACCTGAGCTGCCTTGTTGCCACAGCCGTGGCCGGGAATCCCGGGACTGCAACCGAGGCGGTCCTGGTTCTCCTTCTGGTCCAACCGCTTAACTCACGGCACTTAGGTTCTCAGAAGCGAGTGGAAAAGTTTGACCAAGTGGTCTCTGGGGATGCTTTGGGCTGTGGAGGATACAAAGGAAAATGAAATAAGACACGGTCCTTGTTTCTGAGGAACACACAGTCTCCTAAAGGAGACGGACGGGGGCGCCTGGGTGGCTCAGTGGGTTGAGCGTCCGACTTCGGCTCAGGTCACGATCTCGCGGTCCGTGGGTTCGAGCCCCGCATCGGGCTCTGCGCTGACAGCTCGGAACCCGGAGCCTGCTTCGGATTCTGTGTCTCCCTCTCTCTCTGCCCCTCCCCAGCTCATGCTCTGTCTCTCTCTGTCTCTCAGTAACAAATAGGCGTTTAAAAAAATTAGAAAAAAAAAGGAGACGGATGAAATACAGAACTAGAAGCCAAGACAGGCAGGAATCGGTGCCTGATAGACGAAGACATGGAGTGTTTCCATGGGAGCCAAGAACGCGAGATCCGTTCCAAACAAAGACACATGGTTAGGGCAGCCCCCTTGCAAGAAGGGTGTGCATCTTATTATTATTATTATTTTTTTTTAATGCTGAATGATAGCCATTGCTTTCAGATTGATAGTACAGATAGTACAGATTGATAGGACAGACTAGACCATTGGGCAGACTGCCTTGTTAAATGTGAAGTGCTTAATGCCTCAGTTCTGTGGACGGTTCACCCCCCCCCCGGCCCCGCCCCCGGCCCCGCCCTCGGCCAGCCTCCTCCCTGGTCCTTTCCCAGTGTCAAGGTTTATAGCCTAATAGCTCAATGTTGCTACAAAGGGGGCTTTTACCTCAGTCACGGTGCTGGCTCGTTCCATTATAGAAGCCAATTTATTTTATCCTTGTGAAATAAAACCCAGTTGTTTTGATCCTCTCTCCTGAATCACATCTAAATCTGATTCCTTATTGGAGTTGGGTTCGGTTTTTTTGTTCTCCCTTTTTGTCTGAAGTTTTAGGAATGGCCCAGGACGGTTACAGAAGTGAATTGATGTCATGGGAGGGGCTTCTGAAACTAAATGAGAATCCCGTGGCCCTTGGAGAATTAGGGACCCCCGACGTTTGTCCCCCGCCCCCGTGGAGGCTCAGGTGGAAGGGAGACACAGTCTGCCCTTTGAACTCTGGTTCTGAGAAAATTGGAACCCAGGACTTGAAAATGTCACTGTGACCCTTGTTAACATCATCGGCTCCTGCCCTCTGCTCTGGTCTTTGACATCTCAGGCCACGTTGAAATTTTTTGTTGTCACTTTTTTTTATTTTTGTTTTTGCTTTAATTTTTGAGAGAGAGAGAGAGAGAGAGAGAGAGAGAGAAATCGTGAGTGGGGGCTATCCCCTGTGAGATCCCCGTGAGATCATGACCTCAACTGACTGAGCTACCCTGGCACCCCTCTTGTCACGTTGCTAACACGCCATGATTTTTCTCATGGCCAACGTGTCATATTCTATGCCCTCTGGCTGGAAAACACACCTAATCTACTTCCCTCATCCTTGACCTTCAAAATTCTACTTATACCTCATAATTATTCTCTACTACTCATCGATGTCTCCAGAAAGCCTTCCCAGAGCCCCTAAGTCTGGGTGAGGCACCTCTTCCGGGCTTCCTTACACTCTAGAGCCCTGACCGACCTGCGATCCTGACCACTAACTCATCCGTCTCCCTCGTTAGACTCTAAGCCCCCTGAGGCGGGGGCCACGGCTGCCTCGTCACCCCCACCCTGCCGCCACCAGCCATATGACCACGAGGAGGTCGTTTGACCTCGCTGTGTCTGTTTCCTTTTCCGGAAACTTGGGGTAACGCCATGGGACTTTTGCATGAATTAAATATTAGTACCTACAAAGAGCTGGGAACTGAGCCTGGCCATGGCAAGTGCACAATATGGGGTAGCTGTTCTCATTGCCCACCACTGTCTTCCCATCACTCACCACACTGCCTCTTCCAGAATCCTGGCGCACTCGAGATTTTTGAGGAACACAATATAAACATTGCGCTTTTGGGGCGCCTGGGTGGCTCCGTCGTTTGAGCCTCCGACTTCGGCTCGGGTCACGATGTCGCGGTTCGTGAGTTCGAGCCCCGCGTCGGGCTCTGTGCTGACGGCTCGGAGCCTGGAGCCTGCTTCGGATTCTGTGTCTCCCTCTCTCTCTCTCTCTCTCTCTCTCTCTCTCTCTCTCTCTCCCCTCCCCCACTCATGCTCTGTCTCTCAAAAGTCAATAAATGTAACAACAACAACAAAAAAATTACAGGTTCCGCCCTCCACCTTGGACCTGAAGGGACCTCGCATCTGAATAAAGTTTCCTCCGGCTTTTTTTTTTTTTAATTCGGGAAAGTACAAGAGGTAATAAAAATGAAAGAGCCTTCCTACCTGCTCCCCTAAATGAGGTAGTCAGTCTTATAGCCTGCGTGCACAGGGGGAAGGCCCAGAGCTCAGAGAGAGGTGACGGTCTCAAACACAGGTGGTCGGTGTGCGGGGAGAGGGTTGGGTAAGAGAAGGCACAGGAAGCTCTTGCTGGCCATCCTCTCCTCCTCACACAACCGCCACTCCTTTGTCCCCGCAGTCAGGGGACCCCGGGCAGCGCTGGCCACCAGCCTCGGGCCCCCCATCCCTCCTCTCCGACCCAAACAGGAGCGTGGGCGCAGGCTCATCATGGCCCTCCGCACCCAGCACGAGACACACAGTAGGGCCGCAGCAGGGAGTGCCGGCTTGGCTGGGGCCCGGTCCTTCCTCAGACGAGTGAGCCAATGGGATCTGGGTTTGTCAAAGAGGGAGAAAGCCCTGACCCTGGGTTACCACGCGTCGGCGGCCCGTTTGAGAAAGCCCACGTCCAAAACCGCTGGCATGGACCACGGGCTTCCTGTGCTGCGCGCGCCGTGGCTCTAAGGACTCCACACCGTCTCCGTCCTCCCCTCGGCCCCGCGGGGTGGACGCCGTCTCCCTCCTCTCTCTGCAAAGGTGGAACCTGAGAGCAGAGGGTTGGAGGCTTTGACGAGGGCGCCAGATTTGCAAGAGCTCGGGCTCACACGGGTGGGGTGGGGCTAGGTCCTAGCTCTCCCCGAGGTGCTAGGCTCAGCCACCTCGCTCGGACGTCCCTGCCGGTCCCCGCTCCCCCACCCCTGGATTTCAGACTTTCTAAATCTCTAAGTATTTATGTTCTTTCCTCCTTACCCTTGACCCTAAACGTGATCATCACTGCTTCAATTCCCTGCGATAATAGACTCTCGGGAAGTGGAAAGGCCCTAGAGTTTCCTGTGTGAACTCCGACCGAGTGCGCACGGCTCACGCCCTCGCGGCCCGCGGGTCTCCTATGGGAGTTTTTAGAAATGCGGACGCGTGGGCCTCACCTTTTAGTACCTTTGTGACCTGGGGCAAGCTCCCTAGCCTCGGTATCCCCATCTGTGAAGTGGGGCTGATTCCAAGGACCCCAGCCAACACGAAAAGAGAATGCGTGTACGCGACATTTCGAGCAGACCCTGCGGACACGGAGTGCCAAGTACGTGAACACGGAAACGTACAGCACCCACCTCTGTTTCTACCGACCGCATTTTACGCCCTCTGTAAAAATCAAGCCAACTCGCTCCTGTTGACTCGAACCACGAGTATTTGGAGACTGGACCAGAATTCCAAGAACCTTGAGTCTTCCAGGGGCCAAGCTGACAGATTCTTGTTTTCAAACCATGAAAGGATTGGGGACTTAATCCACAGGAATCGGGCTTGGCAAAGCCCTAGAAGAACCAGCACAACTTCTAACTCAAACTCCGTCCAGGCCTTTATTCACTGATGTAAAATTAATTTCACAGTCGTCTCTGGCCCAGGCAACTCCAGAAAAAAAGGTGGTCAGTTCCAACGCGAGAGAGAGAGAGAGAGAGAGAGGGAGCGAGCATGGTAAACAAAGGAATCGAGACCCAAAAAGATCTGAGAGCAGGTCTGAGACATGAGCCAAATCTACCAGCATAGAATTTAACGGGGACAGATGCCCAATAAATGCTGATTTGAGAGAATGTTAAATCCCGTTTCTGGGTTCTGAAAACCAGACACGTAAGTACAGGATAGGGAAATTATGGCATTATTGGCTTCAATGCTCAGTCAGTTAATGGCCCTTGGGCCTTCAGATCCCAGTCACCGTGGAGTCGTGGTTGAGATAGGAGCTCTGGAGCCAGCCTGCTTCCACCATTTACAAGCTAAATTATTTACCTCCCTGTGCCGCTGGGTTCCCATCTAGAAAACAGAGATAAAATAGCCTTATGAACTGCCAAGAGAATCAAACGAGACAATGTCTCAGCCCTGTCCTAAACATACAGAGAAAAACAAAACAGCCCCGCTCTCAAAGCAGGCACAGCCGAGCATGAGAGATTGACGGAAAACCCACCAGGGCTATTCTAAGTATTTATGTTCTTTCCTCCTTTCCTCTTTCCTCCTCCTAGTCTGTGTGCCGAGTCTGTCCTGGAGATACTACAGGGCAGAAGTTGACAAGCGACAGCCCAGGTGCCAAGCTCAGCTGTCTACTTGTTTTTATAAATAAAGTTTTATTGGGACACAGCCACACCCATTCACTTACATACCGTTTACAGTTGTGCTCCCGCGGCAAAGGTAGAGTCGTGTCCCTGCAGCAGAGACCATATGGCCTGAAATGCCCAAAATATCTAGAATGTAGCCTTTTACAGAAAACTTGTGCCAGCCCGTTATAGAGGAAGAAGTTAACTCGGTCTTAGCTGCCAAGAAAGGAGAGAGGTTTTAGCCCCAATATGTGTAGAGTCCTCTGAATAGACAAACACGCTTTTTTTTTTCCAGCTAATGAATTTGAGGTTCTAAAGTCAGGATAGCTGGCTCAAGGTCATAAGTGTTAGAAGCAGGATTCAAATCTGGGTCTGCACGGCAGACTCTTTTCATTGTCCCAGGCAAGGTCATACGATGAGATAGTATACTCGAGCTGGGTATTGAAGAATGCATAGGAGTCCTCCGGGCAGAGATAATGTCCAATGGGTGAAAAAGGTGTCTAAAGATACAGGCGAAAAAGCAAGAACAACGGGCCCAGGACGCACACGTATTTGGGAAAAGCAAACAGCTGAGTGCTAAGAGGTCTGCGAGAAGGACAGTTGGAGAGGGAGATGCTAAAGAAGGAAGGAGTCCAGAGGGCAGACGGTGATAGACAGAATGCAAACTATCCACTTGTAAACCACCTCCCACAAAGGTTTGAGGAATAACACTCCCACAGAGTGGGTTCCGGGAGCAACACGCACACTCAGAGCAATCAAGCCTAGCTGTCTCATTGTACGGATGGCAAAACTGGGGGCGCCAAAAGGAGGAAATTCGCCCAAGGCCACACTGCACCTGTAATGGAAAAGCCAGGATCCCTGATCAGGTCACGCCTACGGATCCCGGTAAACTCTGCCAGCAGGGGGCGCTGCCGCCAGCTCACCTGCAGTACAGGATGCTGGAGAGAATCTGCAGTCAGCGGTTGAAAGGAGGTCTCTCGGTTCCCTGGGACTGATGAGGTTCAATCGCATTATCCATCTTGCGCCCATGGCGTCTCAGACCCGTTTCTGCGGGGTCACCGTGCTGTTTAGGATGAGCGATGCCGACGGGAGGCCTGCCAAGGCACCTGTGGTACTTCGATCACTTCACATATTGCCAATTTCTCATATTAAATATACAACTTACAAGCAGGGCAAAGTTTAACTCACTCTAATCAACTGTGAAATGAACCGGGGACTTGCCGTACCCCTCTGAAGCCCCGCGCCTGCATCCGGCTCGTTCCTAACGGTGGCGAGGCTCTCTGCTTCCCAAGATCGGTTGCTAATGAGGGCTGGAATTAATGGATTTCCATTAAGTGCTCTGCACTGGTCCTGAAATGCAGGGGGATCTGCTCTGGGGAAATATAAATGCTGAGATGAAATGCAATCCTCTCTCCCCCTCCCCTGGCCTCCCCAGGTACCACCCTCTCCACACCATCCCCGTCTGTGAATCCACAGCAGCACAGGGCAGAGCAGAGAGGACGAGCATTCCGTCGAACCCCCGGCTACACCCTCTGCAACCCTTCTCTGGAGTCTGGGCTCCCTCTCCTGCCACTTGGGTCTACGGAGAGCTCAGAATGTATCAGGGGCTCGAGTAAGAATGCAAACCAACATGCCCCCACCCGCTGCCCTGCCTCTCGGAGAAATTGTGAGATTCAAAGGCACTTCATAAGCACTGATCGAGTACCTATTGTGTGCAAGATAATGTTCTTAAACTGATACCCGAGAAAACCCTCCGGAAAATGCTTTGAAATCCAGCGGAACTGAGTTCAAATCCTGGCGCCTCCCAGCTCAAGCCACGGGCTCTTGGGTAAGTTACTTAGATTCTGTTGAGACTCCGTTTCTTCCCCTCTACGGTGGGAGTGGCAACACGTTCATCACACAAATCTATGGATTCTATGGGATAGCCTGGGTCATGCCTCTAGCTGCTCCTGAATGCTGTCCCCACCCCCGCCCCCGGCCCCGATCTTGTAGGAGCTGTTCACAGCGAGTTGTCTGCTGTCTCAAAGGCTGGGGGCCACGAGGGAGCAGGGAGGCATCATCTTAGCTGGCCTGTAGGGCACCACCAAGAAAGCCACGGGGACCGTAGCGTCAGCTACCACGTGGTGAAGAAAGCCCTGGGCTCTCCCAGCTCTGCCGGTCCTTCTCACGTTGGGCCTCAGTTTCCCCACCTACGAAACAGGGAGAACAAAACCAACCTCCTGCAGGGTTTGTGGTAAGAAGCACACACAACGTAGCATGTGAGATGCTTTGAAAACTAAAACGCGTGCACATGTGGAGAAGCATCCCAATCATCGGGGAGAAACCAGACAAAGCAGTGAACACACACACACACACACACACACACACACCAATGCATGGATCAGTGACTCCAGGCCTCCTTTCCCTTGGGCTCTGTGACCCCGACAAAGCACCTTGGTTCTCACCGCTGGCGGCAGCCCCTGGTCCTGGCTGCCTTCCTGCGGGCTGGGCAGGATTCGGGTTCCCTGCTCTCAGCCTCAGGCTCCTTCACATTCTAGGCAGGCCAGTTCTCCCGTCACTGTGATAAAGGAAGCCACAAACAGATTTCCCATGGACTCATGACAGCCTTGTTGCCTAGAAGGCAAAGCCTCCTGCTTGTCCTCAGCGCGACCCAAAGAAGGGGGAGAGGAGGCAGCTGGGGTAGACAGAAGGGCTCAGTTATCTTACTCTGAAGGGACAAACTGCCAGGACCAAAATCTCGAGAAAAAGAAATGGGCGTCAGTATGATTATCCTTTGGTGCCGACAAAGAGCTGTGCTACACACGTATTCTCATAATCAATGAGAAAAATGGTAGAAATTAGAAAACCCAAGCTCTAGAGGAGTTTGCATGGCATTTGGGTGGCCTCTAATCCAATGACCTGCGTCCTTATGCAAAGAGGAGAATTTGGACACAGAGGCGTGCACACGAAGAATGCCATGTGATGACAGACCGATGCGTCGCCATGCCAAGGAGCCATGAGAAGGGCCAGCAACCACCGAAAGCTAGAAAAAGGCAAGGAAAAATGCTCCCCTAGAGTCTCCAGAGGGAGCCTGGTCCTGCTGATACATTGATTTTGGACCGGCAGCCTCCAGAACCATGAAAGAATACATTTCTGTTGTTTCAAGCCACCCAGTTTGTGGTTCGTTGTCACAGCATTCCTAGGAAACTGATACCGTAGCATTGGCAGAACAGAAAATGAGCCACAGATGTTCCATCCACCAGTATCCGTCTTCCCCTGAAGCCTTGTGGGTTTCATCGCCCATGTGATCTGTCCCATGTCATGAAACTCAGGCAAAGCCACATCTCAGTCCATTTGCAGAAACATTGTATAAGTTTTAAATCTCAGTGGCTTCTAGATCGCTTCCCAATTCCTCCACCTTCCAACAAACTATTTTAACCATCTACATTCACCCACCCATCCATCAATCGTAGGTAATATGTCCTTAGCAGTTGGGACACAAAAGTGAACAAAATAAGTCCTGTGATCATATGTAGCTTGAATTCATAGCAGCAGAAGGGTTGGAGAGAAACGTAACACAAACATACAAGCTAATGAATAAACAAGGTAATTTCAAATATTGCAAAGTGCTAGGTAAAAAGCAAAACTGTGTAATGGGCACCTGGGTGGCTCAGTCAGTTGAGCTTCACTTCAGCTCACGTCATGATGTCACGGCTCGTGGGTTCAAGCCCCGCGTCGGGCTCTGTGCGGACAGCTCAGAGCCTGGAGCCTGCTTCGGATTCTGTGTCTCCCTCTCTCTGCCCTTCCCCTGCTCACATTCTGTCTGTCTCTCTCAAAAATAAATAAGCCTTAAAAAAAAATAACAAGTAAGGAGAGAAAGGAGGTGGGTGGGGAGACAATTTTAGATCCAATGGTCATGGAAGGCCACTGAGAAAATGATCTTTGAGGCAGGTGAATAGAATCTTATGTTTAAAAACAAAAACTGACAAATGGATGTTATTACCCATGAGGGTTTTTTGTCCTGAGAGGACTGATATCCCAAATAGCTTATATCCTGACTCCATACCCACTGCCTTCCCACTGGACCAAGCCTTTAAAAAACCCTGAATTCTAGATGTGACATTCCTGAGGTTCGAATATGAGTTACTACTCCCCTTCCTTGTTGTATGCTACACTGTTTATAGGTAGGGTGACTATGTAATGGATCATCCAAACTGGAATGCTTTTGAGGGAAGGAGGACGAATTCGTGATACTTACGCCAGGACCACGGGCATAAACCAGCACCGTCCCACGCAAGCCAGCGTGCGTGGCCGCCCTATTTATAGGGTGCTGTAGGGGGCTCCAAGGTCTGTAAGCCCAGTGGCTTAACTTTAACATAAGTACCCCGGATCAATTAGCCAGGTTGGAGAGGGACAAAGGAAGGTCATTACGTAAATGGTGGCCAATCAAAGTCATCAAGACTCAAGCCTTCTGCCCTCCTCCAGATTCACTGTGGTCCTATGTTAACACCAGACCTCTTTAGGATGTACCCTAATACATCCACGATCGACACCAGCCTGCCCATCTTGACCTTCTTAATCATTGAGCTGGAACACTCTACTTGAAATCCCAGAATGTCCGCGGAGCGGGAAATTACAGTTTATGGCAGAGGCTGCTAGAGACCCCCCGATATTCATGCTCCCTTTCTTTCACCCAATAGAATTTATCCACCCAGAATATGACCTCCATTCCCCAGCTTCCTTTGCGGCTAGGCGTGTCATGTGACTTCATTCAAGCTAGTGCACACAAGCACAGGTGTTGATGGAGACTTCTAAGAACCTCTCAAGGCACAGCCGTTGGGTACCCTTGTCCCTTTTGTCCCTGTCTTTTACCGTGTTTCTGTGACACTAATATAAGAGGTAGAATTTCTCCTTGGACCTGGGTCCCTGGGAACTTTATTTGAACAGCACCCCTCGAGCAACCCTGGACTTTAACATGAGAGAAATATGCTTCCAACGCATTGAAGTTTGAACCTAATGGTAAGAAGATAGAGTCCCTCTAGCTCCCGGTGTTAATTCTGCAGAGTTGGAGAACTGAGCCCCAGAGAGGGGATGAGGGGATGTCCAAAATCATACTGGCTAATTAGATAATTACAAAATAGCAGGCTTCCCAACTCCTAGCTTCCACTATATTCACTCACCTCTTCAATAAACTTTTCCAAACACGAACAATGTGTCAGGCAGTAAACAGGTGCTTAGTAAACAGAGTTGAGTAAATCATGGTGGCTTTTGTCAGGAGCTCATGATCCAGAGAACAAATAATAATAAAGTTGTAGGGGCGGGGCGGAGCCCATAAGAGGAAGGTATAACCAACTCTCTGAGCTCAGGAAAGACTACAAAAGAGGCACCATTGAACCTGGGTCCTAAGAAAGCACAGCAATTTGTTAGTTGCAAAGGGGGGATGGGAGCGCCTGGGTGGCTTAGTGGGTTAAGCGTCTGACTTCCGCTCAGGTCATGATCTCGCTCTTCATGGGTTCGAGCCCCACATCATGCTCTGTGCTGACAGCTCAGAGCCTGGAGCCGGCCTCGGATTCTGTGTCTCCCTCTCTCTCTGCCCCTCCCCTGCCTTTCTCTCTCAAAAATTAAATTAAAAAACCATTTAAAAAATAAATTAAAATGAAATAAAAGGGAAGATGGCATTTCAGGCAGAAGAAAGAGCTCGTGCAAAAGTACGGACGCCAGAAAGGACATAGAACAGATTGATGGGCATAGTAATGGTCCACCAAATATGTCCCTGTCCCCAATCCCCAGAGCCTCTGAATATGTTATGTCACAAGCAAGCAGGAATCAAGGCTGCTAATCAGCTTTCTCCACTTATCCAAGTGGGCTCAATATAATCACAAAGGTCCTTAAAAGTAGAAGAGGGGAGGTGAGAAAGTCAGAGCGAAACAATACTGGAAAGGCTCCACTGACTGTTGCTAGTTTTGGAGACAGAAGAAGGGGGCCATGAGCCAAGGAATTTGGGTAGCCTCTAGAAGCCAAAAAAAAAAAAAGGCAAAGAAACAGACCATCCCCTAGACAGTCCAGAAAGGAAGGCAGACCTTCTGACATATTGGTTTCAATCCAGTGAGACCCATTTCAGACTTCTGACCCCCAACACCGTACGGTAATAATTTGTCTTATAAGTAAGTAAATGTATGCTTTCAGCCACCACGTTTGCAAGAAACTTGTTACAGCAGCAATGGGAAACCAGTACAGATGAAAGCTTGTTATGGCTGAAGGGCAGAGTGTGTCATTAGAAAGGAAGCTGCCGAGGTGGGTGGCCCATGGCCACGGAGTCTTAAATTCCAAGGTAAAGGTTATGAAAAGCGTAGACCATGGGAAGCCGCCGAAAGACCGCAGGAAGAGAGATGTGGTCAGATTTCCATTGCAAAGGTTTCTCCAGCTGTACAGATGAACTGGAAGGGTCACAACGGTCCGGGTGAGGGATGCTGCGTGGGGGGAGGTGGGGGGGAGTACTACTTCCTCTGAACCCTCAGGACTCCTGAAGCCCCCCACATCAAACAATAGCGGCTGGGAGGTGTCCTGCTTTCTCCACTCCCTTTCTTGTGTTAGCCTCTGCAGGGGAGGTCTCTGGAGTCGAAGAGAACCGGGCTTGAGAGCTGCTCTACCGTTTACTGGCTCCGGAGCCTGGGCCCAGTCACTTCACCTCTCTGTGCCTCAGTTTCCTCATTTCTTCCAGGATTTTCAAGGGATCCTTTGTGCAGCCTCAAGGGGCCACTGTCATGTATTGGTCAGAGGGCTGGGTGCCATCTAGAGGGCACCAGAAACAATGCCAAGAAGATAAGGAAAGCCACAGTGATTCCCAAAAATGACCAAGAAGGATGCAAGAAAGCCTGTTTCTGGTTCTGGGCACAATAAAATGATATGCGGGATCGTAGAATCTTAGACAAGTTATAGATCCTAGAGTCTTTGAATTCTAGAATCTAGGAATTATAGAGTGATAGAATAAATTATCTTAGTGCAGCCACTCTGGAAAACAGTATGGAGGTTCCTCAAAAAAATTAAAAATAAAACTGCCCTACGACCCAGCAATTGCACTACTAGGTATTGATCCAAGGGATACGGGTGTGCTGTTTGGAAGGGAGACATGCACCCCCATGTTTATAGCAGCACTATCCACCAAAGTATGGAAAGAGCCCAAATGTCCATCGATGGGTGAATGGATAAAGAAGATGTGGCATATATACAATGGAGTATTACTCGGCAATCAAAAAGAATGAAATGGAGTATTACTCAGCAATCAAAAAGAATGAAATCTTGCCATTTGCAACTACATGGATGGAACTGGAGGGTATTATGCTAAGTGAAATGAGTCAGTCAGAGAAAGACAAAAATCATACGACTTCACTCATATGAGGACTTTAAGAGACAGAACAGATGAACATAAGGGAAGAGAAGCAAAAATAATATAAAACAGGGAGGGGACAAAACATAAGAGACGCATAAATATGGAGAACAAACCAAGGGTTACCGGAGGGGTTGTGGGAGGGGGGATGGGCTAAATGGGTAAGGGGCATTAAGGAATCTACTCCTGAAATCATTGTTGCACTATATGCTAACTAACTTGGATGTAAATTAAAAACATACATTAAAAAATGGAATAACATTATTTTAAAAAACAAATTTTTTTTTAAATAAAAAAAATAAAAAATAAAAAAGGGGCGCCTGGGTGGCGCAGTTGGTTAAGCGTCCGACTTCAGCCAGGTCACGATCTCGCAGTCCGTGAGTTCGAGCCCCGCGTTGGGCTCTGGGCTGATGGCTCAGAGCCTGGAGCCTGTTTCCGATTCTGTGTCTCCCTCTCTCTCTGCCCCTCCCCCGTTCATGCTCTGTCTCTCTCTGTCCCCAAAAAAATAAATAAACGTTGAAAAAAAAAATTAAAAAAAAATGGAATAACAAATTATCTAAATTAATAGTAAACTATCCAGCAATTAGCTAAAGCAAAGATGAACAAAGCTATCTATATCTGTGCTGGTTCAGATTAGTCTTGGCTGCCTGAAGTTCCAACTCAGGAAGGTATCTGAGACCATGATGGTGTCCATGTACATGAACATTGAGATAGATTAGTCATGTCTGCCTCATGGGTACAAGTGCAAAGATACATTAGTTATGTCTGCCCTGAGATTAGCATTCGAGAGTATCGGTATGTGTGCTTTGTATCTTCCAGAACTCCTTGTGAAGAAGTCTAAAGATAAACAAGGATTTGCAGCTTAGATCACAAGAGACACATTGTTCTCTACAGTACTTTACCTACCTTTGCTTAGAATAAGACAAAAGGAGGGGCAGAAGAAGTAATACCTTAAAATCCAGATAAGACTCTCTTTAAGAGTAGGTACAGAGTACAGAAGTCTAGAACTCAGCCCAGACAGGTTAAGAGACGGACATCCACCAGGCCAAAGGATCTCTCCACAGGTCAGGTTGCAAAGGCACTGGAGGAGGACCCACTCTACACCCCACTTTGCAGAGTAAGGCCAATGAGAAGGCCCTGGGCTGCCAGACAGGAGGACCGGATTCCAGCCTCTCTCTACCAGGAACCCCATATGTGGCGTTAGGCAAGTCCCCTGCCTTCTCCAGCTTCTCTATCTCCACCCAGACCAGGAGGAGCTTAGATAAGAACTATAGATCTCAACATGGGCACTTGTCCCTCCAAAGAATGGTTGGACCCTCCCACTTTGGTGGCCATAACAGATGGAGGGGACACCGCTGGCGTTCAGATGCTAGACCCCCTGCAGCACACCGGAGGGTGCATCTGATGAGGAACTGGACCACACCTGACTTGATTTTGGAAAGTCCCACCTGAAATAGGTGGGAAAATCCCTGCTCTCATGACCCAGGCCTAGATCTCAGTTCCATTTCACATACAGACACAAGGAATTTTTTTTTTTTTTGTAACGTGTTTTTTTTTTGAGACACAGAGAGAGATAGAGTATGAGCAGGGGAGGGGTAGAGAAGGAGAGACACAGAATCTGAAGCAGGCTCCAGGCTCCCAGATGTCAGCACAGAGCCCGACGTTGGGCTAGAACCCGCGAACCGTGAGATCATGACGTGAGCTGAAGTCGGATGCTTAACCCACTCAGCCACCCAGGCGCCCGGACACGATGAATTTCTGTATGATTTTAATATGCACCGAATTTTCCAGGAAGGCAGCTACCATGCAAATGAAAGACGGGTCGTTCTCGGTTTTGTTCCGATCTCCACTGTTTCGGAAAATCACGACTCTGAAGGCCGTGCGATGCGTGCGTTTGAGTGGCCGATTCCGCACACCCGTTTCAGAGTCCATCAAGCAATCATCCGGCTACTATTACGTCTTCCAGCCCAGTCACAACCTCTTCCCCACGTATCAACATACATAGTATTTTATTATAAATTACTTCGCTTTTTATTTTTCATTTACTTTGCCGTGCGGGCATTATATAGATTTTTAAAATGAGATGTCTAGGTGGGTAATATAATTTATGAACTCCATTTCAGGATAATAAAGGGAGCATCCCAAAATGTTCGCCTGGGAGGGCTGAGAACCACTGGGTCACACGAGTCCCGGGTCGCTTCCAGAGGCAGCAAAGTAGAGGTATCATGGAAAGAGGCACACACCTGATCACCTGGTAGAGAATTATGGGTAGAGAATGACAGTAAATTATCTTGTTTTCCACAAACCGTCCTCACCCACCAGATGTCCCTTAGCCATCCCCAGAACATCTGGTAATCTGCACCACTGAATGCATCCCGCGTCCAATCCCCCAAAGGATGAGATTGCCTGGAATCGAGTCTGGGCCTATTTGGAATTGCTCAAGAAAGCTGGGGCTTCCCTGAGTTGGAGCTGAGCATGTGCTTTAAAAAAAAAAAAAATAGTATAATTGATTTCTTTATAAGCCATTCAGGCCTTATTATTTATTAATCCGCCTGTCAAGATTAATTTAAACTACTTCTCAATAAGACAAGTTGACAACGCCTTTGTTTACCAGATTGACAGCCCCCGCGAGTGAAGACAGGGCAGCGATGTTTCTTCTCCCCGTAATGGAGAGCTCGGAGGAGGAGCCTCCCAGGGCCCAGCCCTCACTGGGAAACGCAAGAGTCCTCTCTTCGCACTTGGTGGGGACAGAAATCAAGGGCTTTACCCTCCAACCCCAAGCCCGTCCTAGGCCCCAGGACTTGCGTTGGACATTGCGTGACTACTGAGTCCTATAGATTGTGCAACCTTGACTTCTCCTGGACCTTCCTCTTTTCTCCATTCCCCGTTGCCATGACCTTCAGTCACGGTCGTCTTCTCCCCAGCGCATTGCAGTGGTGTCCTAACTGGCCTCCTTGCCTCTCCTTTTTCAACCCTTCCATCCATCCCAGGCGACCTTCCCAAAATTCAAGTCTGACCAAGTCTGGATAAAGCCCTTCAGTGGTCCCCACACAGCCAGGTGCAAAGTCCCCCGTGCCCTAAGACCCCTGCCTACCACTCCAGCCTCACCTCCTGCCATCTGCCCATCAATACCACGCAGCATGCTCTTCCCATATCCCAGTCATCGTGGAAACCCCTGCACGAACCCAGTAGCTGCCACTTGCCACTCCCAAGTACCCATCCCAAAGGACTGATCACTTTCTGCCTTGGATTTATGCTCTTTAAATCCATGCCCATTGAGTCAGTGAGCAACAAATATCTATCGAGTGTAGACCATGGGCCAGCTATGGTGCTGAGTGAGTGCTGAGGACATAGCAGAGAACTAGGGAGGCCTCGTACCTGTCCTCTTGAAGCTTTGGTCCAGGCTGGAAGCTCCTCGAAGGCAGTTGTTCCTAAGCATTTCCCAGCAGGAAGCCCGGGCAGACAAGTGGGGGTATTGAACGCAGCCACCATACTTAGGCTCTCTTCTTTCAACGTGACCACACCCCTACACAGCTGGTAGTTTCACATCCGCCCTTAAAGATGAGCAATGTGGCGTCCAAGGAGGGGAAACAGCTCATCAACATTCACCCAGCTCATCTGTGGTGAGTCCAACGTCCAAACTCGGGTCTGGTCCCAAAGCTTCTACTCTGTGTCCTACTCTCTTCTGCACAGAGCTCGGGTGTCTTGATAAACACGTGACATGCACCAAATACTCTGTGTTTCCTCGAGCACCTTCCACAGCACCAGGGGAGAATGGCCTTGACTTTAATGACGTTGAGCTGTTGAGTCCCCATTACAGGGCGAGTCCCTGAGACATGAAACTGTAAGTCCCGTGAACTCCAGGACCCAGCCCACGGTGGGTAACGTTAGATTCCTGTGACCACCACCTGTGGGTGCCAAGTACATACGTGTCGAACGAGTGACTACATGAAGTTCCTTGAGAGAGTCTGATAATGAAGCTGCAGGTGCCTTTGGGCAGGACATCGTGTGAACCTCGAGCGACTAGATCGCTGGTCTGACCCACGTCCGCATGCCCTGCCATCTCAAGTTCAAAAAGCAGACATTTGGTCAGATACTTCACGGAAGAAAGCTCTCACAGTCGGCGTGCTCTCCAAGTCCGGCAAATGCTAGCAGGTAACCATGCCACGGGCCTGCGCAAAGACAGACCCCTGGGCCAATCGGGTCAGTTGTGACACGGTCGGGACGGGAGAACCCAAGGCCATCCAAAACTTCGAGGAGTCTCCCTAAGACCTAAAAAGGAAAAAGGATTTCTCGTTGCTCTTCCATTTGCATTTATAAAAAAGTAACTGTTGCATATATAAATAAGCCCAATTTAAAAATAAGAAACACATTTCAGATCATGTGGCTTGACATGATGCTCTCGTTCCACACCTCTCTCATCCAGGCCTTGAGGTGGGAGCGAAACTTGTAAGTGGAGCAGTTAATTTAAGCAGCCCTCCCCGGGCCCATCTCCCCACCAGTTTTTTAGACTTGGGAATGAAAGTTACGGGCAATAGAGAGAGAAAAAAAAAAAGAGCAGCAGAAAAGAAGGGCAAGGTCTCGAGCACGTTTGTGCCAGCTCAGAAAGGAGAAGGCCACAGGCTCTATGTGGTCTTAACTGGCCGATGATGCTGAAGACAGGACACCAGCCGGGGCTTAGCATAGCCTGCGTGGCTCCGCCTCCCTCTGCTAGTTCCGCCCACGGGGGGGAGGAAGTGCTCATCTAACTGGCAGGCACCTGAAGTTCTAGGTCCTGTGTCACTAGTGGGCAGGGCGGGTCCCCGGTGTTACAGGCTTGCCCTTTTCTCCAACATTCCGCTTACGTTCGTATGCAGGACATGTTTCCATTTCTTCTTTCCTGCTTCATGGCATGAGGAGAGCTCAAGGCTCAGGAGGGCACTCGGTCCCCATTCATCTCCTCCCTGGGGTCTTGTCCTACATGTGACAGCCTGGCCGGGTCACTGCCCCAGCCGAGGGCTAGACAGCGGGGCTGACTTGGTGCATTAACACTGCACAGGTAAACACGCCCATTCTCCTCCCTTCCCACGGTGGAGGTGATGATATCCAGCCATCCGTTTTCCAGAGGCAGACAGTTGCCATGATCTAGAGAGAGTGAGGGCAATTTGGCAGGGGGGTGCAGGGGGAGTTGGGTGGCACCTCACTCAAATCTCCTGTATGAGGAATGAGCACTTTGCACTGGGTATGGGAATCCCGTCGCTTTGTAAAAAGTCTAACTTGTCTCCCATTTGGGTGTTGCCTTTGTGCTTCTCTGTTCTCCCAGGCCCCCAAATACCATCAGCTCTGGGATCCTGCCCAGCCTGTCCTTCACCTCACTCTCTAGAGGGTCTCACCCTCTCCCAACGGAGGGTGCCTCCATACACATCTGTGCCGTCAGTATACATCAAGTACACGTCTCGAGTACATCTACCGATCTGTTGCCCCTCCAGCAGCATCTCCACTGGAATGTCTAAGAGGTATCTTAAAATTTCACCTCCTCAAATCAGAATGACTGATTCCTATACCCTCTCTCCACTCCGTCTTCCCTTCCCCGTCTTAATAAAAAGCAGCACTACCCTCCCCCGAGGCATCCAAGCCCAAAACCCAGTGTGGTCTTCAATTGCTCTCCCTTCCTTGCACTCCACATTCAATCTGACGGTAAGTGTTCCGGGCTCTACCCCCGCCGTTGTGACGGGGGATGAATCTGAGCCCCTGTCATCATTTCTAACTCTTCTCGAAGCCACAACCAACCCTAACCTGGAAAATTACCCCAGCCTCCCGATCGTCTTGGGACTCTTGCATGGCTTCCCCACAGCACCCCGCATGGAATCCACACGACCCGCGGAAGACACGAGGCCACCTGGCCAGCTCCTCCGTTGCACTTCCCACTTGTCACCTGTATGCCCAGCCACAGCCACACCGGTCCTTCAACCCTGGGTCCTTCCACTTCAGGTATTTCACTTGCTGTGCCTTCTGCTGCCGGCACTCCTGTCCCAGCACCGTGCACGGCTTGCTCGTTCCCATCATCTAGGGATCAAGTCAACTATCATCGCTCTATAGAAACCACCCCGGACCATGGCCACCCTGGACATCCCTGGTCTCATCAGTCGATTCAAGCAAGCACTGTTCAATACATGACACTACTTGGCCAACGCGAGTATTGTTTGCAGTGTTTGGTGGCCCTCTCCTTGCAGGAGCCCCAGCCCTGGTGACGGTAAGATTGTGCCGGCCGGTTCGCTGTTCCAGCTGCAGTGTCTAGAACCAGGGCTGGCTCGTGACGGACATTCCATCCAGGTTTGCAGCCTGACCAACGAGAGGGCTTTGCTCTCTTTATGTTGCAGAAATGGAAGGCTCAGGGATGTCAGGCAGCCAGTTCAATGTCACACAGCTAGACAGCGGCAGAGTCAAGGCTGGGGAAAGTTCTGTCTGGTTCTCAAGCCACTCTTCTTAGCACTGCACTGCCTCCTGCTACCGCATAGTGGCTAAGTCCGTCCTCCTTGCCTTTCTTCAATTCCTTTCAGTATTAAAATTCCATTTTCTTCTAAGTGTATCTTTGCAAAGGCCATTAAAAGGTCGCCTAGCATCTAATCTTCTTCCTTAACTTTGGAGCTAAGAGAGTCCTCTGGTGCCTTCTCAGCTGTAAAACAAAGATAATACTCGCCCGTGTGACTTTAAACACACGCCGACAGAGTGCCTGAAACTGAATGAGTGTTAGTTTGCCTTCTCCCCGAGACCGACCATTCAGTTATTCCACAAAGGTCTACAGAGCAACGTTCCAAGCTCTGTGCTACCAGCATCTACAGAGCTGAGCTGGAAGAAAAGTCTGATCTTTGGAGACACACATTCTCATAGGAGACGGAAAGCATTTCCCCCAATTGTGTTCACACGTGGTAGAGAGGGCAAGGGGCTTGGACCTTGGAATCCAACAGGCCCGGGTTTAATGTTTGGTTCCCTCTAGGGGGCGCCTGGGTGGCTCAGCTTAAGTGGCCGACTTCGGCTTGGGTCACCATCTCGAGGTTCGTGAGTTCAAGCCCCACGTTGGGCTCTGTGCTGACAGCTCAGAGCCTGGAGCTTGCTTCGAGTTCTGTGTTTCCCTCTCCGCCTCTCTCCCGCTCCCGCTCTGTCTCTCCCTGTCTCTCAATAAACGAACAAACATTTAAAAAAAATTGTTTTTAACGTCTGGGCCCCTCTGACTTAGCTGTGCGACGTGGGGGGAGTTACTCAACCTCTCTGAGGTTCATTTCCTTCCGTCTGCCGAAGGGAGTCAGCACCCGGTGTCACTATTGTGTTTAAGAATTAAACAAGTGGCTGGGGCGCCTGGGTGGCGCAGTCGGTTAAGCGTCCGACTTCAGCCAGGTCACGATCTCGCGGTCCGTGAGTTTGAGCCCCGCGTCAGGCTCTGGCCTGATGGCTCAGAGCCTGGAGCCTGTTTCAGATTCTGTGTCTCCCTCTCTCTCTGCCCCTCCCCCGTTCATGCTCTGTCTCTCTCTGTCCCAAAAATAAATAAACGTTGAAAAAAAAAAATTAAGAATTAAACAAGTGGATACGTGCACCAAATACACATCAAACAGATGCCGTTAGGATTATGTGCGCTGACATTTTCTGAGCCCTTAGTATGTACCAGGCAAGTGCTAGGTGCCAGGCGGGTAACGACTCACTCCTCACAGTGACTCTATGGGGTGAGTCCACTGTTTTCCCTCCTTATAGGAAACGAAGCACAGAGAGGTACGACGCCCTGCCCCAGGGCTCACAGTTGGTGGCCAGCGGCGAGGGGACAAGGCTGAGGGGGGTCCAGCAGCTAACCCCAGGCCAGACCGCCTCTCCCAAAGAGGGTCGCTTGGAGGCAGAGGGCGGAGCACAGAAAGCCTAACTCCAACCGTGTGGTGTTGTCAGGCTGTTCTTGGACGGGGTGGGGGGGCCCCTGGTTCCTCCCCAGCTCCAGCCTCCTCAACACCACATCCATCACAGCCCCGGAAGGCTGACCTCCCCACCCCCCCACCCCCCCCCGCCCCGGACGTCTGGTAGGACTGAGGTGTAACGTTTGAAAATTGCCCAGTAAAGTGTGAGAGCAAACCAGGCAGAATGCTAAAAGACCGGAAAGCATAAAATTTAAAAACAGCCTCTGACGGTGCAAAAATCAAGGAAGGACTTTTGCAAAAACAACTCCGTTTCCAGCCAAAGGGAGCTTTAACCCGACTGGTAATTGAGTCCGTCTGCGCTCCTTCCTTGGGCATATCATAAGGTGAGGCTGGAACGAGGCCTTCGATTTTGAAGGCGTCCCCCCCCCCGCCACGCCAGCGGCCTGGGTGAGGGGTGACAGAGGGACAGAAGGAAGTGGAGGGCGGCTGGCTGGAGGAGAGGTGTCCTCTCCCGGCACAAAGCCCTTTATCTTGCAAAGTCATTCTCAGCCCTTGTAGGGGGAGGGATTCTCTGCAAGGTAAAGTGAAGGGGACCCTGGAAACTGGGTCCCCCCAGCAGGGAAACTGAAGTCTGAGGCCACAGGAGCTCAGCATGGGGTTGCTTTGTAGATCTTGGGAGCTTTTGTCGGAGGAAAGGCACAGCAGCTGACTGCAGGGAAAGCGTGGACCCTGGAGGTGGTTCAGACCCAAGCTGCCTGCTGTGTGACCTTGGGCCCGTCCTCTGGCTCCTCTGAGCCTTCTAGGAAACCGAGATAAGGTCTGCTTTGTGGGGCGATGGGGAGTGAAGTGACACGCCCTCAGCCAGAGACACAGCATTTGGGGGCAAAGTAGGAGCTCAACCAATGTCGGGTCCCTTCTCCTGACAGCCTTAGCCTAGGAGAATCAGACCTGGAGCAGCCCCTTAAATGACCTTCAGGAATGTCCTTCCTGCCCTCCAAGCACCATCCTGACAGACAGGGAGAGAGAAGGAGGCCACCTCGCTCCCCGGAACAGGATTTCAGAATGCTAGGCTCAAAACACAATGGTTCTGATGGCCAACCAGCGCAGGGAATGTTCCCGCTTGGTCTCCCTATGGGCACATTAAAGGCTCTGGAAAGGCCTGCAGTGAGGAGTCTTGTTGAACTGTGTTTAGCCCAAAGTTCTGTGTGGCCAGGGCACTTTTCACTTGTGGAAGAAAAACTGTTCACCCATCCTCTTCCCCATAGTCTCTGTGCCCATAACTTAGGCCATGTTGCCGGGTGATATTAAAGGCAAAGTTTCAGTTTTGTGTGATGGGAAAAAAAAATATATCTTTTGCATTATCATACATACATTCCCAGTTGGAAAACTTGGCTCGGCCGTGACCGGTCCTGGGACCTCCTGCCTCCTCCTCCATCCCCTGCCCATGCTTCAAGTCCCAGCTCACTGGCCCCCCCCCGCCCAGGGGTCTTCCTTGATGCCCCTCCACCCGCTGGATGCGGCCTCACCCCTCCCCAAAACCACAGGCACTATCCCTGCCCCTCTCGAGAGTCTCGAGAGTCCAGTCTCGCCTGTAGGTGGCGCTCTGCAAACGAATGGGTCTAGGTTCCATCAGAAATAAACTCTGTGGGTGGCTGCGACGGTTGAGCGTCCGACTTCGGCTGGGGTCATGATCTCGCGGTTCGTGAGTTCGAGCCCCGCGTCGGGGTCTGTGCCGACAGCTCAGAGCCTGGAGCCTGCTTCGGATTCTGTGTCTCGCCCTCTGCCCCTCCCCCACTCTCTCGTGCTCTCTCTCTCTCTCTCTCAAAAATAAATGTTGGTCAAAGGCAATGTCACCCCCACATCTCCTGGCACACTGAGAATTGCAAAGCCACCCACGATTCCAGCTGGAAGGAGACTGGGAGTTCATCCGACCCAACCTCCCATTCACCGCATCCCATACCTATCTCCGCAAGCATTTAATGAGTACCTACTGTGTGCGAGGCATTAGACCAGATGTTCAGAACATTAGAATGTGACAAGCATGGCCCTTGCCTTGCCCAGCAGAGAGTCCGGCATGCATGCAGATGGGATGGGGCGTAGCGGCTCAGAGCCTGGAACATTCTCGATTTATGACCAGTATCCGTGGAGCGACAGAATGAAGGAATGAAGGAAATGTGATGGAGCCCAAGAGTCAGCGATACTTGAGCTGGACCTGGGAGGGTGAGGATGTCTCTCGAGTGATGAGGAGAGGGGGCGGGAGGCAGGAGGGGACGTGCAGTGGCACAGGAGACGCGAAGGAAGGTAGGGTGCACGGAAAGTTCTCTGTGGCTGAAGCGTTGGCTGTGTGGGGAGGAAGAAGAGACACGGCAGGGTGTAGACAGGCCAGAGCCCGTTGTAAAGACAAGCACACGCCCTGCTGAGAAATCTGACCCTAGTTCGCTCACCTGCCTGCAAGGGTGCTGAGTGAGAAGTCCCCACACATGATCCCCACAACTCCGGTCCCGTCCTGGTCCGCGCGGGGCCACGCAGATGCTGTGTTGGGCTGAGGTGCCCCGTTGGTGAGGGCTCAGCGCTACCAAGACTCAGAGTGAATGTGGCAATGCGCAAACCCACAGCCCGCGGGGACCCGGATGCACAGGATATGGGCATGTCTCTACCTACTGTGCAGGTGTAGACTCATAGGCTGAGTGCGGAGGCAGTTTGCCCAGGGTCCTACCTCTGCCCTCCTTTGCATCTCAGGTGGCCACCTGCAAGGCTCGAGATGACCTTGTTTTCCCTTCCCGTGAGGACCCCGGGCTGCAATCCTGCAACCACACGGGGCAGGCCCACCTCCAAGGTTCCGAAAACCCGAGAGGAAACCCTCAAACGTTGCAATAGCACACTTCACCTCTTTGAGTAAGATGCCTCCCTTCTCGGACATCTCCTTGCTTCTATTTCAGGCTCAGTACCTGCCTGCTATCAGAATAACAGGTAAGTCCATTTTCATCATGAGTAACTGAAAGGGTAGCCGTGGAGCCACAGGGGACCTGAGAACTAATCTTGGTTCTTTCTCTATCTCTTTCTAAGACCTTGAGAACCTCCCTCCCTTCTCTGGACTACAGGGGCCCCTGGACTAAAACAAGGATCATCTATAAAGGCTCAGCTGGAAACACCTTGTAAGTTAAGACGCATTCATACTAACGGGTGAATGACTGCTTACCGCTGAAAAACTCAACCTCCATCGTGAGAACTGCCACTTAACAAAGAAGAACATTTCCGGTTATATTTGGACTAGAGAAAGGACAGTCCTGCAGCAGTCGTTTAGCAACAAAGGCTGGTCATCAGGCTCCTTTAAGTAGCAAGGGAAAGAAGCTAATATTGATTGGACAATTTATGTATCTTTCCCTAAGAACATCACAACCCTTACAACATCGGAAGAGGGTGACCACCCATTTTCAGACAAGAAAACTAAGGCTCAGAGGTGTTAAGGAACTCGGTCAAGGTTACCCAGTGGCTGAGTGGTGGAGACCTGAATTGGGTCCAGGTGGCTGACCCCTCACTGTCCCCCTGCTTTCTAAAACCCCATGCAAGGGGCTTAATGGACACCCTTCCATCTCCACTCTCCAGCCTAGAAAGGTCTCCTGGACACATTGATTTTTGTGTGTTTGTTCTTAACGCATTTGCAGAATCTGAGACCCTGGCTGCAAAGAGGGGTCAGGAATGAGAAGGCAGACTCCTTTCAGCAGCTGCGGTCTTGAAACTATCTCCCGCCGTCTGCACTGCCTTCTTTGGTGCCTCCTTATTTACCACCCACGGTAACGGTCCAGCCACATCTCCAGCTCATCCGTTTCCAGAGCCCTGGTCAGAGGTGGGTCACGAAGGTGAGCGTGGAAATTGGTAGATTCAGAGAGATTAGTTTCCAGCCCTCCTCCTGCGTGCGATGGTCGCTCAACTGACCTTCCTGCCTGTGGTCTCGAAGCCCCTCCCAGTGCAGCCTATAAAAGGCTACAATACGACATGCCCTCAAGCACAAGCTGCAAATCTTCAGTGGCCCCTTACTGCCATCACAAGAAATTCCCCAGAGCGTCTGTGGTTCAGCCACAAGCTGCATTTCAAGTCTGAGCTCTCACTGCCTCATTCGCCCCACTCCCTGGGAATGCGAGCCTAGCCTGTTCGCTGTAAGTGTTCTGTGCTCGCCTCCCCGCGGCCCGTGCCCTGTCCCTTGTTCCCAGTTCCCAGCCCAGACCGTCCTGCAGGTCCCGAGCCCGCCACAGAGCCGTCTCCCGTGGACAACGCTGAGAACCACGAGCCTCATGTTTGTGCTGGTGACATTGTCCTTGTCCCACCTGCTCTGGATCTCTCCTCTCTGCACCACTACCCCTGACCCTGACCCTCACCCCACTAAAGTCTGTGAGCTCCGAAGAGACGATGACTTTTTAAAATTCATTTCAGGGTCCCTGATCCTAGCAAAACACCGGGCACGCAGTAGGTCTCAGTAAATGCTTGTGAATGAGGGAAGCCAAGTAAAAAGAACTCATTAGCACGAACGATCTCTTCCTCAGTCGAGCCCCACACAGACCCCGGCAGGAAAGATTACCGCTTGGCGGTGATCTTAGGGCTACAATTTTGCTGTCATACCCAAACGCAGTGCCTGAAAGCTTTTACTTTTTTTTTTAAATATATTTTATTTTATTTTGTTTTGTTTTATTGTGTTTTATTTTATTTTTAAAGTTTACTTCTCTCGTTTGAGAGAGAGTGTGCACACACAACAGCAAGGGAGGGGCAGAGAGAGAGAGAGAGGAGGGAGAGAATCCCAAGCGGGTCCCACACTGTCAGCACAGAGCCCAGTGTGGGCCTCGATCCCACAAACCGGGAGATCGTGACCTGAGCTGAAATCGAGAGTCAGATGCTCAACGGCCTGAGCCACCCAGGTGCTCCTGAAGTTTCTGTTTTATACAATTGCTTGTGTCCCTTCCGGTGATCGCAGCCTCCATCCCAGACCACTCCTGCTCACCGGCCCTGGGAGGACCCAGAAGCTTCTCAGGGAAGCCACGCAAACCCCGGGGGGCTCACTGATGCCACCCGCAGACTCACCTGACAGCCTCCGGCCAGCTGTGCCTTCTGGGTTCTGCCTGACAGGTGCCAGCTGCCACGGCCGAGGGCATAAGAGGGAGACCAGAGTGAGGCCGTGGGGACCACAGCAGCCTGTGCATTCTTAGCACCTGCCCGGCTGACGTCACTTCTAGGCTTTGCGCCCGCAGATGTTGAGATTTCTTGGCCCACCCGAATAACAGGATCAGGTTTATTAGTTTGCAGCCTCCAATCCATCTCGACCGCTGTTCTCAGCCCCGGGTTCATCACCCCGGCACCCATCTGGTGACCCCTTTGAAAGGTCCTTTGACACACATCTCCCCCTCAAATCTGCTTCATTCCTGGCGGTGAGCAAAGAAGCCAACGCTCGTTGAGAAAGGTCAAATGCCCACACTGTGTTTGTTCACGAGGGTGATATTTCGCCAAAGAGCAGATGTTTCCTAAATGATAAATAGGGACAGCCGCTCCCCGCGGGTCTCGGGAGAGGGAAAGTTCTCCACTCCGTATGCAGCACAGGCGCCAGCGAAGGCCGGGAGGGGAGGGAGGGCAGAGTTTAATTCATTAGGATACATGCATCGCGATGCAGTACCCGTCCGAGAAATGGATACTGCACCTAGTACACAGTGTGTCCTCCACGAAAGCTCAGATGATAACCTGAATAGCCCTCATCTGCTGAACACTTGCTGTATGCCTGGCGGTCTGCTAAATTCTTAAACACATCTTCCTGAGTCCCCGTCGCAACGCCATGAGCAAACAGGCTCAGAGAGGTCGAGCTGCTCATCCGAGGTCACCCAGCCGCTATGTGACGCATGTCAGGCACGTCTGGGCGCAGGGTCTGAGTTCTGAACCACTGTGGCACAAAGGCTTGGAGCCTGATAACTCCTGGCCTGGCTATGAGCTTTGCCTTGAGCCAAGCAGGTACAGGGTAGGAACTCAGAAATAAATAACCTGCAGGCAGAGGACGTCAGCTGCCCATGTAGCCTCGGAGAAGGGTTACACACCTTACAGTCCCACAGATTTGAGTTTGGACATCATTCTCTCCACTTTCTAACTGTATGATTGGCCACAGGAATTACTGCGTTTCTAACCCTTATATTCCTCCTCTATAAAATGGGCTGGTTGATAACATATCACAGGATTAGCACAGGCATCAAATAAGGAGAGATAGATGATGGATAGATGATAGATAGAAGATAGATGATAGATAAGCGATAGATAGATGATAGATAGATAGATGATCTAGATAGATAGATAGATAGATAGATGATAGATAGATAGATGACCTAGATAGATAGATGACCTAGATAGATAGATAGATAGATAGATGACATAGATAGATAGATAGATAGATAGATAGATAGATAGATAGATGATAGATAAGATAGATAGATGACATAGATAGGTAGATAGATGACCTAGATAGATGATACATAGATAGATAGATAGATAGATAGATAGATAGATAATAGACAGATGATAGATAGATGATAGATAGATAGATAGATAGATAGATGATAGATAGATAGATAAAGATAGATGATAGATAGATAGATAGATGACTAAATAGATAGATAGATAGATTAGATAGATGATAGATGATAGATGATTGATTGATTGATAGATATATAAATGGATAGATAGATGATAGATAGATAGATGATAGATAGATAGATGACTAAATAGATAGATAGATAGATTAGATAGATGATAGATGATAGATAGATGATTGATTGATTGATAGATATATAAATGGATAGATAGATGATAGATAGATAGATAGATAGATAGATAGATAGATGATAGATAGATTATTGGTTGATAGACAGATGATAGATAGATGATTGATTGATTGATTGATTGATAGATGATAGATGATAGATAGATAGATGATAGATAGATGATAGATAGATAGATAGATAGATAGATGATAGATAGATGATAGATGATTGATAGATAGGTAAGATAGATGATAGATAGATAGATGATAGACAGATGATTGATTGATTGATAGATGATAGATAAGATATATGATAGATAGATGACATAGATAGATAGATAGATAGAATGGGGGCATACTAGGTGTTCAGTGAACGTTAGCAGCTATTATCATGTTTATGAGTAGCAGTAACCAGGGCAAGTATGGAATAAATAATGCTTGGATACATTAAAATGACAGCCAGGTTTCCAAGACCAAGAATTGTCTCAAGCTGTTTGTGAGACCAAAGGCCACCTCTTAACATCCTCTCCACCTGCCACAGGCCGTGTGACATCTATGGAAGGAAAACACCTTCACAGAGCACCTTTGGGGTCCAAAAACCAGTGCATAGACTCAGTCTCTCTGCTTAGCTCTTCCCTTGCACCAGGAGACCACCCACCCACCCTTCACAAAGTGGCAGCGCTTGGCTTCTCAGGGTCTGGGGCTGAGTTGGGGCGGGGGAGAAATCCTTTACCCACCTCTAGATGGCGCTGTGCACTGGACCCCCAAGCCCAGCTGCTACTGCCCTTGGGTCGCACTGCCCTGTGGTCTCACAGGGCACGACCCAGCTTCTCCAACTCTAGCTGTCATCCTCCATCAACACTCAAAACCAGTTGCCTCTACTGACAGCAGAGGGCAGAGGCTACAGAACCCCGCCGTTCTTCTCTCCCCTTGCTTTTCCCTGCCGTGCAAACACCCACACACACACACACACAACACAGAGACACAAACTCATGCACACACACACACACTGACATACACACATCCCTCGCCTCTTTCCTCCAAAAGGCTGAAGCCACAGAGATACCGGGTGGGGCAATGTGGTAGTACTATGCATATCCCAGAAGGACCCCCGTCTCAACTCTGGTCTAGTTGGAAGGTGGAGGCACAAACAAGGAAGGCAGCCGTTTGCATTGGAGAATCAAGGAAGGCTTCACAAAGGCGGTGGCATTTGGACTGTGGCGTCCAGATAAGGAGGAAAAGCCAGTGCGATCTGGAGCATGGGTTGCATGAAGGCGAGTGGCAGGAGAAGCAGCTGGAATATTAGGTTTGGACTAGTCTTAGAAAGCCTTGAATGGTGTGGCAAGATCTAAACAGCATCCTTGGGGAGGCCTGGGTGGCTCAGTCAGTTAAGTGACTCTTGATTTCGGCTCAGGTCATGATCTCACGGTCGTGGCTTGGGATTCTCTCTCTCTCTCTCTCTCTCTCTCTCTCTCTCTTTCGCTCTGCCCCTCCCCCACTCACACGCACCTGCTCAAGGACGGTGTTTCCTAGTCAGGGTGGTGTCTCAGATCTCTGGGGAGAAACTTGAAAATACGCATGCCTTTCTTCTCCACCTCTGTCCCCCCTCCACGTCCCTTCCAACATTTGACACCTGCGGTGGAACCTGGAAATGTGCATCTCAATTGCACCACGCAATTCCGGGATACGCCCTCCTTCCTCCGTCCTTGCAAAGTCCTCTCATAGACAATAGGGAGCCCTAGAAGGTGTCTGAGGGAGGAAGTGGCCTGATCCAACTGGCATCTTGGGAAAGTGCCTTTGGTATCTGTAGCACAAGACGGTCAGAGGAGAGCCCCATGCGCATAGGGCAGTCTGGGCGCCCACCACTAGCCTGTGCGGTGCTTTTGTATGAGTTAGAGGAAGGCGCCCTGCCTTCTGCGACATTTTAAAACGTTGGCATATTAACCCTAATGGCCTTAAGCAGTCTGGCTTTGGCACAGCAGGGACATGGCCCTTCCAGCTGTATTTGGTGCCCCTGCCATGGCCCTCATGTACAGAAAGGGGAAGTGCAGGAAGGGAAGCCAGGGGACAGGGCCGGGGGGAGCAAAGCTTCGGACCTGACTTTAATCTGTCCCACCGGCTAAAACTCACCAGCACAAATAGTCCAGATCTCCAGCATCTTTTTTCTTTTTAAACATTTATTTATTTTTGAGAGAGAGAGAGAGAGAGAGAATGCGTGCATGTGAGTTGGGGAGGGGCTGAGGGAGAGAGGGAGACAGAGGATCTGAAGCAGCCTCCGCGCTGTGAGCACAGAGCCTGATGCGGGGCTCGAACTCACAAACCCGACGGAGAGATCGTGACCTGAGCCGCAATCAAGAGTCCGCTGCTTAACCGACTGAGTCACCGAGGCGCCCCTCTCCGGCTTCTTTGTAAGTCGATGGTCAGTGTCCGCGTCCCACGAAGAAGCAGGTGCCGGCTGCTGCTGTATGGGGGTGCCCCCGGCTCGGCCTGGCTGTGCCCCAGCAGAGGCCAGGAGCAGACACACACCTCATCCGCTGCCCCCCTGCCTGGCACAGGCACACGTACCATTTACAGAATACACCGAGACCCCAACCTCATCCCTCAGATACGGCATCGGTACCAGGTTCAGGGAGAGGGAAGGTGGGAGTCAAGTCTCCAGGAGAATAGGTAGGTGCTCGCAGGACTCATCCAAAGTGCGGTCAAGACAAGGGCAGCTGTGAGCATTTTTTGCACCATGCGTGCATGGGCTGTGTGCACAATCCCGTGTGCCAGCTGGAAGACGCGATCCTTCGTGACCACGCACACGCTCTCGTATAAATTAATCTGTGTTTCTCATAGGATGTCTCCTCGGATGCGCTGCCCTGGTGCAGTGCACAACCTAAACGTCTGTACACAGTGGCTCTGGTGGCCAGCCGAAAAGTTCTGTGGATCTGGCTCTCTCCCTACAGGACGGTTAGGAGAATCAAATAAGAGATGGGAAAGCACTTTGATCCTAGATTTTTATTATTGTTGTTATTTTACTGCCCTAAAAGAATGTCCCTCCTGGGTCTTGGAATTACCTAGACCATTTCTTTTTCCATTGACTTTGGGTCTCCAAGAAAGAATCACATTTTCAGCAAGTTTTAGCTGCTATAGATTCATGAAGTGATGGAGTGCCAGACCCAGAAGGCACCCTGGGGATGATCTACCCCCGTTTCCATGCAGATGGGAAAACTAAAGACAGAGGTGCGGTATGGCCTGAATGCATGCAGCAAGTTAGCTTAAGCCCTTGACCTTGACCCATTTGCGTGGTCCTGTCCAGGGGCTCTGAGGTCAGACTATTTCTCGGGTGGGATGGGCGTGGGTCACAGAAGGGCAGGACCTCAAGCTTCCTCTCTTCTTCTTCTAGGCTCTTTCTGGGGGGACCATTTGGAGCCTGCACAGGACTGTGGCTACCCGCCCCCCCAAGTCAGCGGCCTCGAGTTGGCTCAGAGCTTGCCAGAAGCAGGAAGTAAACAGGCACGAGGACAACGGTGTCCCCGCGCACCGCCTCGACTGTCTCCGGCGTTCAAAAGCCCGTTAACACTTCGCATGGAACTCTTGACAGAAATACACTATTTTGTGCAGACTTCCTGACAGCCTGGCAGGAGAGTCTCAGGAGAAACAAAGGAGATTTATTGGCGAGAAAAGAGAAGGCATTTGGGACCGTATGAGGAGGGGAAGCGGAAGCATTTCTGGCGAAAAGGTGTGCTGGCCAACAGGCAGAGCGAGCACAGACGCTTTCGATCCGTCTTGCTCAACGAACTACCCCTCCGTGATGCCTTTCTCAACAGAATGATTTAATCCTCCCGCTTTAAAGGCTCCTTGCTACCGCTCACTGCTAAAAAGAAACGCACATTCACCAGAGAAGCTGCCGGTTGGTGACTGTCTTGACGGCCAGAAACGTCATTATCAGACGCACTCTGCTTCATGCTCGGCTACGTTTGCTCTGTCCCCAACGCAGATGGTAAACTTCTTTGCCCTGGGCAGGGACCGCATTGGTTTGAGTTCGCCTCCCAGCACCTAGCCCAGGGCTGACGAGACAGCGGACGTGGAACGCGCCTTGGAAGGGACTTGACTTTAAGCAAAATAGGACGACGGCGGATCTGAGAAGTCTGAATGTTCTTTGCGGGGGGGGTGGGGGAGACGATAAGATGGGACATTTGAAAGAAGAACTTGTCTGAGAACCCGAGACAGGTGAGCAGGGCGCGTGTGTTATGGGATGCCTGGGAAACGATAGCAACCAGAACAACAGCGATAACCACAGCCCACGCCTCCTCGCCCAGGGGATCGTAAGACTGCCGTCTCTAATGTCCAACTTCTTGCATATTTATTTAATAATTCAACAAGTATGTGCTGAACACCAGCTGGAAGCCGAGTATGGGGCTCGACATTTGGGGGAGGGGTAGTAAAAACAAAGATGTGGTCACCGCCCCCCCTCAAAGGGATCAGGGGCTGGGGCCAAGGGCAGGGGAAGATATACACGGATAAATTCAAGGTAGGGGCAAGACTGTGGCTTTGGAGCAAAAAGGAGGTCCCTTAACTCTGCAAAGGGAGCAACCGTGTCAACTTCACAGACGCCATGACTCTTGAGTTGGGCCTTGAGAAATGGGTAGGGAGTTGGGGGGGTGGGGACAGGTAATGAAGCTGGAAGGGCCTTCTAGACAGGGGGAAGTGCCAGAGGCCTTGAAGAGCAGGAGATTTTTTTTTTTTTTTAATTTTTTTTTTCAACGTTTATTTATTTTTGGGACAGAGAGAGACAGAGCATGAATGGGGGAGGGGCAGAGAGAGAGGGAGACACAGAATCGGAAACAGGCTCCAGGCTCCGAGCCATCAGCCCAGAGCCCGACGCGGGGCTCGAACTCCCGGACCGCGAGATCGTGACCTGGCTGAAGTCGGGCGCTTAACCGACTGCGCCACCCAGGCGCCCCGAAGAGCAGGAGATATTTAAGCAGCAACAGGAAGTTCTGTGGTGTTTGGGGTCGGGTGGACAGGAGAACGTGAGCGCCTGGTTGGGGGAATCGGGTGGTTGTGAGCACGAGAACAAGGCTCTGGGGAAAACTGCGTGGAAAAGAAGAAGAAAAAAAATACAGTCACAAAGAGGAGGCTTCAAACTCATGAAACTGAGAAGCTCTTGGCCACGTTTGGAAATAAGACTGAGAATCTGGTTCGGGGGAAGAAACAGCAGACCCAGTTCTGCCCACTTCCCCCGGTTAGAATCACTAGTGGCCCACGCCAAGAGTTATTCCATTATGGATTATTGTTACCTGCCCATGAGAAACACACACTTGCTTGGGAATGAAGACATAGGCACGGGGAAAATAGAACCAGACGGTCGGGGTACCTTTTGAAATGGAGACCTCCGGGAGGCAGAAGAAAGGTGATCCTTGGAGAAATCAGAAAAGGCTTCCCAGAGGAGGTGGCTTTGGGTTTCAGCCCTGCAGGATGAGTAAGAGTTCAACCCCCAGAAACGTGGGTGAGGAGCGCACTCCAGGGTGATAAGAGACAGTGGGTTAAGGCAGTTTGGCCTTAACAGAGAGGGAATGGGGAGGAAGCTGGGGCCTGGGAAATGTCACTGGGAATGGGGGCTGAATCAGAAGCACCGTGGGAAGCCACTGAAGGGAATGACCCGGCCTTCAGAAAGTGGTGGCTGGCAATGGCAGAGGCCCCAGGGGAGCCACGGAGGGAGCTTGAAATGGGAACGAGAAAATGACTTTCTGAACAGCCCAGCCCATCTCTCATGGGTCCTCAGTTCTTGGTCTGGTCATAGCCCTCTTCTGGGACTAGCTCAAGAAAAGCTCTCAGAACTAATAATTTTATGTCGAGCCTTGTGTAAAACCAGGTTGGATTAATTATTGATGCGAACTTAGGCAAATGAAAGCTCGCTCTGGTTTGGCAAGGTTCCCTCTCAGCAAAATTAGCTGCCACAGCTCTGGCTGCCTCCTGGGGAGAGGCACAAGCCTGTCAGTGGCTCAGAGCCACCGATGGGGACGGGGATGCGTGCGTGGAGGGGCTTTGAACCCCTGACTTCAGATCTGGGCCCAGGATCTCGGCCGCTTCCCGGCGCCATCTGGGCTGGGGGTGGGAGAGCCAGGCGGGAATGAGCGGGGAGCTCGCTCCCAGGCCTCCCGTGGATTCCCTCGCAGCCGGGCGTGCGCGGAAAACAATATCAGCGATAACAGCCTCGCAGATTCAATTCCGTCCCATTTAATTAAATGGCTTCAGTGCACACAAATTGCAGCGATGGATGCGAGTTCATGCCAGACACACAGCTGCAGACCTGTGACACAACGCGCTCTGGAAGGTGCAGCAAAGACCAGTTGCCACCCCGGGGGAGCCCAGCAGCAGGCAAGGCAAGTGGAGAGCAGGAACACGCTCTTGCCGGTACAGCCTCCTGAAGCAGATGAGCCTCCTTCAGTCGTCCCTTTGACAGACACATATTGAAAACCTACCGTGTGCTGGGACCTACGTGGGCCTTGGAAATACGGAGGAGAAAGAAACGTTCTTGCCTTTAAAGGGACTTGGAGTCTCCTGGGGGCACAGAGGAGCAAACAGGTGGTGACTGCTGATGTCTTCACTGATTTCACAGGACAGCCCCATTAGGAGTGAGGGGCAGGCCCACAGGGCAAAGGGGGCTCAGGCGTCTGCATGATAACCTGAGTCCCTAGGGGGAGAAGGAAGGTGGAGCAGGGAGTGTATTTATCAAGCACATTCCATGTCACAGACACCATCAAAGTGCTGGCAATTTTGCAGGAAACAAGGCTTTCATGCTCCTGTCAAGCTTCCCTCCAGTCGTGCCGTCTGTGAGCTCTAGGAAGCACATCCCCAGACAGAGCCGTGGGAGGGAATGAAACCTGGAGTAGGGCAAGTGAGAGGGGAAAGTATCACTGAGGCATTAGGGGATCAATGACCTCGGCCACATACTTGCCTGAGTCATTCCCCCCTCCCCGGCCCCCAAGAAATGGAAGTAACCCAACATGGTCTATCTACCCATTAGATGTCTCACAGCATTCACATGTCAAAGGCCAGGTACACAGTAGGCACCCAACACACATCTAGAAGGAATGAGACGTGGTGGACGTTTTTGGTCAAGTGAAAGGAGCTTACAACATAGGAGGTAAGCGTTGTGTTCTGTTTCTCAGTCTCCTCCTTTGCCGAGGGTCAAGTGATTGCCCTTTACAGTTTATAAAAGGGAGGGGGGCTTGGGGACAGCATTCACTGAGAACTCGTTCATCCGTTCGTTCGTTCGTTCCTTCATTCATTCATTTATCCAGAAAACATTTATGAGCCAGATGCTGTCTTTGGATCCTGTGGTTACAATAATGAACAAAGCAGACCTGTCCCCTGCCCCCTTGAACTTCACAGTCAGTGAAGAGGTGAATACTAATGAAATGGTCCCGCAGATGAACGTAAAATCACGCACTGTGGCGAGAGTGCCCTAAAAGAGAAATGCAAGAAAATGTAGGAAATGTAAGAAAATGGCCCTGAGAAGCCTTCCTACCCTAGAGCCTTTGCCTGTGGTCTCCCCTCCCTTTCTTCCTTGTCTCCTTGACCCCGGCTTAGACATCATCTTCCCAGAACAGCCTTCCCTGAACATCCCCAGGCACTCTCTACTATCATCCTTCTTTTGTTTTCCGCAAACTCTCCCCATTATCTGCGATTTCCTCTTTTTCTGTATTCCTTCATTTGTCCATTGCCTGTTTCTGCCTGGTAGAATAGAAGCTGCCTGGCAGAATGAGAGCTGGAGCCATCTCCGTGTTCCCAGCCTTTGGAACATTTATAATGGGAACCGTGAAGTCAACTAATGAAGGACACACGGCCATGAAGACAACTGATGAAGGAAGACAGGGGACTGAGATTCCAACCACATCTGAGTCCATAGCTTTCCCATTCAGATGTCCTCAGAGGCAATGGTATCAGAAGATGGGAACTGGCGCTGAAAGATTGGCGAGGTCTGAAAACACGTGAGCTGTCATGAATCTCATCTGTAATAAGGGGTAAGAATAGGACCTCCACCTAGAGTTGCTGTATAATGTGCTTGGAATATTATATATTAGCTGTTGTCCTTAGTAGTAGTAACTGATCTGGTGCTGGCCATGGTGCTGATCATGGTGGTAGGGTGTGGTTATGAAAGTATTTTGAGACTTAAAAGCTACTCTTGGGGTGCCTGGGTGGCTCAGTTAGTTAAGGGTCCAACTTTGGCTCAGGTCGTGATCTTGGGGTTCATGAGTTTGAGCCCCACATTTGACTCTGCCCTGGGGGGCATGGAGCCTGCTTGGGATTCTCTCTCCCTCTCTCTGTCTCCGTCTTTCTCTCGACAAAAATAAATAAAAATGTAAAGCTACTGTCAAAATGTGCGTGACTGAGGTTGACTTCGAACATCGCCAGAGAAACTAATTCTGTTGAAGGCTCCAGAGAGCCCCTTCCCTCTCAGTTAGAGGATTCCTGTGCATAGCTCCAGGGTGGCTGCCCAAGAGTTTCTGTGTATTCACAAATTTAAAAAAAAAAAAGTGTGGCCTGGCAACGTAAACCCATGATTAGAGAACAGACTGACATGGGTCAAATCCTGGCTTTGCTCTTTTCCATTTGCCAGAATCTGAAGAGGCTGCTACTTCTCCCAGCCTCGCTTTCATCTGTGAAACAAGAACAAGAAAATCTGCTTCGGAGGGTTGTTGAGAGGGTAAAAGGATTCTATGTCACATTGCACACAACAGGGAGCTCCGTGCTGGGCATGTAGTAGGTGCTCCATAAATATCATCTGCCTCCCCTCCGACTTCGCTCAAATGGACGGGGGTTGATGAAGTCCTAGGGTACATTGTAAAGACCTTTCATCTCCTGAATCCATCCCCAATTTTCCAAGTGACTTTGGGCCACACACCCACCCTTTTTGAGCCTTGGTTTCCCAGACTCAAGTGCTACAGCAGCTGATTTTTTTTTTCTAAGTTAATTATACCCTCAGAGAAAGTGCCTCATGGTGCATGTACTAAATTAAAACATTAATTAAAATAAAACATGAGCTCAGCAACAATTAAAGTGGGAGAAGAGATATATAATAAAATAAATTACAAACATACACATATAGCACACTCCAGCCTCGGTCCCAAAGCCCTGGGGATCTGAGAAGGGCTTGAGAGCTGACATCCGGGGACCTGTTCCCAAATCGTGTGGGATATCCAGGGAGCCACCGACTTCCAAAGGATAGGCTCTTTGAATCTCTCAAGGTAGAGGTTTTGAAATGTTTGCAGAGTCCGGCTTTTGCCCATTTACTCACGCAAACAAAGGCATCTGGTTAAAGGCAGCTAGGTGTTGAGGTGCAGAGAAATGCCTTCCTCCCTTAAACACGTGTTTTGGATGTGCTGGTGCATGCGGTCCCTCTGCCAGGCTGTGGGGATGCAGCGGTGACAGGATGGCTTCTGGCCCCAGGGGGAGCTTACAGTCCAGCGGTCAAGCAGGGTCATGCCAGCGAGAAGCAGAGACCAAGAACACCCGGTGGCTCGGGGTCCCACTCCATGGACTCTTCACTGTTTCCAGAAAACATGTTGTACTCTCTTCCTCTGTGCCTTTGTTTGGGTCACTTCCTCTGCCGTGACCATCCTTCATCTGATAAAACCCTCTTCAAGGTCACCTGCCCCGACCAGCTCACCGCAACCCACTGCTCCCTTCACAGAACTCGTTCCTTCCCAGCTGACTGCACCACCTCCTGAACACAACACTGAGAGCTCAGCCTTGATCTGTGTATTTTTATGGGAACACACCACAGAAACCAAAAGGGGGCTGTGAGATGATCTGGTTTCATTTCACACACAGATGGCCCAAGAGCCCCAGGGGAAAACCAACAAGCCCACAGCGACACATACGATGGGGCAGAGCCAGGCTTACATCCCAGGCGTGTTGACTCCCAGGCCACACTCTTTCTATTCCTGTTTCTGAGGTGTCGCCACCCCCTCCCCTGTTATCTTGTTCCTTCGGGTTTCCGGGTAACAGAAAGAGAGGCTAATCTGGCTGCAGGATCTAAAGGCACGGGTGGCCAGTCTCACTGAAGCAGCAGGCGGTAACCTCCCCAGGCCCATCTCAGTGGAACGTGTCTGATGAGCCACCTCCTACAGGGAGCCCTCCTAATTATCCAGCCCATCCCCAATTCCCCTCTGTGAGGTCTAGCCATGTGATTCGGCAGCTCCTGGAGGAGAAGGGCTAACAAATCCTTGCGTTCCTGGTCTCACCGACTCTGCCGTTCCCAAGACAGTTGATTGCCCCTGAAATCAATTTTCTCTACATTTGTGATAAAGGGGACTTGTAACAAAAACTGGGTGCCACTTATGTTCATTAGTCATCTGACCTAGGAAGCTATGAAAGAAGGCAGTCGACTTGGAGCCTGGGTCTGAGTCTCATCTTGGTACATCTTGATGAGCCTCTGAGCCCAACCCTGTCCAGTCTTCTCCCTCTTTGGCTTTCTCCCCCTCCTTCCTCTTGATGGCCAGTGGTCGGGGCTCTCTTGGAAGGGATGGAGGCAGAAAGGCTGCCATGTGATATGTGGCCCCAGTTTCAGGTCTGGAAGCCCCCTCCTATCTTCTGTGGCCTCTTGGAGGACATGCCAAGAATCTGCCTGTGAAGACTGAGCAAAGGTCCATATGGAGCCAGGCTTTGTTTCATGCCTTGGCCTCAAACCCTCCAACTCCTCAACCCCGGACACCGGGTCGGAGGTTCTGGGATGAATGTAGCAATCTCTTGTTCTTCTGAATTGGGCACAATCATAGCACCGGCTCAACCGGCACATTCCCATCTGCCCAGCAGTGTTTTCTGGTGGAAACCTCCATTTGGTTTTGTCTTCCAACGTCCTGCCTTTACCCTCAAGGACACTGAAGGTCAACATAAATTGGTCTGACCGTTTCTCGTGCCCTCCTAGTGGAGCAGACAACACAGAGCAGAGAGATGGTATGAGGTTTAGCATCAGGCAGGCCTGGATCGAAGCCCTTATTCTCTCTCTTCCTAATTGGGGGGTGCCGGGTGATTATCTGCACATCTCTGGGCTTCAGTTTCAGTCAAGTGGGAATAAGAATAGTACCTGCTTCATAAATTGGTGTGGAGATTAAATGAAACAGTCTATAGAAGATCCTTGCTTGGCGTCTGACACGTAGTACATACTCAATAAATATTAGTTAGAATCACTGGCTCTGTTGTCATCATTATCTGTATTATCTTAATCATTAATAGTAAGAATAATGGCGTTGATAATTCTTATTAATTCAACGTTCATCCTGGTCCTGTCAAAGAGAGTGCTTCCAGCAGAAATCCCCACCAAAGTCTGAGTGTTCTTTCGATATAATCCTCACCTGTCCAGGTTTCCACAATTGGGAGAATTTACCAGAGCTCATATGTGACTTGAATTGGACAACATTTATTAGGCACTTACCG
Source organism: Leopardus geoffroyi (assembly GCF_018350155.1). Lineage (NCBI taxonomy): Eukaryota > Metazoa > Chordata > Mammalia > Carnivora > Felidae > Leopardus > Leopardus geoffroyi. The sequence goes on from NC_059342.1 coordinate 79,496,355, forward strand.
TGTGCCACCTCGGTGATGGGCACCCACAAAGATATAGAAGACAGCCCTGCCCGCAGTCCACTGGAAAACAGAGAAGGACACAGCTCAGCGTGGCAGCTTCTCACGGGCATAGTCACTCATCCTTCATGATGGCATCACCCCCACATCACCTCCTTCAGGAAGCCTTCCCGGCTTGCCCCAGCATCCTGAATTCTCTCCGACAAAGTCCCCACTGTCATCTGAGTCAGCAGCTCCCTCCTCGACGAGAAGAAATTGCTATCCCTTCCCCTTCCCCACACTCAGCTCTGCTGATCTCAACTGGGTAATATTCTGAGGAGCCAGGATCCATTTTCTTTTCCTTCATATAAATGGGACCTCTGAAAGAAACTGGACCCAGCTTCTGTCCCTTAGTCCCCCATTCTCATAATGTTAAAAAAAAAAAAAAAAAAAAAAGAATTCTCGACCTGGAGGCCACGAGCTTGGTTCAATCTCGCTCTTGAGGACTCGGATGAAACTCTTTCCCTTCTGCCCCCGAGGTCTCCGCCTACAGGATGGCGCTGCCTCTTGGGACTCTGCCTGATGACTACACAACGCAAATCATAGTGTGGCCGGTGCCGAGTGGGGCGCGCGACAAGTCATTTCCATTCTCTCCTGGCCCTGCTATCCAGAAATGCCACTGGCTGGTCACACTTCCCTGCAGAGCCTGGGACCCAGACAGGGCCAGAGAAGTCACATGCAATTAAAATGTCATTACCTTTACCAAGTGGAGTACAGTACATTTCCTAATGTAATTACACTGCAATTCTCGAAGCCAGTGAACAATGAGCATTTACGAGGTGGTGTCCTTATTAATTACAGCCCCTTCTCCCTTCCTCATCCATAGTCTCACCCATCTTACCCATCACTTTCTACTGCTGTCAGGAATAGCCTACCTTTCCTGCAAGAATGATGAGGGTGGGGATTCAAGGGCTGCTTTTATGTCTCCTCTTTGGCTATTCCAGACGTCCTGACGGCAGACGGAGGAGAGGAGAGGAGAGGAGAGAGGGTCAAAACCCCCTTCTTTCTTGCCTAAGCTCCACTACCATGAAACTTACCTTGACTTGTTGGGGACAGAGCTCGAGACGCATACACGTGAATTTCTGATACTCTCCCCTGCACACACTCCTCACCTGCACAGATGCCTTCTCCGCATCCTCTGTGCAAGGCTGCTGGCCTTGAGGAGGTGAGACCCCTCAGGCTTGGACCCATTTTAGGAAAGCCAAAGCAAAGCAAGAAGCTGGCCCTGCCCGGACCTGGTGCCCTCACATCGCTGTGAAAATCCTGACCTCACCGCTCAGTGACTCAACACCGCCACTGGGTCCGCACAGTACAAGACTCTGATTCGAGTCGTTGCTGTTGTCGGGTGCAAAACACGTTTGGGTTCTCCAGCTCCCTCACTCCTTATGTCTTCTGACTCCCACGTGGGCTCAGTGAGGTAAGTATTCTTCCTGTTCCTCAAGGCACGCACAGAGGAGGTAAAGTGGTTGGCCCAAGAACACTCCACCTAGGAAGTTATAGCCCTGGGATTCAAACCAGGTCTCCTGGGAAGCTTGCCCTCTCCGTGGAGGGAAATGGGAAGAACCAAGGCTCCAGCCCCAAATCTTCCAATTCTGACACTTCCTAACTGGGGGCCTCTGCTGTGAGTCACTTAACCAGCACCCCTCTGGTTCTCACTCAGAGAATCCTTCCCAGCCCCTGCATCGTAAGTATAGGTTCACCGCTGTGATTATTTATTTTCTGGTTTCCATGTTACACTATGAGCTCCTTCTTTTCGTTCATCAACATACCCTCGGTACCTAGCAGAATGCCGGCCCCATAGAGGTGTTTCATGAGACTTTATCAAACAACTGAATGAACAAATGAACAAATAACCAAAAAAAGAGCTCCCATTATCTGCGTGATGTCGGGAAACATCCTTCCCAATCTTCCATTTACATCTACTCTGCAGGGCTACGGGGAAAATTAGAGATAAAATAAAGAAAATATTTAGCTTAGTGCCTGACACACAGTAGGCACTTAATAAATGGAAGCTACTATTATTATCATTTAATGAACACTTCACGTGTCCCCCCCCCCCCCCGACACACACACACAGACCCCATGCCACCTCCAGCCTCAGGAAAATGAGGACTTGGGAAAGTATCGATGGGACGTGTGCTGTGTCATTGACATTTTCATACAGATGAGAAAAGTCCATCACAGCCATCCCCGGCATATTGGTAGCTGAACTGGTAAATTGCTTTCGTAGCACACTGCATTCGCTGATACGAGCGTGATCGCCACTCGTGCTCGAACCCTGTCCCGCGTCCCCAGCACCTGCAGCAGGCGGCATGTCAAGAACTCACTTCCATGGAGGGGTTTCGGTTGTCAAAAAAAGAAGAAAGCCATAGGGTCCTTTAAAGCTCTAGGGACCAGATAGGAGCACCGTCCTGGGATTCCAGTTTGCTGAATACCCTTGGGTAAAGCACTCTCCCTGGTGGGACTCAGTTTACCCCCCTGTGAACGGCAGGAGGTACCCATCTCATACGACTAATGTGAGTGACATTATCGTAGTGACCAGTCATGAGGATTAATTATGTGTCACAAACGAGGCTGAGAGCTTGGCCTCTTCCCACATCTCCTCAACAATTCCTTTCAAATCGGACTATTACCCTCAGAGAGATTCAGAGAGGTCAAGAAACATGCCCAAGCATGTACGTGGCCGATGTGAGGATTCAGACCCAGGATCTTAACCACCAGGCTGCCCTGCCTCCTGACCAACACGGGGTGAGATGAGGTTAGCCTCAAGGGGGCGGGTGTCCCCAGTGTCCTGTGATGTTAGCTCCGGCTCCGTCACTAGCCTGGGCAGATCATGTATGGGGCCTCAGTGTCTCCATCTGTGAAACTGGGGAGCTGAACGAGGTGTTATCCAAAGCTACTTTGCATGTAAACATCCTAGACTAAGATGTGACAGGTGTGGTCCTGTGCTGGACAGGAACACCGCATCCGTCTGTTGGACTGACCTAACTCCCCTGAGCTTCACTTGAACACGATGCAATACAGCTCACTGGATATAAGAATCAGACAGGCCAGGGTTAGGAGGCCAGCGTTGGCTCCTTCCTGGTGGGCGAGACCCCCTGTGCCTCAGTTTCCCCAGCTGTGAGATGGAGATAATACATCCAGCCTCCTGGAGCACCTGTAAGGGTCAAAGCCAAAATCCTCACCCCAGCCAACCAAGTCCTATGACCCAGCCGCTCCCACCTCTAGACCTCACCTGCTCCTGGGCTTACTCTCACCCCCTCAGCTCTGTCCCCATGTTCCTGCCTCTGGGTTTTCGCACCTGCTCTCTTCCCTTCCTGGGCATCCTTCCCCCGGGTAGCAATTTGCTCCCTCCCTCATCCCCTCCAAGCCTTTTCTCAAATGTCACCTTCCCTTAGAGCCTCCTCTGATCTATTTCAAGTTGCAAACCTCTCTTTTCCACCCACCTGCAGCCTGCCAGGCCCTCCCTAAGCCCTGACCCAGCTACGTTTTTCTCTGTAACCCTTATCACCATCCGACATGCCACATAGGGTCTGTCTCTTCCCGCTAAAACACTGGCTTCACGAGGTCAGCCATCCGCCTCACTGCGGTATCCCAATACCTGGGACCGTTTCTGACACACACTAGATGCTCACTAAAGACGTGCTGAATAAACAAACGAATGGACCGTATTGTTCAAGGAATCAATATTCTTTTCTTTTCTTCTTCTTCTTCGTAAATCCTGCCATTAATTGAACACTTACTATAAGCCGGACCCTGGGCTAAGCCTTCTACTAACAGTATCCAACTGTGAGGTCATTGCCAATACCTGGGGCCTCAAACCACTTATCTCCCAGGAATCAGAGATGCACTCTCTCTGCCCGTCATGTTTCGCATCCCTGGTTCTCCCCAGACCCGTCTCTCAGATGTGTTCACGGAACCAGTGAACCTTTTAATTAAAACAGTCTGCTGTGATGAATCTGTTATTACAGAGCTTTACCTATGTAAAACATTAATAATACAAATTTCATTTGTTTATGTCACTGCCAAGCATTAATTTTTAATAGCCAAATGCACGAGTTATGAAAAGCATTAATGCAAACCAAATCACCAGCTGAGGATGAAAAAGAAATCTATTTTTTTTTAGGGTAAGCAGTGGTGATGAAATATTATTGTGGCTTCCAAGCAAGAAGAAGAAAAGAAATACCTTTCCGCCCATCCACAGCGAGTAAGTGAATAAATAAAACAACCCGCGTGAAGAAAGAACTTTATCATCAGTTCTAAACTGGAACAGAGAGCCGTCCCTTTTATCCAGCTGGGTCTCAGGTGACAATTTCAAAGCAAGAAGTTTGCACAAAATTATCCTAATGTCCCACCCTGGTCACAGTAGCACTTCTAGGATAAAATATTAATAGTGATGTGTTACATTTGTACCGCACAATAGACAAAGTGACAAAGCACTTCCATCATCATCTCCCCTGAGCCCCGCAATTCTTCGAGGGAGGAGAGTGCACGCCCCCATTTTACAGATGAGCTCCCCGAGGCACCAAAGTTTTGGTGATGAAGCTGGGACTGCAGTGAGTACTAGAGAGCAGAAGGCAAGTGGGAAAGAAAGGCAAGGGGTGGGGGGGAGAAGACTGGCAGGTAGGCTGACCGGAGAACGTGAGCGAGGAGGAGGGAAAGGGAGGAAGGTGGACGCAGGAGGTCTGACATTCAGAAGACTCTCCAGCTGCCACACCTGCCCCTGTTGGGTCCTCACCAGCCCTCCCCTGGGGCACAGGAAGCTCATACCCGAGGACTTCCTCACCAGCCTTCCTCCTTCCTGCAATCAGACAACGGGAGGCCCCCGCACGAGTGGCAGGTGTATTTCTCCTGCGCGCCCTGTCCCCCCGCTTCAGCATCACCTCTATAGTTCCAACTCCCACCAGGGCCCCCCGAGAGCCCTCCGTCCTCCCCCCTGTCCCTTCAGCGATCGGCATCACTGGGTGCCTGAATCTCCCACGTTTGCCCCCTTATCTCTGCTCACACATTTGTAACTGGTCCCCCCCAGGAAACGCTCTTCAACCGAACCATCGGGAATTCATTGAGGATGACTGCTCTGTCCTGCCTGGGACCTGACCTACACACGAGGCCTCTCACCCACTCTCATGGATGAAATTGGATTACCGACACGGGAGCTGATCAGAAACACATCAGTTATAGTTCCCCTGGAGCTTCTCTCCTCACTCAAGTCCATCTCGGCCAGTTATTTCTAAACTAAGACTTGAACTCCCAGCCTCTGCCTCCACGTCCCGTCACACGCCCTTATGGTTGCCTGGAACAGCGAGAGGTAGGCGCTGCCCTTCTTGAAAAGGTGATAACAACACGACCGTTGGCTTCTTTCCAGCCGAAGAGGGTGGCAGTGTATTATATACGGTATGTAAATTGTTTATAATATATAAATTGTATATAAATACAATTCAATTGTATATATAAATTGTATATATAATTGTTTAGATATATAGAAATTGCGTAGATGTTTTCTAAATGCGTTCATGCACCTTCGTGTGTACCATTTGTGTGTTGACATATCTACCTGTTAAGTAGGTATTAGTGTATATTTATTTGGAGGTAAAATTAAGCTCAGAGGCCATGACTAACTTGCTTTTCTAAGGCCATGCAGATGTTGTCGTTGTTGTTGTTGCTGTTTCTATTAGCAAAGTGGCTCCAACCCTGTGGCTCTTCAAGCCTAATAGACGTTTTTTGTCGTTTGGTGGTTTTTTTTTTTAATTTTAATTTTAAAGGTAATGCACCGTGATCATACCGAGGGTTAGAGAAGGGAATCAAGTTAAAAATGAATCCCACCCCCTTCTCACCTGGCTCCAAACCCATTTCTCAGAGGTAACCGCTATACGTAATTTATGTCTGACCCCCTACAGGAATTTTTTTTTTTAACATTTATTTATTTTTGAGACAGAGAGAGAGACAGAGCATGAACGGGGAAGGAGCAGAGAGAGAGAGAGACACAGAATCTGAAGCAGGCTCCAGGCTCTGAGCCATCAGCCCAGAGCCCGACGCGGGGCTCGAACTCACGGACCGCGAGATCGTGACCTGAGCTGAAGTCGGACGCTTAACCAACTGAGCGAGCCACCCAGGCGCCCCCCCCCCACAGGAATTTTAATATATTTTGTGCAGGTGGGATTAGATTGGACAACCTGTTCCACGGCTCGATTTATTTCCTCTACCAACACATCTTAGACGTCCTTCTACACCGGCATCTGTACTTAATTCATTAATTCATCAACTGTTATGGAACTCTGCTGTGCCAGGCACTATGGGAGGTGCTGAGCGTCCACGGTGAAGGCACCGGTCCTCACCATCACCATCACCTCCATCCGTGCAGCTGACAACTGCTAAGCCCTTCGCAAATCGACCTTCTATCGTTCTTAGAACCACCTCTGACACGGCTACTGCTAACACCTCTACCTTCCGAATAGAAAACGGGGGTGTAAGTAGTGAAGTGACCCACTCAAAGTCGCCCTGTTCGTAGCTGGTGGGTTCAGGGTTTGCACCCACATCTCGGATTCTGAAGCAAACCCACAGTCTTAATGGTTCTTATCTTCACTGAGTTCACAGTCTGGGACGTAGAGTGGAGGGAACCTATAGTACATACACAGGCTAAGAGTGACTTAAAAAACAAACGAACGGGGTGCGTATTATTTCGCACATTATACCGTCACTTAATCAACCATGTCCCTGTTGATGGACATTCGGGTCATTTCCAGCGTTTCACGATCACAAACAACACACAGTGGACATGCCCGCTGACCCAGCACTGGGCAACCTCGTCGGGAAGATACACTACTCAAAATGGGATTACGGAGGCAAACAGCATTTGTCTTGCTTATTTTGATAAAAGTTTCCACCTTGCCCTCCAACGAGCGTTGTCAGTGTGAGCCCCCACGGGTGGTGGGTATGAGGACCCGGTTCCATTTTCTCGTCAGGACTAGCTGCTGGAAACCACTTAAGTCTTTCGTGGAAAATGCAACCCCGTTTCCGTTGTTCCCTTCATTTCTTTCCTCGGAGTGTACTTCCATATGTTTGTTAATCGTGGGCACTTCTCGATTTGGACTCATTATCTTGAGACAGCATGTGATTTAAAGAAGAGCACTGGAGATGAAGACACGGAGATCTGGGATACAGTCCGAGTCCGAAAGTTGCTATCTGGGCTGTCAACGTTGGGGCCCCGGAACACAGAAACACCGGGGCTGCAGGCTCCTGCAGGATCACCATGGGGAGGAGTGCCCATCAGAAGGTTCTGGCACCAGGCTGTCCAGAGGGGATCAGCTGGGGGGATTTAGCTGCTCCATACAAGTCACTTCCAAAGCCTTGGCTTGGAGAGCCTCAACAGGGGGGCTGCTGGGGCCCCCCGTGTCCACGGTGAGCTCACAACCCACCAGCTAGGTCATCAATAACTGGCCGAAGTGAGGGAAACACGCTGTCGTGGGCGGTCACAAGAAGACACACGCTTCCTCATCTCCCTCCAAGTCAGTGTCCAAGGGGACCATGCAAGGAGACGGAGGGACTCTCCTCCCAACCCCCACCCAACCACTGAGGTCTCCACTCTCGATTTCGTCGGGGGGTGGGGGGGAACAAAGGGAACTTTGAATCCGATGTGAGGTTGGAGTTTTAAAAACAAACAGACCTGCATCCTAAGCGGCAAAACAAGACGGTTTTCATGCGGAAGGTAACTGACAGTTCTGGAGTCAGCCTGAGCCGGAGTGATGAGAGTCCTCCACCGGGTCTGAAAGCGGGGGGTGCGGCGGGCACCAGCTGATAGCAGGCTTTGGGGGGGGGGGACATTTTGAGCGTTTCGTGTTTACATCCCAACCAGTTAAGACTCTTCATTATTAGTAAATAATGAGAGGATTGACTCAGCCGGTCTTTTCTACTTCTCTAATTCTGAGATTACATGATTTATTCATTCATTCCACACGCATTTGAGAAGTACTTATGCGTCAGGAGCCGTGCCAGACTGCGAGGCTGCAGGAAGGAAAGAGCCTTCTCTCCATCCTCCGGGGGCCTCTGTGCCCATGGGGATGACAGTCTCCAAGAAGCAATGGCCACGCTGTGGTGTGGTAAGGTAGACAGGTGCACAGGGGACCCAGTGGGAGCTGAAGAGTCACAGAAAAAGGCCAACTGAGTCTTGCAATGAGAAAGAGTCTCCTGGTCAAGAAGCAGGAAGAGAACATTCCAGACAAACGAGAGCAGTGCGGCGGCACCCAAAGACAGCGCTCCCTTAGAGGAACCGCAAAGAGGTCAAGGTGGCCAGGCCAGGAGAGCACAGGTGCCGTGAGGGAGACGATGCCGCAGAGAGGAGGTGGTGGGAAGGCAGGCCAAGGAGCTTTGCTTCGACCACCAAGGAACTGGAGAATTAACGGGGAGTGTGGGGGCAAGACGTGTCAAGGTCATCACATGCTTTACAAAGATGACTCCAGATTCAGTCTGGAGAATGAACTGTGGGGGCTGGAAAGAGAGGAGGACGGAGGCAGAATCAGCCTCTGCTGCTAATACCTGCTGGGAGCCCGAGCGCCCTGCAGAGGTGAGGCCAGGAAAGCACCTCGTCTGTCTTTCCTCCTGTCTCCACGGCTTGAGCAGGAACAATTTCCTCGCCTTTGCAGAGGTGCTGTCCTAGCAGGACGGGGACCTATCAAGACAGCCAGCCTGAAATAGGAGAGACCGTGGAATGAGGTAGGGAGAGAGGCACTCGGCTGGCGTGGCTGTAAATTCCATCACAGTGAATTTCTCCCCAAACATGACCCACGGCAACGCCAAGGAGCCCCACTACATACAACACAGGCCTTGATTTGCCAGGCAACCGTGCTGGAATCTTCCGTGAGCAGGGCACGCGAGAAGCGAGTGCCGACTCCGTGCTCATCGCGAAGCCGTCCAGAGGAAAGGGAACGGCGTCGCCCTTGTATGAACAACCTCTTGTCACGAACCAGTCTCAAAAAATCACACGACGGCACCCTCCACGGTGGAAGGGACAGGCAGTGCTGTCCTCAAGCTTGCTGCCTTGTTGCTTTCTTGGAGAGAGAGAGAGAGAGAGAGAGAGAGAGAGAGAGATCTGGGAACTACTGAATGGGGTCCTGCCTTCAGGTTTAAGCAGTGAAACAACGGCCCGTGACATGTTCCTGTGGCATCATCACCCTGAGCCCCCAACTCTGTGCTGGGGCGTGCAGCACGCCCTACACGCCCCGAGAGTCCCACGGGGCCACCTCCGTTTCTCAGCACATATGTGACATTTGGATCTTCTCTTTTTCTTTGGTCCTTTTCAAGTCCTTTCCTCCATGACCTCATCCATCCACCACCCCCGTCCCCCCCCCCACACACCCACCAAATAATTCCTACTCACCTTGTGCCCAGGAATTGTCAATAAGCTTCACCACATCCGGTTCCACCGCGGGATGCAGTATTTAGGTCCCAAAGGCAGAAGAGAAGGGGTGTGTTCGTTTCCTCGGGCTGCCCTCACAAATTACCGTAAAAAAAGAAAAAAAAAAAAAAAAGAAATTTATTCTCTTGCAGCTCCAAAGGCTCAAAGTCTGAAGTCAAGAAGTCAGAGGGCCACGCTGTCTCTGAAGGTAGGAGGGAAGCATCCTTCCTGCCTCTGCTTGGTTTCCGGTGGCTTCTGGCCTTCTCATGCATGCCTTGGCTTACGGCTGGATCTCTCCAATCTGCCTCTGCCCTCACGTGTCTCCATCCCTCCGCGTGCCTGTGTATGCGTGGCCTGTCCCCTTATAAGGGACGCCAGTCACTGGATTTGGGGGCCCACCCTAAGCCAGTATGAGCGCATCTGAAATTAACGAGTTACATCTGCAAAGATGTTATTTCCAAATAAGGTCACCCTCAGAGGTCCCACGTCCCTGTGAATTTGAGAGGACACCCTTCAACCCAGTACAGGGGGCAAGATCCTGTGGGAAAGTACACTAAAAGAAAATCAGACCATTTGCACTCTTGCTAGAATTTCTCCAGGACCTAATAATGCTAAAATAGACTCTCTCCCCCCGCAACGTTAAGTGACCTCCTTATAGATTATTTTCTGTCAGCTTTGCTGCAGTCGTGCGAGCTCAGGACCGCCCGGGTCGTGGGACAGAGGATCTGAATCGCTTCCTTTGGCTGAGCAAACAGCCGAGTGGACAGGGCTTATCCCAGCCCCCCCGAATCTGGATCTCCTGACTCCAAATTGGGGTACTTTCCGTGTCACCACGCTGCCTCGAGGAAAACAGGTGTGTATGTCTCCACGTGGCTAAACATCAGGTTCCCTGGGGGGACAGAGCCAATGACCCAAAGAAAATGAGGCAGGCAGGAGTTGCTTTCTCAGTGCTGTGGTTGCCCAAGGCCTGGGGCTGGTGGTGTTGGGAGGGACAGGGCTGAGTGCTGGCCCTGGCGGGGAGACACTAAACATGTTTAGCTCAGCGTCCAGACTGTTCTACCTCCTGTCAAGGAGCCCAGTGGTGAGTCAATCACACCGATGCTGTTGAGTTGGAAAGAGGACGGTGGTCTCATACGGCATTTATAAAACCTTTTCTAGTCGAGACGCATGGAGTTTGATCCTCGCTTCTGCTTCCTGGCAGAAAAAAGGGAAGCCAAGTGGTTTCCGGACCTGAGAATGTCAGATGCTTTTTTTTTTTTTTTTTTTTCCAACTCACGTGAGCCTCAACTGCGCTCAGGTCAATGCAACTAAGGCAGCCCCAGGGTTCAACTCAGTTCCTCTCAGGTGAGCGCCCGTATCATCCCAAAAAGATTAAAGAGGGAGAGAAGGCAAGGAGGGGGTGGACAGAAATAGATAAACTTGGATATAAAAGTGTCGAGTTCACTCCCATCTGTCATAACCCCGAGGCAGGTGCACGTGGTTGGGCAGGAGCCGTGACCACGAATGGAAAGTGGGTTAGGAGAGCCGTGGAAGGCTGCCTGATGCCTGGAGTGTGTAGCCCGGGAGGGGCAAGCTGGCTGGCCGGAGACCGAACCCCAAACCTATAATGTCCCTGCTGCCCACGCTCCCTCAGTGCCACTCGTGTTGGCCTCCGCTTCCTTACCCATGACCAGGATGTTGAACGAGCTCCCCTGTTCTTTCAGAAGGTATTTACGCACCCACCTGGTTCCAGAAAGGATTTGCGGCACCTATGAGATAATATAGACACGGCACTTAGCACAGTGCACGTAATAGGTCCTCCATCAACGTTAACCTTCCTTCCGCAGGAAACCGGCCGCAATTCAGTCTAATTCAATGTGGAGCGAGTGCAGCAGCCACGCGGAATTAGGGAAACGTAGACATTTTTAGAGAAAAGTAGTCTCAGTAAGCAGATCGCCTGTTCCTCCAATAAAGACATAATAACCTGGCAAAACTGGGTAACAATACGGAAGCAATGCTGTGATGTAAGCAAAAAGGCAGTGAAATAAAATAAATTTTTAAACGGGAGGCAAAAAAGCAGTGACTAACACCGCATTTGCATGAGGCTTTGTACTCTGTCTCGATCTCACGAGACGGAGAAAGTTTACCTCCACTCCCCCGCCTCCAGAATCTCTTTTGTAAGGAAGTGGCATGTGTTGGGGAAAGTTATTTGGGAAAGAGGAGGCTCAGTGTGGAAACTAACTTGAGTGAGACAACGGGGAGACCTTTCCTGTGCCTCCGGAAAAGAATGGTCATGGAGGAGAAATTAGGCAGGAGAGGAAAAGGGGACAGAGCCGGAAAAAAGGCAGGCGACCACCTGTTGCAGGAGACATGACATCTTCCCATGAGCCTCCACACCAGTCAAGTTATCCGTTCATGTGCAAGTTGCGGTGGGGCTTGCTAGGGCATCGAGGGAAGTGGCTGGACTTTGCACTCGGACAGATGCGAAGAAAAGGAAAAATAAGGTGCAGAGACACAGGATCATGGAGCAGAGCCAAGGCAGGGAGCGGGGTGGGGCACAGGAACTCTCAGAAGCTGCAAGAAAGACTTCAAACACTCTCGAGGCCATTGAGTCGGAGAATCTGGGGGTGCGTTGACATGGGTGTTACATTTTTAATACCCGAACAGAGAGATAAAGAAAACGTGGAAGAGGACAGTATGATGGAAACGTGGTGGTGGATTTTTTAATGCTTTTTGACTGATAACAAAGTCACGCCCGTGCACTGTGAAAAATCCGAAAGATACAGAAAGCGTCAGGGAGAAAAACCATTGTTAATATTTTGGTATACGTCACTTGAGTGTCTCTTCCATGCACGTACTCGCCTGTACCAAGTCACATACGTCAGATTTTCCCTCTGCATTTTTTCTACGGAACCACATATAGCACGAGCATTTCAGATTTCAGGCGGCACTAAATTTCTTCTTCTAGGGGCGCCTGGGTGGCTCAGTCGGTTAAGCATCTGACTTGGGCTCAGGTCACGATCTCACAGTTCATGAGTTCGAGCCCTGCATCAGGCTCTGTGCTGACAGTGTGGAGCCTGCTTGGGATTCTCTCCCTCTCTCTCTCTCTCTCTTTCTCTCTCTCTCCCTGCCCCACTCACACTGGCTCTCTCTCTCTCTCTCTCTCTCAAAATAAATAAATACACTTAAAAAAAAATTCTTCTTCTATTTCAGTTTTAATGGCTGCATGGTATTTCATACTATGGAATATATGATTTTAACTAATCCCCTGAGGTTGGAATTCGCTTTCCTACATAAGCTCCCAGTGCGTGTTTTCATACACAAGTCTTTGCACGTACAGACGTGGTTATGACTTCAGGATCCACTTCTAGAAATAGAAATGCTGGTTCGAAAGAATGTATGTATTTCAAGCTTTTGTCACATTTGGCAAAATTGCCTTCTGCAGATACTGTACATATTTTATACACCACCGCCCGTGCATGAAAATGCCCACTTTCTCCACGTGCTCTCTTAGCATCGGGCGCCGTAATTTTCCCTCATCTCTGCCAAATCAGTGAGTGAAAATGGAGTATCAGTATTGTCTTAATTTTTGTTTCTTTTTAAAAAATTTTTAATGTTGATTTACTTTTGAGAGAGAGAAGGAGCACGTGCGATCAGGGGAGGGGCAGAGAGAGTGGGGGGGGGGGGACACAGAATCCGAAGCAGGCTCCAGGCTCCGAGCCATCAGTACAGAGCCCGATGTGGGGCCTGAACCCACGAACCGTGAGATCATGACCTCAGCCTAAGTCAGAGGCATAACCAACAGAGCCACCCAGGCACCCCTAATTTTTGTTTCTTTCATCACCAGTAAGATTATTTTCTCTTGTTTCCCAAGCATTGAACCCTTACATTTCACTTTTGATTGAATTACGTGCCCGTATTCTTCGCCCATTTTGTTAGAGCGACTTTGTTTTTCTTATCTCTCGTGAACTTCAACCATTTGTCTGCCATCTATGCTGCAAATACTTCTTTGGTTTATATTTAGCTTTCTGACTTGTTTATGAAGTTTTTGAAGTATACTAGGTTTTTTAATAATTAAATCTGCCAATATTTTCCTTTATTATATATTTTTTATTATTTTTTTTTTATTTTTTTTTCAACGTTTATTTATTTTTGGGACAGAGAGAGACAGAGCATGAACGGGGGAGGGGCAGAGAGAGAGGGAGACACAGAATCGGAAACAGGCTCCAGGCTCTGAGCCATCCGCCCAGAGCCCGACGCGGGGCTCGAACTCCCGGACCGCGAGATCGTGACCTGAGCTGAAGTCGGACGCTTAACCGACTGCGCCACCCAGGCGCCCCTCCTTTATTATATATTTTTTAAATATGTGTTTAACACTTTGAAAGGTTTCCCCTATTCTGCAATCGGGCGACCATTTGTTTATTATTTTTTTAACCCAAATACACTTTCCTTTTTTCAAAAATTTTCTTGTCTTCAGTCTACCTGGAGTTGAGTAATCTATATGAGGTAGTGATCTAAATCCATGTGTTTAATTAATAGTCAATCATCTCGGCACCATTTATTGGCGGATCCATTATTTTCCACTAATGTGACATGTAATCTGTATTGTAAGTGGTGTTCCCTGAGCCCAATATAGCTGCGGTCATCCTGTGGACTCTATTTGACTCGGTATAAAATCTTGAATCACAGACTTTTCTCTCAAAATGCGCTCAAAATTGCCGTGTCATCTTCTAATATTTAGCTTGCTTTCCACATTTTTCCATCCTCTGGAAAGCTTTACACAGAGGAGGGGTCATTTGTGTTATGAAGGAGAAGAATTTGCCCAACCAGCTAAGATTTTACCATTTTCAGAGGTGGTCCTTTGAGATGTTCCCCCTCAAGCCCTCTCACATTTATTGCTATATTGTATCATGTTTACTTAACTCATTTTCGCTCTTCTAGAAAATCGCTCAGTTTATCCAGATTTTCAAAGTCATTAACAACGAATTTGACATATATTTTGGCTCAACTTATCAGAGTTTGGATTCCCTTTCGGGTATTCAGGGTTGAATGCCTATGCATTTCCGGTTGTCAAAGATGGTTTTACATTTATCTTTTTTTGTTAATTAAAACTTAACTTGATTTACCAATTCTACTCCTCTTCAATTTTCTAATTTATTAATTTATAGTCTTAAATGTATTCTGTTCCGTTTAAATAATTCATCGACATGGCAGGCTCTTTTCAATAGCCAAACAGAAGTGCCAGACCTCAGGACAGAATTCAATGGCAATCTGTGTCCCAGGGATGTGAGCTGCATTCACGGGGTGGCCAGGGCTGCTGGGTGAGGGTCGGAGACAGGACTCTTGACTTGCTGGTTCCCCATGAATTCAGAGTGATTTTCCAATTCCATCATACTGACGGGTCCAGCAAGGCTTGTTCCCAGAGTCAGGGAGAAGGGAAACACCTGAGTCCTTTGGAAAAAAAAAACAAAACACAAAGTACTCTGAGAGATCTCTGGTTCTAGCAGGCTCAGGGAAAATGAAAGGGGGTAAAGCTGTGTAATGAATTCATGGTGGCAGAGCCGGGAGAGTTGAAGCAAAGAAGATCAGAGTAACGGAAGACAGCCTTCACGTCACCAAAGGGCTGTGAGGACCTAGAGGGCAGAGTTGCTTTGGTAGGTAAGGCCCGAAGTCAGGCCAGCAGGGACTCACCAGGAAAAAGATGTAGGCTCCTCGGAGGTGAGCCTTGTCCAGCTGCCCCTGGATGGCCTGTGTTGCTTCCGTTGTCAACGTCACCCATCCTAAGGTCACCGGGAACACACCTGCAGGCACAGTGGACCCCACTGCTCTTTGCAATGGGGAAGAACACATCCCGGGGGAACCACAAGAGGTCTTAGCGAGGGCGTGCCAGGAATGACTTACCTGCGGATCTGAGCCTCGGTTAAGCAAGTGGGGGAGTTCGAGGAAGGGGGCTCATTCGGCTGGATGCCGTCAGGAAGTGGGGGTAATTCTACCACTGGGTATCTTAGTAAATCCCACAGAAAAGGAGGGAAGAACCGGGCAAGGCTGAAGCCGACATAGGTCTAGAAGAGCCGTCACTCATACCAGCCGGAAGAAGGGATTGTTTGGCACGCCGTGGCCCTGTTGCTCTCTGTGCCCAGGCAACGTCGTAAGGTGGTCTTACTTGTGTGTCTCATTCGCTGCAGACACCGGGACATCGTTCGGCTGTGGTGCCCTGTGAGTGTGCCTGTGTCCCACAGGAGAAGGCCACGGCCCAAGGGGAGCACCGAGCCAGCAGCTGACAGCACCGAGGCCTCGCTGTGATCGGGTGTCAGAGGCTTCTCCTGGCTCTCGTGGCCACACAAGAAAAGCAGTTCCATAGTTTACACTGACTTTTCGACGCTGACCTTGCTCTCTTCCCCTTAAACTTGACCTCTGTCCAGGGCTCCCCACCTCGGTAAGTGGAACCACTACCCACATGGGACCTGGGTGAAATCACTGAATGTCATCCCAGCTTCTTCCTTCCCCCTTACCCCCTACCATTGAATCCTGTCACAGATCCTGTGGATTCTGCCCCACGATGAAACTCAGACTCCTAGAAATTTTTTTCCCCCAATGGAATCTTGACCACCCAAGTCAGTGCTCAGGGAGGAGCCCATGCCGATGGGAACAGGGAGGAGATGGCATAGCCACTGCCCCCTTCCCCGCTAGGGCCCGGGATGGGTTTGGACTTTAGAGAGAAGCCAAAGGAGATGTGCTGACGATGGGCTTGCGAGGCTTAGGGTCCATTCCCTGTGTGACATTGGGACCCTGGTCACCGTGTACGGCACAGAATCGAGGAGGGAACCCTTGTTTCCCCAACTCCACTGAAGCCTGCTGTGTGCTCTGGCCATCCTCTTGATGTGAGGTTGCCAGCAGATAAGAGCGGATCTATCCAAAGGAGATGAAATCTCAAGAAAGAGCATGGAAAAGAGAAGCAGGGACCTTTGCAGGGGGAACCAGAACAGGCAAACAAGAACAGAATTTTCGTGAGCATTTAAAAGCCAGGGGAGACTCAGTCTGTAGGTTCTAGGTCCCTAAACTATGAATACAAATATTAATATGATCCTGCTGGTAGCCCTAGGCTGGCAAAAGATGAGACATTTGGATCTCATGAAGTCTATGCCCATATGACTTACAGGGCCCTAGACCAGAGCTTCTCAAACTTTCTTGGGCGGAGGACCAGTGGTTCTTGGTAATGACTCCCAACCCATCGTGGGTCATCGCAGGGATTGCCATGCGTGATTAAGACACAGTGTGTCCCCTCCTGCCACTCACCACCCACTTCTAACCACACCTAGACCGGTCCGTACCCCGTTCAAGAAGGGAAGCCCTCTGATCACACGCTTGGATGTCTCAGCAACGCCAAGCTGCCGCAAAACATTTTAAACCCTTACTTCCACCCATTTTCTGAACTTTTCGCTCCTCTTCCCAAGAGGTGGAGCCAGTGGGTGGGGCGAGGCAGGGGGGATGCTCTCTTCAAGGCAGTTCGCAGACCAGCACCAACCCAACGCTGTCCTTGGCCATAGAGTCCATGCGATCATTTGAGAGTCACCTAGTCTCATCGCCCTTCTCCAGGGTATGGCATTTTGCTAAGAGTTGACTAGATATCGCAGACCCATAGAGGCCAAGACGGAATTACGACCCCGGGGTGGGGCGGGGGGGAAGTCAGCAAGAATGGGACAGTCACATTTCATCTCTCACCCAAGATGATGTGTAGGGGCGCCTGGGTGGTTCCATCAGTTGACTGTCCAACTCTTGGTTTCAGCTCAGGTCATGACCTCATGGCTTGTGAGTTAGAGCCCCACATTGGGCTTTGTGCTGACAGGTCGGGGGCCTGCTTGGGGTTCTCTCTCTCCATCTCTCCCCGCCTCTCTCTCTTTCTCAAAATAAATAAATTAAAAAAAAATTTTTTTTAAGAGAGTGTGTATATTAGCTTCCTGTAGCTGCTGTGACAAATAAACACAAACTTGGTGGCTTAAAACAGTACAGAGTGATTTTCCTATGGGCCTGCAAGTCAGAAGTCCAGAATAAGTCTCAGGGGCTAAAAACAAGGTACGGCAGGGGTGGCTTCTTCTGGAAGCTCCAGGGAAGAACTCACTCGTTGCTTCCTTCCGGCTTCTAAAGGTTGTGGCCTTCCTTGGCTTCTAGCCACGCCACCCCAAGACCTGCCTTAACATCATGTCACTTTCTCCAGCCTTTGACCTTCCTCTTATAAGGACCCTTTTGATTATGGCTATGAACACCCAGGCAATGTCCCCAACTCACAATCTTTTTAGTTAAAAGAAAATTTTTTAATGTTTATTTATTTTTGAGAGAGACAGAGGTAGAGTGCGAGCAGGGGAGGGGCAGACACAGAATCCGAAGCAGGCTCCAGGCTCCAAGCTATCAACCCTATACGGGGCTCAAGCCCACGGACCGTGAGATCATGACCTGAGCTGAAGTCAGATGCTTAACCGACTGAGCCGCCCAGCATCCCCCTCACAGCTCAAAATCTTTAATGTGATCACATCCGTAAAGTCCCTTTTACTATATAAGTTAAGATTCTCAGGTCCCAGGGATTAGGACACCAACATCTCTGGGTTGGCCGCTATTCAGCTACCCATAGTAGAGAAAGCGCATTTCCTTTGGATGCGTCTTCCCAAATCAGTGAAAAGAGGGCTGCTTTTAGCCCCTCGTGGGCTGTGTTGAAACTCCAGCTCAGGGGTGCCTGGGTGGCGCAGTCGTTAAGCGTCCGACTTCAGCCAGGTCACGATCTCGCGGTCCGTGAGTTCGAGCCCCGCGTCAGGCTCTGGGCTGACGGCTCAGAGCCTGGAGCCTGTTTCTGATTCTGTGTCTCCCTCTCTCTCTCTCTGCCCCTCCCCCGTTCATGCTCTGTCTCTCTCTGTCCCAATAAATAAACGTTGAAAAAAAAAAAATAAAAATAAATAAATAAATAAATAAATAAAGTCCTTTTTTTTTTTTATTAATTTTTTTTTTCAACGTTTATTTATTTTTGGGACAGAGAGAGACAGAACATGAACGGGGGAGGGGCAGAGAGAGAGGGAGACACAGAATAGGAAACAGGCTCCAGGCTCTGAGCCATCAGCCCAGAGCCTGACGCGGGGCTCGAACTCACGGACCGCGAGATCGCGACCTGGCTGAAGTCGGATGCTTAACCGACTGCGCCACCCAGGCGCCCCAATAAAGTCTTAAAAAAAAAAAAAAAAAAAGAAACTCCAGCTCAGACATTCTGTGTCATGTGACCCGTAGACAAAAGACCCTTTTGTCTTTTCTGAGTCTCAATTAGTCCATCTGTAAAGTGGGCTCATCATCCTACCTCACAACGTTGCTGCGCGGCTAAATACGAATGTGTCCTCCAAGGGCAGCGCACCCAGTAGGTGCTCAATAAATGCTGCTTTGCTTTTTTGGGGGGGATGCAGTGCTTATCGGTGACTTGGGGCTTCTCTCTCACGAATCCTCGGGGGACCCACGCTGTTGTGACTTCACGTGTATCTCTCTTATTTGTCTCTTATCTCCGTGAAATCTCCCTCTGCGACATTCCCCTGGCCAATGCCCATGGCAACCAAGGCGTTTTGCCAGCCTGGGCCAAACACCACAGAGGCAGCAGGCAGCACCCAGGAGGCTGGCCACAGGAAGATGCGCGCCCAGACCTGCCTCCTCCCTGTCGGCTTTGAGGCGAGACATAAAAGGCCTTTTTGGAGAGATGCAGGGAATTGTCATTAGAGCCTTTCTTCTCTTGATAATGGTCCTGCCAGAGCCAGAAGAAGGAAAAAAAAAAATGTTGATGTGCTATTTATCATAATACGTGGGCTGCAAGGTATATACAATCATGAAAATCATTCTTTCACCAAAACTGCTGCTGTAATTCTGCCAGTTTTAGTACTGTGTACCTTCTAAAATTTTTCTATTGGCGGTCTCGAAGAAAAATTATAGAACGTCTGCATTTTAGGGGAACCCGGTGTCACTTCATACACCCTCAAAATATCCAATATGTCGTGATTCGGTTTCCGCTTTGCATATCTCTAGTGATAAGAAAGCTCATGGCCTGTTTCCTCCAGAGTTCTTTTCTTTTTTTCTTTAGGGCCTTGAGGGTGAACGACGATCACACCCCTCTACTCTCCTGTTTGGAATCAGTTGTGAAAGAGACAAGTCAGTTGGGGCAAATCTATCAGCCTCGATGCTCCTAAAGGGGGACTGGAGTAAGCAAATTGGACGCCCCCAGGCCCAAGACCAGCTGAGAGTGACAGACGGATCTGCAGAGAAGCTTCCCACCCACCCAGCCCCTCGGGGGCCCTGGCTGCCTCCCATCCCACTTGGGCGCAGAAGATACGGGAACGCAGCCCCGCCCTGGCACGTGACCCCTCGCCGCACCCGATTCACGGCAACCTACAGACGCCCACTGTCACCATCTCACCGACTGGGTGGGTCACTCCTCCCATGAACAACAGCCTCAAACCCAGTGGAAGCTTTCTCCTTGAAACTTCCCAGGGTGGGGGTTGCCAGCAGGGACGCGGGAGGAGGAGCCTGGTTCCAGCCCACGTGATTGCTTCCGTCGATCGGTTCGATCGCTTTCTTTCCTGAGCCCAAACCTGCTTTGCATTTGAGTTCATCCACGCTTCCCCGTTGCGCGCTCTGTTGCTCTCCGGGGCGAGAAGGAGGTGCCAGAACCCACCAGCACAGGCTCCCTCAGGCGGCGAACCTCAGTTCAACCAGACCCGGAATCTCCTGACCCCTCATGGGCAAATTGCTCTCCTTGTCTGAGTCTCCAGATCCTCCCCCTGTGCAATGGAGGTGGCGACAGTCCCTCCCTCTTGGGGACTTATGGCAATTCGCCGAGGCAACCCACGCGAAGCATTTACCTGCCGTGTGGTCGTAGTTTCATAACTAGGTGCTGATGTCACTGACGCCTAGAGCGGTGTAAATATCACATAATATAATCTATGCCACAGAGGACGTAGCCCGGCAGGTGGAACAAATCCTGGTGTTAGTCTGAGCATGCTCCCATCCGCACAGAGGCCACAGACCTAGCCAGGCCGGCTGTGTGTACCTGCAGGGTAGATTCTTCAAGATCCCTGCCTCATGGTGTGCTTGGGGACACTTCCAGGAGGAGTGGCCATTTGGAACGAGCCCTGAAAGATGGCTAGAGCCTGCTGGGTGGTATCTCAGTTATTTATGCCACAAGAAATGCTCGGTAACGAGCCACACCCGAACTCGGTGGCTTAACACAATAAACATTTGCTTTCGCTCGTGAGTCTGTGCTTGGCTGAGCGGCTCGGCTGATCTTGGCTGGCACTTCCACACAGCTTGGTGTTGGCTGGCAGTCAGATGGTCTAGAGCGGTCTTGACCAGGACAACGGGGCAATTCGACCCTCCTTCACAAGCTTCTCATCCCGCAGCAGGCTTGTCCAGAGATGGTGTCCGGGGTGGGGGGTGGGGGGGGCACAGAGGAACAGAACGGAGAGCAAGCCACAACGTGCATGTGTTTTTCCAGACTCTGTCACATTTGCCAACATCCATTGGCCGTGAGAAGCCACATGGCCAAGGCCAGCGTCAAAAGGGAGGAGCCCGCCATGTGATGGCACGCGGGAAGGAAAGAGGAGAGGCTTTTAGTGCAATCAGTCTGCACAGGAGGAGGGAGGAGGAGAGTCAAAGGGGAGGCTGAATGAGCCATAGGCATACGGTGCCCATCTGGACCCGAAGACGCATCACTCCCCACGACAGCCATCATGTCCTAGAAACACCCACATTCAGCACCACTGATCTCATTTCAAGGCAGATACTCCCATCTTACAGATGGGAACTTAAGGCTTAAGGAAATGGAAGAGCCAGGATTCTATCCCTGCTCCGTCAGACACAAAAACCTGTGTATTTTTGACCACCTCCCTTTCACACCCAGTGGGAGAACAGAGAGGGAACTAAAGATTGGATTCAGACGGCCTGGAACCAGAAGCGTGCCTCTGATCCCACCTTTTGTAGAGAGATCTCCCCTTTCTATCGAGCCTCACTTTGTTCCAGAGCTTGCTTTTCTCACCACCACCAGGGCCCTCCCCGCACTCACCGCCTTGCCCTCCGGAATCCCTATTTGAGCTTAATTAGGTTTGCGCTAAGTTCACGAGTTTCCATAAACTTAATGGGCTCTAAAGAGAAAATAGAGATCTTTCTCGCCAGGTGTTTATTTCCTTTCCAAGTTGTCCCCACTGCTCCCTGAGACTCATTTCCAAGTTCCATCTGGTTAATGGGTGCAGGTGAGATTGAACAAAGGCACCGCACGCCCTTCCCACTGCGCCCCCACCTTGGCCCCACCCACAGCGTCCCAGATGTTCCCTGCCCCCCTTCGCAAGAAGATGGGAATGAAGTAAGAAACTTGAGAGGCCAGCCTCTGCCCCAAATGAGCCAAATCCAGCCCTCACGTCCAGCCCTAGACATCTTTGCAAAGGGCAGGAGACATTTCTCAATTGCCTACTATGTGCTAAGCACTGCACTATACTCCCTCATTTCATGGAGCGAATCTGCAGAATATGGACCCTGAGTCAGTTCACCTGGCTGGGCTACTTGCTGGGGACCCCTCTGAACCTCAGTTTTCTCATCTGAAGCGGGGGCTAAACATAGCCCTCGCCTCCAAGTTGTCAGGCAGATGAAGTGAGTTCATACTTGTAAAACGCTTGGAACAATTCCTGACTCACGATAAGGACTCCAGAAACGTCTGCCACTGTCCTTATAACTATTTCTGTTATCCTCAGAATTCTGTAAGGCATGCACTTGCCTTATTTAGAGTTAAGACAGTGGATTTGTAGGGGTAAAGTAATCTGCACCAGATCACCTGACTGCATTAATAATAACTAACAATGGGGCGCCTGGGTGGCTCAGTCGGTTGAGCGTCCGTCCGACTTCGGCTCAGGTCATGACCTCAGGGTTTGTGAGGTCGAGCCCCGCGTCGGGCTCTGTGTTGACGGCTCAGAGCCTGGAGCCTGCTTCAGATTCCGTGTCTTTGCCCCTCCTCCACTCACACTCCGTCTCTCTATCTCAAAAATAAATAAAAACCTTTAAAAATGTTTTAATAATAACTGACAATAAAGCTTAAACCTTCTCTGCCAGCAAAGTTCCTTGCCTGTCCACGACCACCCACCTCCCCTCTCTGCAGACGAGGTAAGCATAAAAAAAATGCAACAAACCAAATCCTCCCCAGGGCAAAGACAGAAAACAACTCCCAGGAAGTGGCCTCTGGAGGGTGGACATGACTGAAGTCTTTGTTCTTTCTCCCTTTGTCCCCAGTGAGGCCACTCTGAGCCAGGTACCAGGACATGGTCTCCCACTCGTACTCAGTCTGAGATAAATACAATATAACCTTCACCAGGGTCCCCCTCCCACGCAGAGGTGGTAACCGATTCTACCTGGGGCTCAGAGACGGCTTGGTGATCAGCGGACTTTCTGAGTGGTCTGTGAAGGATGAGGCGAGTTCGCAGAGTGGACGGAGAGGGACAGGGGGACCCCGGAAGCAGAAAATGCAAAACGCCAGAGACATGAGGGCTTTGGGCTTATCCCCCCCCCCCCCCAGTGGGTGTGGAATCGGGTTAGTCCAGAGGATAAAATGATCGGGGCCGTGGAAATGGAGGATGGTCTCAAAAGGCCTCAGAAGTGTCAGAAAAAAGCCACCTGGGCTTCATCCTGTGTGCAGTGGAGACGTTTTAAGCACATAAAGGAACACGATCATAGTTGGGATTTAGAAAGCTCAGTCCAAGGAGATTGATTTGAGGAGGCAGATATTAAGAGAAAATTAACTTTGGCCTGTGATCGGTCAGGTAACAGACTGGACACTACACTCGTGTCCCGTGAGCCTGGCCCGTGATGCTGGAACAGGAGGCTGCAAACTATGGCCAGGGGGCCACATGCCCCCTGCTGCCGGTCTTTGTAAATAACATTTAAAAAAAAAAAAATACAGTCACCGTCCATTTGTTTATATGTATTATCCACGGGTGCTTTCATACTGTCACGGCAGGGCCGAGTGGTTGCCACAAAGACTGTCCTGCCTGCCAATCCGAAAATATCCACCATCGGACCCTTTACAGAAAACATGTGCCACTTCCTGCGTGAGAGATCTCTGCCAGTATCCCCATTTGACGCATGAGAAAACCGAGGCCCTGAGGGATGAGGCGACTTCCCCAAGGTCACGCAGCTTGTAAGCGGAAGCAGGGAGGTGGCCCCAGAATGCCTGACCCCGAACCCATCGCGACAGTCCTGGTGGCACCCCCCCTCCGTCCCCTTCGGTCCAGCCGGCACTGGAGTCAGCCGAAGGGACTCGGGCGCCTCTTTGTCAGCCAGAGCCCTCCCTCTGGTCCCCAAACTAGCATCAAATGACTAATTTAAAACCTAATGCTTCCACCACGGCCACCCCGGCTGCCCCTTCTTCGGCTTATCGCATCCTATTCAAATCCAAAATAAATTATTTCAGCTCTGCAGCCTTTGGATAAAGAAAAAAAATGAAATTAGAAAAGAAAAAAGGAAGAAGGAAAAGCTTTGAAGGGACAGCCTGCCTGCCTGCCTGCCCCCCTCTCTGGCAGTTGAGGCCTTTTTTCTAAGCCGGCCTCGATAACCTCCAGGGGCTGCTGTGCCCCAGGCGGCCAGGACAGAGCCATACTTCCTCCCAGACCCTTGACCTTCCGCAGACAGCAGCACAGAGACAGGCAGAGGTTTCGGGCGTACAATTGTCCTATATCTCCCGGAGTCTGACAAAGCCTTGTCCACCTCGATCGATCACAGCCCCATGTTTTCAGGGGGCAGAAGAATCGGGGGATACCCATCGATAATCATTCACTGATTCTTTCCATTTATATAGTATTCACCTGCTGTGTATACGCCAGGTGCTGGGCCATGCACTTGGCCTACAGAGATAAAGAGCCAAAGAGCTCAGGGGGTGCTGTTCTCATCAGACCATCAAGCCCACTGCCCTGCCCAGTTGGCAAAGCCTTTTCTCTTAGATTTCCCTAGACCCTCCCCTTAATTCTCTGAGGCAAGCCGAGGACGAGATCATCAAAGAGCT
Source organism: Leopardus geoffroyi (assembly GCF_018350155.1). Lineage (NCBI taxonomy): Eukaryota > Metazoa > Chordata > Mammalia > Carnivora > Felidae > Leopardus > Leopardus geoffroyi. The sequence goes on from NC_059342.1 coordinate 79,520,819, forward strand.
TCACTCTATGGATGGGGAAACGGGGGCTGCTTGGAGAGGTGAAGTGACTTACCCAAGGTCGCACAGAAGGTAGGTGGCAGAACTTCTCAAACTCTACCCATTAGAGTCCCTGGCAGCATGATGCAGTGGTTAAGAGTCTGGCCAGACTGACCTGGGTCTACCCACCGTGACCACGTTCTTCACCTTGCCACGTCCCACTTTACCCATTTCTGAGATGAGAAAAGTGAAATCTCCCTGGCGGGGTCGTAACGGGGATTCAAATGAGCAACGATAAGGATCTGGTGCAATGCTTGTCACACAGGAAGTTCTCACTGAAGGATCGCTCTATTATTGAGGCTGCTGTTGCTGACGGATAATAATGATGCAGAAGAAGGAAGAGGGGAAGGACAGTGGTATCTGGCACCAGAGCTGACTCCCAGGGGCCCTTTGGCTCCCTCCGTGAGATGAAAAAAAGACCACTGTGGCCCCACCTGTACCACGGACGTCCACGAACTTGGACAGGTGTTCCTACTTCTCTCGTCTAAGTTTCCCTGCCGCAGGTGAGGGACGCGGGCAAGACAATCTGTAAGCCTTTGTCTTGGTCTGACTTGCTGGGAATTTAAGCCCCAAGAAACCAGTAAGGAGAAACCCAGGCCCCCGGTGGAGGAGACCAGAGAGAAGGCATAGTTACGGCAAAAGTCTTGCCAGTTGAACACCTCCACTATCTTTAAAGAAGACATTTTCCTCCTGGCCCCGGGGAAGCTTAAGGAAGGGTCTCTGTTCTGCCTTCCCTGATCCCAGAGGGATGGTTGTGGACAGAGAAGTCCGGCAGGAAGGATCAGAAATGCACCACAGGTTTCCTGAGCATCTCAGAGGGATCCCACGTGCTTGGCACATGAGAGGGTATTTGTTTGAGGAAATTGCTAGGGAGGGTCTCTCCCCGAGGATGTCTTCCCCACCCTTGCTCTCGCCCACTGAATCACAGTTCTGCTTGACTTTGAGTCAGCTCATGAAACTCCCGGGTGCCTTGCTCCGTACGATGGAGAGAACCATCCTCCCAGCCCAGACTGGTAGGGAGGATTGAAGGCCACAGGCTTGCCCAGCCCAGGCTGGGTCGGGGGGAGGCGTCTGTGTCGCTTATTTATCCTGTGCCAGGCAGTACGCTGAAGGCCCACGTGTAAGAGCTCATGTAATATCTGTGTCTTCCCGTTGTCCCTGTTTTACATGGCAGAAATCCCGAGGCCCCCAAAGAGCCAGTGACTTGCCCCGCAAGAGGGTCACTTAGCTCGTGAGCCAAACTTTGGGAACAGACAGCTTCTCGGGCACTGTGCTGAGAACCCAGGCTTTCATCACAAAGGGGCCTGGGATGGGACACATCCTGATCCCTGCCATGCACACGGGGACACTGAGGCTCAGGGAGGGGGAGGGCTGGCTCAGGGCCACACAGCTCAGCTGCTGTGTGGCCCAGCTTGAGGCAGAGGTGCGCGGCTGACCCCAACCCCGGACTCTCCCCGTGGCTCCGGGGCTGCCTCTGCTCATCATGTTCAGTTATTTAAAAAGAAGGAACGAAAAATCCTGCACTGAGCGGTTAGCAGCGATGAGGCCGATTGAAGACATCACATTGGTATTAAAATATGGATGGAGCTGGGCTCGCAGCCCACTCCCTCCCCCGGCCACTCTCCAGCCTCCTCGCCTACCTCTGGGCCAGCCTCTGACAGCTTGTCAGGAGAGGTTTCTCTGCACTTTGGGTGGCTTGCTAATGGGCTGATTATGCCGCTGGTGTGACCAGGCGGGAGTGGGAAGCACCTTGGCTTAACCTCCAAGCCTCTACCAGAAGCTTTCACCTTCTCCCGAGAAGAGCTGGGCCCTCCTGGGTTGGGGGCGGGGGGGGTCGTGGCATGAACTTCGCCCCCTGTGCCTTTTCACAACTGGCGCTGACACTTAAGGCAGGAAGCCTGGTATAGAGAAAGGTTCAGAGAAACCAGACCTTCAACCCCGGCCCCAACGCTCACCTTGCTGTGTGACCTTGGCAAAGTTGCTCGCCTTCTCTGCGCTTTGGTTTCCTCCTCCGTGCTGTAGGAATAAATAACAGTCCCTACCACATAAGGCCCTTCCAAGACACAAGGAATATAAGAGAGGGGCATGCTCAGGGACAAGACTTGAAACTAAGTTTGATCTCAGACATCTGGAGTCCCATGGATTGGTAGGGACGTCATGGCGGGAGTCAGCAATTAGAATAAAAAATAAACTGTAGCTCCGAAGAAAATTGAGACAGGGGGAAAAAAAAAGGTGCCCTGATGAATGATGTCCTCAGCTGCCCTTTCTGATGGCCAAGACTTAGGTCTCTAACCGTCCCCCCAGTGGAAGGAAGGTTACAGTTGGCAAAGAGGTGGGGAGGCGGTCCAGGCGGAAGGAGCTGTGTACAGGTAAGGAACCGCCTTCTATTAGATGTTTATTCTGAGCCAAGCATTTTGTGAATACCACCCTGCCAGCCCCCTCAGCAGCCCCAGGAAGCAGGTTTCTATTATCTCCATTTCACAGATGAGGCAAGTAAGGGTCAGAGAAGAGGAGGGTCCTGCTGAGAATCACCTCCTTAGGTCATAAAACCAGAGTCCAAACCCAAGTCCACCTGACTGCAAATCCTGAGCCTTCTCCACGCGCACATGGCCTGATGGGCCACCAGGTCAACCGGCTGCCTTCAGGATCCCAGGCTGGGGGCCAATCCCGAGGCAGGGCCCAGATCTGCCCGTGATGCCCTAGCTACCCGGCCGTCAGGCCTGGAAAGGGGCAGTTAGGGCAGAGCTGAAGCCAAAGGGCGAGCTGGAAAAGGGGACGAGGCCCCTACTGCCTGGGGAGAGGAGGAGGGAGAGGAGAGCCAGCAGATATAAACTTCTGAGATGACCAGGGTCAATAGATCGATTTTCCTTCACCTCTCTGCACCTCCTGCTTTCCTCTCGGACTCAGGACTCACCATACCTGTCTCACCCGGATTAAATGGCACACCGCGGGGTGCTCGGCAGGCAGAGGGCCTGGCACACAGGAGGCGCTCAGTGTCAGCCGCTATCCGTGGCAGCATGCCCAACCCCCCCCCCCCACCCTGTGTCCAGGGGAGAACACCTGCCCCAAGGAGCTCGGGATTAGAGCCTGTGAACTTTTGTCCTTCACGTGTGTGCGTGCGTGTGTGCACGTATGGGTGTCGCGGGTGAGCATGGGGCGTGATACCCATGAGGTGCGTTGAGTTAACGTCTTGTCTGTCCTCGGGATGCCTTGGGGGACAGAGAGTAAGTGTGAAGGCAACCAGAAAGGGAGAAGGGAAAATTGAGAGAGAGACAGATGGAAAAAAGAAAGCAAAAACATCTATAAACTCATGGTCTCTGTCTCTTTCTGTCTCTCCCTGTCTGTTCCTGAGTCTCTCTCTCTGTCTCTCTCTCTCTCTCTCTCTCTCTCTCTGTAAATGTGTGTATCTGTCTCTGTCTCTGTCTCTCTCACACACACGCACACACACACGTACACAATCTCCTGGGGACACCCATGCACACAGTCTTACTGTATGCAGGCACAGGCTTGCATAGACCCCCCTTGATCTCTGCAAACGTTCACTGTCCCCCTTGGCCCTGCACACATGCCCCGGACCCAGATGGATAGCATCAATCAAACCCAGGCATCAATCACCGGTCCATCCATCCAATCTCCAAATCTGCATGCTGTACCAATACACATGCGTCCACACGCGTCCCTACCACGTAGCCGCCATCCCGACGTCATTCTCTTGGACCACCCATCGAAGGGGAACCTGTTAGGGCTTGGGTGCTGGGGGGACAGAGTTCACAGTTGACATTTGTGATAATAGGGAACTCTTCTTCCTGGGTCCTGCTGTTTCCTCCAGGGAGTAAGAGCACAATTAGTGTGACTCTTTCTCTCTCTCTCTCTCTCCCTCCCTCCCTTTCTGCCCAGGGGACATGGGGAGACTTATGCTACCTGACCTGTGACACGGGGAAGAAAAACTGAGCATGCGTGGCTCAGCTCAGCTCAGCCCAGCCCTCTTTCTTGGGAACAAGCTTGAGCTCCCAGTGTAGAGTTCTCTGTCCCTCCCTGCCCTAAATCCTGTCTAGGAGGGCCGCCATGTTGGGAGACGTGTCCCCACCATCCAGCACTCCTCAACTGGGTGGGTGAGCCTTCCTAAACCTAAAGGTTGGTAAATAGAGCCTACTGGCCTCACACTAGGCCATGAGCTGCCTCAGAGACCCTGACAACATAGTCCCCCATCCAGGCATTTTAAACCCACCCACCACCTCACATGCATAGACTTCCATTCTCGTCTAAAACCGCCTCCGATGGACAACCTACCTCACATATCAACCCCATGCTGTAGGTACGAGTGCACACCCATCCCCGGGCACCTGTCTGCCCACGTTCCCTTCCCTGCTTCCCTTCCCGTGTCCCCTCAACAAGCCCCTCCCCACCTTCTGCGACATTCCCCTCCCACATCACCCAGATCTCACTGCAAGCCATCCCTCTGCTAACACAGGCAAAACCAGGTCATGTCACAAAGCAATTTTGCCCAGCCTGCCAGATTTTTCACTCAGCTCAGATAGATAACTAACAGGACCATCTTCCCAGCTAATGGGAAAGAAATCTGGTGGGTTCAATTGCTGCCGATATGCATTTAAATGGCTGCATCTAGGAGGGAAATCTAAAATGAGAGCTGAAGGGAGGCTGGGACACTGGGGGAATCTCGCTGTAATAACTGTGTGAGGCGAAGCAAATCATCAGAAAGCTGTACACTTGCTTGGGGAGAGAGCAAAGACTCTACTGTAACACGTGCGCTCGGAAACTTATTGGAATTTTCGCCCTTTTAATATAATGGCATTAGTGTCACAGTTCCGTACGTATAAACTTCGCCCGCCGTACATAATGAACGCCGAGCTATTTCCCAGTGTGTGCGGTGCTTGGATGCGGGTGCAGGGAGAGGTTATGTGCCTCATGATCTCTTTAGATATCTTGTAGCCCAGAAGTGCAGACGGTGCCTTCATTTGAAGGCAGGGCAGACCTAGTTCAAAGCTAGGCTTCGCCACTCACAAACGAGGTGACCTTGGGTGGATTACTTCACTCAGGAAATGTCCATTTCATTGTCCATCAAATGGAGATAATGATGCATATATGCCTCCTGGAGCTGAACTGAGGATTCAGTAAGTTCTATAAAAGCTCTCAGCAAATAATAGGCACTTAATAAATATCAGCAATAGCCCCGGTTTGGATCTTGCCTCCAATACTTCCTAACTGAGTGGCCTTGAGGTGCTGGGGACAGTTCCTGCGCTTCGTGCATGCGTGATTCACACCGGTTACCGGCGGAATCACCAGTATCACCACAGCAAGTCAAAGGTGCTCAAGTTTATTGAGCACCCATTACACGGTGCCTTGAAGGACAGAGGAAAAGGGAGCACAAACCCAGACGCTAAGCCTGTGAGCTGCCCTGAAAACCACATTTCTGAGAAACGGATGAAAGAATGGGAATGATTTAACCAAAAGAAGAGAAGGCTCAGGGACATTTGTTTACTAAGCACAAATTCCTTAAGGTTCTCACGGAACAAAGAAAGCAGGATTGTTCTGCGTGGCGAGACGAGGCAGAGCTGGGACTGGGGTGGGGACCAGGAGGCTACAAGGAGACCAGTTTTCGTCTCATCCAAAAAAGAACTTTTAAATAAATTGAGCTACCTAACAATGGATGACCAGAAAGGTAAAAAAAGGATAAAAATAAGTCTCCCCTGCAGGAAGTAATCAAGTAAAGCCTTGAGCATTTAAGGAAGGAAATGGGGTCCCGTGATTTGAGGGAAATCGTGCTCGTCGTCCCAGCCAACCATGGCCACCATGTCCACATGCCTGTTTGGAAAGAGCTCAGCCACTGCTTCTTGTCTGCTTTCGACGTGTAACTACAAGGATTTGTAGCTTTCCGTTAAAATATGCTCATCAGAATGTGCACTGGATAATATTTTATTTTCCTGGCTGGTATGAATTCAGCTTTAACCCTAATGCCCCTCTGCCTCTAGGCATGGGATGGCCTCAGGATCAATGGTCCCGGGTCTTGGGTGGGACTAGGGACACATAGTGTACGTGGACCATGGTGAGGACCAGGACGGCATCCGGGGAAAGTAGCTAGGCAGAGGGGAGAGCAGGTGCAAAGGCCACGAGGAAGGAAAGGAACAGCCTTTCTTTGCCTCTGCAGCAGCAGGACAAGAGATCAGGGGGCAAACAGGAGGCCAGATGATGAACGGTCTTGGCGGCCATCTTTAGAACTATGGATTTTATCCAGAGTGGGAGAGGAAGCCAAGGGCAGCTTTCCACTCCTGCCTTTCCCCATCTCAGTTCATTTCCTCATTCACCAAATTGCTCGGGCCACAGAACTTTGACTCCTCTCCTTCTCTCCCACTGGTTGTTTTGGACTAGAACGCAATTCTGATCACACCGCATTACCTCACCCCTGCCGCCCTGGCCAAAGCCATGTACTACCTGGATGATGGCAAGCCTGTCTCACTTCCGCCCTGACTCCTCAGTCCATCAGTAAAAGTTCTTTGGCACACCGTGCCACAGCCATACGTGCGTGTTTGCACCGGTAGAAAGGTCCATTTGCAAGACGAAAGAACCATCCTCTGTGCACGGCAGGCAGGCCGCTTCCAAAGGCAGAGAACCAAAAGCAAATCCAAGAGTAAGAAGGTGAGAGACAAGACATCTAGATCAGAGACGGCGGTAATAATAAGCTCCCGAGGTCTCTGCAGAAATCTTGAGATGTTTGGGCTTCTACAAAGTATAGAATGAGAATCTGAGCCACATGTACCCAGATCCTAGGAGCCTGAGAAGCTCCAACTCACCTCCATGATACAGCGACATCGTCTAATAAGAGATTACAGAGAAGGAAAGACAACAAACTGGTAAGAGGTGGCTGTCCAATACAGGTCATCGTTTCTGCCTCCTCATTTTTTCAAGTTTTGAAATGGCCAAGAGTGGATATGTTTTCTAATCATAACAAATGTATTCGAGGTAAAAAAAAATCATAAAGTGGGATTCCATAAATTTCTGCATTTCTCCTGGTATAAATTGAATGCCTAAGAGAGAAGGACGGGTTCTTTCCCGTTCTAGACAACACGTTCCTACTGATGACCTTGAAGCCGGACAGTGACATAACACAGGACGGGGCCGACTATCAATGCTGACACCTATGTACCTTTGACAGGCGCTGGGCCTTAGATGTGTCTCCCCCACTTCCTGAGCCCGTGTTGCCAATGTTTGAGACCTGAGCACAGGACAGATAGTTAACCCCACGACGTTGCATTTTGCAGGATTCCGTCTGGAGTCGCAAGCTGCTGAGACCTTTCTGAGTCGGAGTCTGTCTTCCGGACCATCCAAGGGCCCTCCCCACATCCTGTTTCTAGAAAACTGATGTATGCGTGCCACTCACATCTTCGTTCAGTGATAATATCTACCAAATATTTACCAAGCGTGCTCCACGGGCCACGGGCCACATTTTAAGAACTTTCTGTGTATTAGCTCAATTAATCCTCAGGACCCATAGAGTGACGTGAGCATCATTCTCATTGGATAGATGAACACAAGGAGGCATCTGGTGCTTATGTATCTTCTCCAAGACCTCAGCAGGCAAAGGGTAAGAAGGCGGGACTTGGCTCTGTGCTCTTGGACATCACACTCTCCAGCCTCTCAGGTGGCTCTCGAGGGCCTACTCTGGGCCAGGCTCTCTGATACCCATGCAGACACGGAAGGGACTGGGTAGGCGCCTCCCTCCCGAAAGCCCTGAGGGTGCTGTGGTTAAATGTAGTCAGTGCTATGCTGTGGGTCCCTGGGCAAGTTACCTACCCACTCTGTTCTTTGGCTCCCTCCTCTGCAAAAGGAAACTGAATACCTACTTTATGGGACGGTTGACAGGATGACATGAGTTAACACAAGTAAGGCACTTAGAAGAACACCTGGCACACAGTAAGGGCTCGATTAATATTACCCATTATTATTATTATTATTGGATATTACGAAGCACACAGAAAGAAGTGCTCAGTGCGTCTTCACTCCCCGCGGGCGTTTAACCACGGGCGTTGTTTTCCCTCCACCCTGGAAGTGAGGGCAGCTTCCATTGCCGACCTGTACAAACCACCCTAATTTGTGGCCCCTGGGGTGGGACGGCAGCTGAGACTTTCTCCGGGTTTTAGCTCTGTTTAGCGCTGGAAGAGCGCAAGCTTCTGCTTCAAAGAGAAAAGGCATTTGAAAGGCTTATGAAAGGGCTTAGGAGCCTTCTTGTACATCAAACACGCCTTACAAAGCAACATTTTGATGAGTTAAGTGCAAGCGAATCAGAGACACAAGGATTAAATTTCCCTTGAAATACACATAGGCTTAAAGATTAAGAGGAAATTGCCTGGCAGAACGTGTTTCGGGTTAAACGCTGCGAACGAGTTCAAGCTGGTTCCTGTCTGCCACTTCCCTCTATTATTAGTGTAAATAACAACAATAATAATAGTATCAACACTGCCTGATAGACTTCCGGCTCACCCGGGGCCTGTGGGAAGCTTGTAGGCGGGTGCAGAAAAATATTAAAATGTAATGCTAGAAATGGAAGCACACGGAAGGAACCAAGATGGCGCGACAGAGATTGGCAGCTGTCTGTTAAAGCATCTCCTGCTTTCCTCCTAGGTTCCCCGCTGAACTCTGTCTCCCATGCTGTGTTTCAGCCGACAGAACACGGGCAGAGCTGGGTGTGGCTCTTCCAGGCCCGGCCCGTGAAAAACTCCCCTGTGTTCTTCTGTTCTCTCTCTTTCTCCAACTGCCACCTGGTCATCGACACCCAAGGTAATCTTGAAGGTCACGTGTTGAAGACGGCAGAGTCTTTCCCCATCCCCCAGCCAGTAGACTTTATGTGAACACAAAAGAAACTATTATGTGAACCCATCAAGTTTTCTGGACTTCTTGTGACAGCAGCGAGTGTCACTTTAGTAAAGAAGAGCCACATGGTGGAGTAAAAAGAAAGTTGGACCATATGTCGGGGCACTTGATTTTGAATCTATGCCTCAGACGTGCTGTGTGGGGCTCTGGGAGAGGCCCTTCCCACCCTTTTGGGTCTCAATTTCCCCAGCTGGTAAAACGAGGAAAGGAGAGTAGGTGCTTGCTGACGCCTGATTATAAGGGTGAAGACTAAAGGGTTCTAAAAACACCTTTCAAGTTGAATTCTCTTCTGGTCAACAAAGGTTTACTAAACACCTACTATTTTTCAAGCACTGGGGCTTCAGAGATACATAAATCCAGGCATTTAAAGTATAAGCTCAAAGATAAATGACTCTAAAACAGCAGAAAGTAAATAATAGATGATAGATACATTAGATAGATAGGATAGATAAATAAGATAGATATGATAGATTAGGTAGATAGATGGATAAGGTAGATAGATACATAGATAGATAAGGTAGATGGGTAAGGTAGAGAGATAAGATAGATAGATGATAGAGAGATAGATGATACATAGATAGATGATAGATAGATAGATAGATAGATAGATAAGGTAGATAGATAAGATAGCTAGCTAGCTACCTAGCTAGATAGATGATTGATAGATAATAGATAGATAGATAGATACATACATACATACATACATACATAGACACATAGGTAGATACATAGATATATAGATAGATAGATAAATAAGCTAGCTAGCTACCTAGCTAGATAGATGATTGGTAGATAGATGATAGATAGATAGATAGATAGATAGATAGATAGATAGAGGTAGCTAGCTACCTAACTAGCTAGCTAGACAGACAGACAGACCGACCCACGGGATCTGCCTGGTAGGGAGTGGATGTCTAAAAACAAGCCACTAGAAAACAATGACCTTTGAATTAGGCTGGGAGGAGAAAAGTCTGCTGTCAGGCTGACAACGAGGGGGACCTATTCCAGACAGATCTAGGAACTTCATAGCTTCACAGTCCCATCCAAGGACTTCATAGGGAAGGAACGGGCTCTTATTTCATCGATGGAGAAACTAAGGCACAAAGGACTTAATTGGACACGCTGCTGATTAGCAGTAGCAAGCTTGAGGGTCATTAACCAATTTCCCAGAGTTTCAGTCCAGGTCCAGATTTTTTTTTTAACAGTGAAAACCTCTAGGAAGTGAGTGGGGCATCCCCCAGGGCATCCAGAGTAAGAAGATCTGTCTTAGCCCATTTGGGCTGCTTTCACAAAATACCACAGACTTGGTGGTTTATCAACAGAATTTAAATCTCACAGTTCTGGAGACTGGAAATCTGAGACCAGGGTGCCTGCATGGTCAGGTGAGGACCTCTTCCAGGTCACAGACTTTGCAAGTACCCTCATGTGGCAGAAGGGACTGGGAGCCGGCTGGGGCCTCTTTTGTAAGGTCACTAACCCCATTCACTAGCCCTCACCTTCATGACCTCATCACCTCCCAAGGCCCCATCTCCTAATATCATCACCTTGGGGAGGACACAAACATTCAGCCCATAGCATGAAGGGTGTCTTTTCCATGGCTGATGCAACAACTTGCCACAAATTTAGCAGGTTAAACAACCCATATCCATTTATCTTACTGTTCTGTAGGCTGGGAGCCCAACAATGGGGCTCACTGGGCTGAAATCAAGGGGTCAGCAAGGACTGCATTCCTTTTTGGAAGCTCTTAGCAGGGAATCCACTTCCTTGCTTCTAGAGGCTCCCAGCTCTCATCATTGTATCCTGAGTGTCTAGTAAGGCACTTAGTGCAACGTAGATGTTCTTCTCAAGCTTCTGGAGGCCACCTGCACCCCTTGGCTCGCGGCCCTTCCCCTGCATATTCAGAGACAGCTGGCGGGGACTTCTGATATGGCATCACTCGGACCTCCTCTGCTGCCCCCCTCTTATGCTTATAAGGACCCTTGTGACTACACTAAGGCTACCTGCATAATCCAGGAAACTGTCCCAATTTAAAGTCAGCTGATCAGCATCTTCAGGGCCATCTGCTACCTTAATTTCCCTTCAGCACATATTTACCATATCCCCAGGCTCCAGGGATTAAGACATGAACATCTATCTCTGGGGGACCGTTACTCTATCACAAATAAGACAGTGTCGATTCATGCTTTCATTCTTTATTAAGAGCCTGTCGTGCACTGTTCACTCCTCTGAGGTCTGTGGGTGAAGTAACAAGACAGACCTCTTCCCTGCCTTTTCAGAACACACAGTCAGGTGAAAAAGACACTGGAGGGGACACCAACCAAGAGTGATGGATGTCACGACAGAGGAGGCGTGGGGCTAAGGGTTAGGAAAACATCTCCAAACAGAATGCATCTGTATCTTTTTTGTCTCTCCTCATACCCAGATGAAGAGTCAGAACGGATTTCCCCAACAGGCTAGTCTCTATCAGAAAACATGGAAAAGAAAATAAAAAGAAGCAGAATTTATTTTCAATGAACCTTTCTTGGCTCTGAATAACCACTGCTTCTTTTTCTAGTTTGACCTCATTATAGCTTAGTTTGGACATTTGTTTGAGTGGAAGAGCCACCACGTACCAAAGGCTGTTCCAGGCACCGAGGATACAATGTGAGAAGATTGATTCCCACCCTGAAAGATCACCGAGCCTACAGGAAGGTGAAGATGAGTCTGTGTGCAACCACAACAGAGCTTCGATTGTCAGTGTGGGGTCATGGGTAGCAGCACAAGATGGGCCAGAGTCACAGAGCAGATATTGCAATATATGGGCAAGAAACCACAGCCAGGATTTCACAGGTTAGCAAGGGTCAGTAAGAGAGTCTACTCTGAAACATCAAGAGGTCCACACTAAAGACGGTCTGATTCCAAAGGCAGAGACTAGATTTTCAGGGTCAAACCAGCCCACGGGGGCAAGCAGAGAGGAGTCAGAAGGGTACTAGGAGGAGCATTCTGTGAGCCAGTCCCTAGAAGGCACTTCTACCCACAATATGAGTATTGACTTAGGTTCAACTAAACGAGGAGATGTCTTCTTGGTCCTCCACAGGTGCATAAATGCTTCCAGATGAGGGGGGAGGTGCTGGCCCAGCATCAGTGAGTTGCCATCAGGTCATTCCTGGGCTACCCTGAGGGAGGATGAGACACAGAGCTCAGTCACCCCAGTGGCCCCCAGTGAGGGCCACCAACCACGAGACATGTAAGTGTGCCCAGTTAAGACCAGAAGAAACACACAGCTGGGCTCTGACTAAATAGACCACGCCAGACTCGTGAGCTAAATAAATGCTCACTGTGTTAAACCACTGAGTTTTGGGGAGGTTCGTTCCACCGCGCTATTTATGACATTAGATAATTGATACACATATCTATGCCACAAGGAACACTGGGAAAACAATGTCTGGTATTTTCGGCCTCACTAATGAGAAAGAATAAGGGGTACTGGTTAGGCAACCAACAATGTCTGCTACAGCAGCCAAGAGGAAGGACAAATATCTACAAGCCCAGGGAGAAGCAAAGATAATTCCAGTGCGTCCATGTAATCCTTCAAAAGGGATTGGCCAGTGGGTGAAGGGTTAAGCAAGGAATGAGATCAAAGTAGCCAAGTCCTCATGCAGCCAAGATTTATCAGGTCTTTCTGCCTGAGTTGTGATGATAAATACATCAGGGACTGTATTATCAGCAAGACAATTGCAAAATCATGGGACGGCTCGCTGTAATACAGAATTCATGAGCCTCTGGAAATAGTCTGTATTAAAGCACTTCTCCCAGGTCATTTCAGCAGAGTTTGGACATTCACATTTTAATGCATGGTCCAGCTGAGCTCCCACTCCTGGAAAACCCTCCAGAGAGCTCTCGAGATTCACCAAAGGTGGGGTCCAAGCCAAATCCCACAGCAAAAAGTGGAACTAACCTGTGTCCTTGACCGCGTCTTCCACACTCCCTTGTATTTGGGCTGTGCGTTCTATCTCCAAATAACCTCCATGATCTCTTGGAACCTTCCCTCCACCACAGGAGGTTGATGTCGACCCTAAAGTCGGATGGCAACACGGAAGGCTGAGAGGTTGTCCCTTGCCCACTGTCACCAATCAAGCGAGGAGGAAGCCCTCGCTCCTTCTGCCTTGCAGCTCTATCCGGGGACGTCCCTGGGTCTTTCCCCTCCACCTAACTTGAGTCTCTGGTCTTCAAAGTGCTCTTCACCACCTCTTCAAGGATAACTTCCTGAACTACGCTTTCTTCATTACCACCCCGTGTCTTTCCCTCATCGAATTTATTCTTGTTAATAACTCTTATGCTACCTGACGTGGCATTACAGATTTTTCCGTTAATTTTTAGCAAGTCTCCTCAATAGGAATGCAGCTTTCTAAGGGCAAGAACTTTGTTACACTTACAGCTATATTCCCAGTGCCCATGGCAGGGACTGACACATCGTGAGCAGCCAATAAATATTTGGTGAAGAAATGAATGAATGAATGAAGATGATAATCAGTTTGACTTTCTATTCCACACCTGTGGAAGCTCAGAGCCCTCCAAGGTCATCCTAACTCTGATCCTTAGCTTCTGCAGAATTTATCTATTAATGGAACATTTCCCTTACGCTCATGTTTCACCCCTATCCCACACCCCCTAAACACAGTGAGAAACCCAAATCTCTCCACAATCATCACCAGAGACTTGCCGTGCACACATAGCATTCTGGGGCATTGCCAACTCTACCGATCATTTGGGGTAGGGAGTTGGAGAAGGGATTCACATCATCTGAGGTCAAACAATTTCACAGCAAACATTAGGCATCCCAGTTTTTAGGATGTCCTCTGGTCTCATCACATGAAAGAATTTCCACGGCACTTCCCCCAGCCACCCATCCCTCTCATCGCCTCCAGCTCGCCTTCTCCTCTGCCCCTCCCTCCCTTCCCTCTCACCTCAACTTCCCAAGTAAAACAGCACTTTGGGTATCTCTCCTCAACGATTTACCTCCAAAGGCCCCTCTGCCCCACAAAGGTATTTACATAAACAAAGACAACATCTTCCCTACAAGAGATTCACGTCCTAACTTTTATGTACTTCGAGAAACAGAAAGTGCAGTCATGGGAGGGGCAGAGAGAGGGAGAGAGAGGTCCCAAGCAGGCTCCACGCCATCAGCACAGAGCCCAACACAGGACTGGATCTTACAAACCTCAAGATCATGACCTGGGCCAAAATCAAGAGTTGGACGTTTAACCAACTGAGCCAACCGGGAGCCCCATGTCCCAGCTTTTAAGAAGTTTGCTCTGTTACACTGGGGACGGTAGAGGAAGATCATCTCGCTGGAGTGTAAACGCAAAACAAGTTGGTGACAGTCACCCTTTCCCATGCTCCTACTACATCCATTGCCTTATTTCAGCCTCCCAGACAGAACGTGGCATACAGATTATTTTCTTCAGGACAGAAACTAGGAAACTGAGCCTCCAGAAGGATGAAACCTGCCTTAAGTCACCGAGCAAGCAAGTAACTGAATAGGATTCAGGCTCAGATCTACGTTCTAATGATGGCACAAAACTGTCTTCACCCCACCTGCTCCTCTCTTGATTTCAAGTGTAGAGTCTAGGAGTCCTCCTGGAGTCTCCTGCTCCTTCACTTCTTATATCTAATCTGCACTTAATCTCCCTAAATATCCCTCAGCCCAGTGCCCGGGCCCCTTGCCCACCTCCTCTCCCACAGGCCTGGCCAGTATCCCTCCCCTGGATAGGGCAGCCCATCCCCTTACCCGTGCCCCCGCCTCCAGAATGGCTTCTTCCAGTCCCCTACACGCAGAGTGCTGTCAATGGGGTCTTAGTAACCTACATCTGGTTGTGTCACTCTCTTGATTACAAACTTTCCATGGCTCCCCATTGCCTTAAGAAAAGGACCAAATTCCTCTCTCTGGCCCACACAGCCCTTCAAGATTTGGGCCCATAAATGTTCCCACCTCAGCCCTCATACTCCCGACAGTCAACTACTGGCTGCTCCCCTCCATCACTCCTCCTCTTGCATCGTCATCCTTTGTACAACGAATTCTCCCTCCATCTCCCACATTTTGTGTGTCTCAGAGTTCTCACTCTTCCTTCATGGCTCGGTTCACCATCCTCCCTCTCACCACATACCCAACCTACCTTCCTCTAGACTCCGCGGCGGCCATGTTGTTCTAACACCGCCCTCATCACACTGGACTACACTTCCCGCTTTACTTGTCCAGCTGCCCTGCTAAACCATGACCATCTGGAAGGCAGGGACTGAATAATTTTACTGTCTCCTCAGTACTTGTGCTTCGTGGGTGCTGAACACATAGTAAACATCCGGTGAGTATTTGTTGAATGAATGAATGAATGAATGAATGACCTAAAACATCTCCTGCCTCCTTCTACCACTAAAAATGACACACAGAACCATGATCACACCCTCCCACCACCTGCTCGGTAGTATTTTATTCTCATTCTCGGTAATTTCATGAATCAAGGTTTCCATCTTTCCTTCTTGTGATTTGACAACTCTGTGTTGATAGATACAAGCTAACCACCATTTCTAGAATTTGAATAATGTATAAGTCCTCTCTAAAGGAAAGTGCTTTTCACAGGGCACCCCAGTTCCTCCAAATTCTCTGGCCCGGGTTTGAAAAACATCAGTTGATAAAATGGAGTCTTGAAAAACATCAAGTTGATAAAATGGAGTCTTTCAGTGATGAATTAGCACTGCTAGAGAAGCTTTGGCTATAAAACCTATAAAAATAAAGACATGAAAGCAAAATAATAATAATAAATTCTCATAGCTCAAGGAGGCTCAAGAATATGTTTGCAGACCCCCAAGTGTCATGACCCCAGTTTGAGAAACCCTGAACTGAACTCTTAGAACTATAAATAACTTAAGACCACCTCACCCAACTTTCTTGTACCCCGATGAGGAAACTGAGACCCAGAGACCCCTAAGCAGACCCGACTGCTTAGCTGTTCTTGAATCTACTTTCCTTTAAAAAAATGTTATTTATTTATTTTGAGGTGGGGAGAGGCAGAGAGAGCGGGGAGAGAGAGAGAGAATCTCAAATAGGCTCCCCGCTCAGCACAGAGCCAGATGTGGGGCTTGATCTCAAGACTGTAAGATCATGACCTGAGCCGAAATCAAGAGTAGGATGCTTAACCGATTGAGCCACCCAGCCTCCCCGAAATCTACTCCCCCTTCTGATTGTCTTGATAGCTATCTCCCTAATCATATAATTACAACCTGCATCGATTTCATTTTTTGCTTTGGTTTGGTTGGCTTGGTTTATTTGAAAGAAGTAGATATAAAATGCATCCTCCTTCTCTCCCCACCGCCCCCCCCCCAAAAAAAACTATTTTCCTGAGGAACTTAATTCCCCAAACTCATTAAAGTAGCAGATGTCCAAAGCCTTTCAGGAATTGATAGCCTTTTCTTACTGTTGATGAATAAAATGGCAGGCTGGTACAAAAAGAAATGTTCCCATATACATTTCTCTGCAAAACAGGAAAAAAAAAAAAATGACACCAAGAGAAGCCTGCCTTGAGAATGACCTTCACAACCTGAAACTTTCCCACAGCCACACAGATGCCTTCACTCTCACCTTGTGCATTTCTTTAGCGAGTATTAACGGCGCACATATTGTGTATCCAAGTCCCTCCAAGTCACGAAACGGAGTCTCAGGGAAAGAAAGTGACCGGCCCAAGGTCTGTACCCAGCAAACGGCAGAGCCCAGACACAATTAGAATGAACTAACTCACTTAATTTGAATTCCCTGGGCTCTTGAAAGCTGTTTGCTTTAGAGCGGAGACCCCATGCAAAACTGGTCGATGGATCTGAAGGGAGACATACACTTTAAAATAATAAACAAGAAACCATTTATAAGGAAAGAAAAATTGAAGGGCAGAAAGTAATGAATCACCATTGCAAGTCGGCACAAAAAGAAAAATTAGTTCATAAAAATGCAGTTGGATAAATAATAGGTTATTTCATCATGTAAATATGTCCCCAAAATAACTTTATTGAAACGAAAACATCTATCGCAGCCCAAACTATTCATCACACTAACGTATATCTAGAATCCTAACAAATTTATGAAAATGTTATATTCTGTAATCTTCCTGATCCAATGCAAATAAATAGTTGTGCTTCGACTGTCTCATTACAAAATGATTAATCACAGCTGCCAAAAGCAGCCGAGAAGCTAATTTTTGATTTCTCACATTGTGGGTGGCATCTGGGGGGAGTCTCTAAGGACTGTTATCTCTGAGCATGGGACCTTCTGGAATAACTATCTCATTCCTCAGCCTCCCCCCATCAGGGCCAACCTGGAGAAGAATCATCATTTTCACTTTGAAGCAGAGTATAGCTTTTCCCAGCTCAAGAAATTCAAGAGCTTCCTGTTGAATGAGTCAGGAGAGGAAGTAAGGAAAGTTAGTGTTCACTGTGGCCATTTTATTTTATCCTCGTGACACCCGCCCACTATTATTGACCCCAGATGAGGAAATCGACGCCCAAATCTCCCCCAAATTGATGAGGTTTTGGGGTGATGGTGGGGATCCAGAGCAGATAGGCAAGAAAGAATTCTTGAAGACTCTTTGGTGCAAAAAGGTGATTTTATTGAAACAGGAGGACACAATCTCATGGGCAGGAAGAGCTGTCCCAGGACCAAGGGGAGAGACTGGTTGTATACTATGGAGTTGAGGGAGGTAAAAGTCCAGGGGAAGTTTCCAGTGAGATTTTCATATGCTAAAGAAGATTCATAGGATACTGAAGGCCTAGCTATTGTCAGGCTAAGGTTGTTTTTCCCCCTAGCAAAGCATTAACATTAAGACAGTAGGAAGTTCCTGGGGAAACGTTTTACACTGCCTGCCTCAAGTATTTCTCAATGCAATGTATGTTGTAAGGAAATTTAATTTTATCTGCCATTTCCTTCTGCCTTTGTTTCCCATATCACAAATCACTTAGAGATCTGCCTAGCAGTAAGGTGACCTACTTGTCCGGGTTCAGCCAGGACTTGGGGGGCATTGCAAATCCCATGTCCCAGAACCCCCCCTCCCACATCCCCAAACCGGGACAAGTGGTTCAAATGTGGCTTTACCTAATCTCCAAACCCTTTGCTCTTTGCATTTGTACATGGAACATCCCCCAAGAAATCTCAGGGGCCCCATTTTGGTGGCCAGAACCTTTTGGGCTTGGAGACAGAGGACAGGGCTTGAATCCCAGGTTGGCCTCTAGTCCTAGAGCCCATGCGCCCTTGGGTATGGCTGCTAAATCTCTGGCAGAAATTAGGGCGGGAGAAAATGGGGAAAAAATGGAGAAAATTGTCTCTACACCTGAATTCTTCCTGCCCTCTCTCTCCCGGCTCCATACAGACCATCCTGGGCCTATGAGTGGAGTCAATCATAAAACCTCTCCCACCTCTGTTTAAAACCCTATTCAATTACCTATGTAATTAAAAAAAAGAAAATTTTAACATTTACTTTAGAAATGCCGTTCCAGTTTTTAAAGAGTTTATTTTATTTTGGAAAGGATGCTCCTTCCTGTAGGGGGAAAAAAAAAAGTTTCTGGCTGAAACTGTGAATTTTGTGACTGCAAGCTCTTTCAAAGGCAAGAAGGCAGGCTCTTGAAAGGATGGTTACTAAGGAGACAATTGTATTTAAATTATCAGCTCACAATAGACCCGGCCAAGATATTGATTGGAAGCTAGAGGGTAAAATTATTTTCTTCAATCTGGGGAAAAACTGAGGGTCTGGCTGGAGGCTCCCCCTTCCTGAGGTGGGGAGAGACGGTGATTGTACTGGTTTTCTTCCTTTAATTGCAGATGCTAAGCCCTGAAAAAAGATGCTTACTTATTGTCTCCGTAATAGTCTCTCCCTCCTGTTAGCTGGAACTGGGAGAACTAAGCAGACAGAGAAGGGAAATGTGTTGTGCTCACTGAGAAACTAATGGTTCAAAGGGAAGTTTTCCTAACAACCCTGAAGCCACATGAGAAACTAGTAATAATATAAACATGCTTATTACTGTCCACACTAACCCAGTGAGGAAGAGGAGGAGGATGGTGATGATGGCGATGATGATTTATTTCCATTTTACAGACAGAAAAACCGAAAAGGATTAAAGAAACCGCTCAAGGTCTCGCAAATACACCTGGCATAGCGGAGATGTAAATCCAGGCACCTAGCCCAGGATCCCCACCCCCACCTCTGCGCGTCAAGGTGCCTCTCCAAGGTTCCGAGCCTCCATTGGCTTAAAAACCCGATCCTTGCTGGACAAACTCCAGAAAAAGTGTCTTCAGTTAAAGGTGTCCGACGGGGCAAGAAAGATAATGTGTCACCAAAGCCCGGAGGGGAAAATGGGATTTGATGAAGACATAACGGATAGCCTTTAGGGACTCGCGACGCCATTAACACATTGTGTCTACACATTGTGTCTAGGTGTGATTGGTCTCCTTCTTCGCAGGACAGGAATCTCCTTTTTATCCGCCGTGGACTTAGGGGGTTGTTTAACAGCAGAAGAATGGACCATGTGGTTGTGTGAGACCCTTGTGGTTTACGCGTTTCCAAGTAAACAACCTCTTAACAACCCTTTGGGAGAAGAAACTGGTGGGGGTCATTCTCTCTGTGTTATGGATGAGGGAGCAGCCGGGTTTTGACGCGGCCCCAAACCTAGAGTGCCGGAGTCTTCTAAATCCCGGCCTTCCTGTACCTTCCATTTGCCCAGGCTACCTGTTGAGAAGCATCTTCGTTTTCTCACCCCTGGAGCCTCCACCACCGCGAACCTCCTCCTGAAAGCCTTCCCAGATCCCTGCTCTGGGCTCTGTGCACCCCCTACTCAGCACTTAACCAGATGACGGTAGCTGTGCTCACTCACATTTCCGATCTGAGCCCCTGGGGCGATCACTTCTTTTCCCCCCTCTCTGCCCGAGCCCAGCGCTGTGCCTGGCACCTAGAAAATGCCCAGTAAATGTTTGTCAAATAAATGATTCAGGGAAGGATCATTCCGGAGTCTGGTGACTTCATGTGATTTGAGTGATTGCATTTTTTTTTTCCTCCCCTATCTAGAAAGAAAAGCTCCCAGACGACCCCTCAGCTGTGTTCAGATATTGTAAATAATTGATCATAAAGATGAAACACGCTCGCTGGACAGAGACCAGGGGACCTGTCAATATCATGGGAATAAATCTCCATTCGCAGGGGCCCAGAGCCTGAGCTGGCTTCCCAGGGCCATTAAGCTATCACTGCTGCTCAGGCATTAGTTGGAATAAAGTGTTTGTGTTTGTTTGTTATCATTTCTTAGTAAAACTAATTAAGGAACTAATTGATTGTTTTGTTGTTCTACTAATTAACTCCATATGGCGCCCATTTCCATGGAGATAGACTATGAGTTATGGGAAGGACTCTGATTTAACGTGTCGTTTCTGGGTTTAGGGACAATCCTTTAGAATTAAGTATCCTTTCCAATCTCATTTTCTTTCATTGCTGCAGCCATGTTCTTGGCCTCCCCGACTCCTCGAGGATGGGGAGATGGGGCCTGCCAGGGCCGGGCAGGGGAGCGCAGGAGGAACGAAGAGCAGAGGAAGGCTGCGGCAGGTCGTGGAGAAAGCCCTAGGCTCAGAAAATAATCACTGTTGCTGAGGCTTCCAGTTCTAGCACCTACTGTGTACCTGGCACCCTGCTGAACATTGTGCATACAAACCGCAAACCCTGCCAATGACCAACACTCGCAATAGCGGTCCCACTTTGCAGACAAAGACCCTGCGTTGTCAGAGTCACCTGCATAAGGTCATCCCGCTAATTCACGTGTTCGTTCGCTCATTTATTCCACAAGTCCGTGCTCGGCACCCTCAACGGATGAGGCACTGTTCTAGCCTCCGAAAGTAGCTCTGGATCGGATTCAATCCTTCCCCTCGTGGAACATATTTTCTAAGAGGGAAAATAGATAACAAATCAAAGGGCAAACAAGACTATTTTAGATAATGACAAGGGCAAGAGAGAAAATAAGTCCAAAGGCACCTGGGTGGCCCAGTTGGTTTAGCATCCGACTTCAGCTCAGGTCATGATCTCGTGATCTGTGAGTTCGAGCCCCGCGTCAGGCTCTGTGCTGACAGCTGACAGCCTGGAGTCTGCTTTGGATTCTGTGTCTCCCTCTCTCTCTGCCCCTCGCCTGCTCACACTCTCTTTCTCAAAACTTAAAAAACTTAAAAAAAAAAAAAAAGTCCAGGTGGTAAGAAAGAGAGTCATGGTGGCGCCATTTTAAATCCATTGGGTAGGAAAGACTTCTGTGAACAAGTGACATTTGAGCTGGAATCTGGATGAGAAGAAGAAAATGGCCATGTGAATATCTCAGGTGGGACCCTTCTGGACAAAGAGAACAGCGAACAGAATGCCAAGGCAGGAAAGAGCTTGCAGTGCCCCAAGAACCACCCCAAGGCCAGGCGGAGGGAGCCAGGGAAAAGGGAAGCAGAGGTGAGGTCGGAGAGGGCAGAGTCCAGGCCATAAGGCCCTTAGATATCTCAGTAGAGTCTAGATTCTCTTTTGTGTGGACGATTCAATCCATCTGACCCTAGAACTCATGTTCTTCTCATAGCCTGTGCTGCCCTCAGGTATAAGCCTGGGACATCGTGCAAACACATGCAGAGCACTCACCGAGAACCTTGACTGGACTGGGCTGAGCCATGTGACTTGCTTTGGCCACTGGAATGCCAACCGATATGACACAAGCAGAAGCTTTACATGTGGGTTGCCTGGGCCTTGGGCTCTGGTGATCTGTCATGAGACAGCATCTCTGGTAGCTGCTGTCCTTCATCCTAGTCCCCAAAACAAACCCATGACCTAGAGCCAAGACCAGCCAACCACCATTTGGAACAGGGTTACCCAGAAAAACCTGGCCTTGATCAGCTAAACCACAGTTGAGCCACAGGCTGGTAAGTTTGAGAACAAATGCTTGCTGTTATAAGCTACTGAGATTTAGGGATGTTTGTTACACAGCGTTATTGTAGCAATAGCCGATTAGTATGCCTACTACGTGCGAGCCCTCGACTAGATGCTGGAATGCAGAAATAAATACAGCTAAAGAATTGTATCTACCTTTGAGAAGCTGAGAATCTACTAATGACTCTTTTTTGAAGTCATAATTAAATTAACTCAATTCAGAAACACTGGTAGGTTTACTCTGATTGCTACTCTGATTGGTAGTTACATAGTCACAAATTTTAAAAGGACAAAATTAATGAAGTACAACAGCATGCATAAAGGCTGTAGTGAACTAATGAAGGGAAGTCATGGTGTAGTTGAAGGATGCAGCCTTGGGAGCCAGACATCCCGAGTTCAAATCCTGTTTTTGTCACTTGGTAGTTGGATGACTTTGGAAAAGAAATGCAAGTTTTCTGGGCCCCAGTTTTTACATCTCTACAATGGAGAAAACAATGCCCGCTTCCCAATGAGGTTACCAGGGTTTCTACAGAAAATACATGTAGAATGCCCAGCATGATGTCTATCAGGGGTGGTCCTTCAGACATGCCCCCTTTTAGCTCTAAGTTCATTTTTTTAGTATTTGTCTATTTTTTTCAGAGAGAGAGTGTGCACACGTGCACATGAGTGGAGGCGGAGAGAGAGGGAGAGAGAGAGAGTCCCAAGCAGGCTCTGCACTGTCGGCAGAAAGCCTGCCGCAGGACTTGATCTCATGAACTGTAAGATCATGACCTGAGCCCAAATCAAGAGTCGGATGCTTAATTGACTGAGCTACCCAGACATCCCTAGCTGTAAGTTCTTAAGGACTATATAAGGGATGGGTTCTATATAAGGTGGCATTCAGCACCCTTCCACTTTGACATTCCCTAAAAAGGAAACTGCCTGCAAAGTTTTCAAGTGAAGAAGCAAGCAAGCTATACTAGCAGAAAAGCCAACCACCCCCAAAGCAAGGTTTCTGTGTCAAAGTTGAGGTCAAGAAGGTGAGGCCAGGAAGCTAGGAACAGCTTGGGTTTCCTCCACCTGGTCTGCCCCAAACAGCTATAAGGAAGGAGGAAATACACCCGTCTCTCCCCCATCACAGGCTGGAGAGTGAGCTGGGTGCTGGCTGACCGTCTGCCCTCAGACTGGACACTTCCTCTCCCACACAGAGAGAGCTGACATGTGGAAGGTCACGGCCTTTCCGTAAGGTAACCGTGAGGAAGGCTCCAAAGGGAGGAGGGAGCACGGCTGCTGGTGTTTCCTTAGGGGGAGAAGATTCTAGAGCAGAAGTTCCATCCTGCCTGAGCCGAAACTACATTGGACACTAAAGGGCTAAAAATGCTTCCTCTTGTTCCCTCCCCAAATTGACTTCTCAGATGTTTGATGTGACGGCCAAAAGAAAAAAAGAAGAAGAATGTGTTCATGGAGGCACAGGGAGCATTCAGATTTCTGGAGGTGACATCTCCACTCCATTGGGCCTTGATTTGGCAAATCATCCAGCTCTGGATGCCATGGCTTCAAGTGGACGTTAATACCTACCATGGACTGAGGACCTCATTTTATATTTAAGAAACCAAAGTCCAGAGAGCTCAAGGGACCGTCTTGAGTTCATCCAGTCGGAAATGACAGAGTCAGAATTTGAATCATATCTCCCTGACTCCACAGCTTGATCTCTTGGGTCCCCCAAGTAATCTTGGTGGTGGTTAGGAGCAGGTTGGTATGTGACACACATGTGGGCACCCCGGCTTCATCTAATTCCCTCTAGAAATGGGATTTAGGAATATCAGAGTATCAGTCAGATAGCAAATATTATAACATTCCTTCAATATGCCAGGCACGGTTCTAGACCTGGGGGAGACAATTATGACCAAGGCAGACAGGAATTTGTTAGGTCCTTGTTATGCTTTGTCCTTGTTATGCTTAGTTTCTAGTTGGGTGAAATAGCAAACGAGCAAAAAGGAGGGAGGGAAGGAGGGAGGGAGGAAAGAAGGATGCGAGGGAGGAAGGGAGGGAAGGAGGGAGAGAAAAGTTCAGGTATCGATCCATATTATAAAGAGCATAATATCAATTAAGAGAATTCCTGGGGGGCGCCTGGGTGGCGCAGTCGGTTAAGCGTCCGACTTCAGCCAGGTCACGATCTCGCGGTCCGTGAGTTCGAGCCCCGCGTCAGGCTCTGGGCTGATGGCTCAGAGCCTGGAGCCTGTTTCCGATTCTGTGTCTCCCTCTCTCTCTGCCCCTCCCCCGGTCATGCTCTGTCTCTCTCTGTCCCCAAAATAAATAAACGTTGAAAAAAAAAAAAATTTAAAAAAAAAAAAAAGAGAATTCCTGGGAGGTTGGTTTAGCCAGAGTCATCGGCAAAGGGATCACTAAACAGTGCCATTTGAGTTAAAATCTGAAAGACGAGGTGACAGCCAGGCAGAGGTCACAGGCAATGCAGAGGTTTTGAGACAAGAATAAAGTCAGTGGACATGTTCAGGCATTCAAGTAGACACTTGAATATAAAGGTTCAAATCTCATTGTAGAAGCTCAGGCTTAAAATGTAAAATCAGATATAAAATCAAGAGTCTTTCAGCATTCAAAAGACAGCATTTGATGAGCTCATCCAGGGACCAAGTGCAGCTAGACAAGAGAAACAGGACAGGGCCCTGGGGTCCCCTGGCATTGAAAAGTCCTTGGAGCCAGCAAAGACGCCTCCGCGGGGTGGCCAGGGAGGGCCAAGGAGGTAGACAGAAGGCCAGGGGAAGTGGGTACAAGAGTGAAGGGTAAAAAGTGACCGTGTTCAGTTCTGCAGAGAACCCAGCACCGTGATGCCTGGAGCTGGCCTTGGCCTTGGCAAGACTGGTCCTTTGTGATACGAGCAGGCCCGTGGAAGGAGGTGGGGTGATTGGGGTGCACTGAGGAGGCAACGAGAGCTGAGGAAGTGGAGAGTGCCAAGACGACTTCCAAAGAAGTTTGTTTCGAGGGGAGGCAGATAAACCGTGCAGAAAGCTGACCGAGATACAAAGGCACGCTTGTACGCCCATGGGAGCAGCCCAGTACAGAGGAATCGGTGATACTGGATAAAGAAAGAGAAAGGATCTGGTGGGGTTCTTTGAGGGCATGGGAAGAGATAGGACCTCAGGCTTCTGTGGCGGACTGATCTTTACAGGAGCAGCGGAGACATCTGAGACACTGTCCTTGCCCTGGGCAGGACCTGGCCTACAGGTGAGTCCTTGGTGCTTCCAGGTCAGAGGGTCTGTGTCTCGTCTTGCGCTTGTGTCTCTCCCGGCAACTGGCCCCAGACTGCATGGCCTTGTCACCACCCTGTGGTACAGTGGGACCAGCCCCTCCTAGGGCACCCTGTCTGGGCCAAGTGTTTACTTACACTGTGTCTAATGTTCTCAGCAACAGCAAGATGTTTGTAAGGCCCCTTTTAGGTCTGACAGGAGATCTGACTTCAATCCCGCTTCGGCCATTCGTTCTGCGAAGTCAACCCCTTCCCCCATCTAGGTCTCAGTTTCTTCATCTACTAAATGAGAAGGTGGAGCTAGGAAATTCTAGAAGACCCCGGGGAATTCTAAGAGGGGGGCAAACTCTATCTCTCGTGTCCCATCAGATCCCAACAGTCTTTGAGACTTTCTGAGAACCGGGAGTAGTTAGCACAGGAAGCAGGTTCCTACCCGTTCCCCTCCCCAAGTTTGAGGTCAGCCTTCAACTCACCTCAAGTGCAGCTACTCTCCCAAATTTTCCCAAATGCCCTCCCTGCCTTCTTTCCTCCGGTCCCTGTCTCTAACCTTTCCAGTTGTTCGTTGCCTCTGATGTTGTGTGAAGCTCCAAGATAATTGTTGCAGGAGAAGCAATCAGCTCATCCTTCGACGAATCATCAAGACAGACAGGCACGCTGGGGTATTAGGCTGTCAATTTCCGGGCCCTTCCAAATGTTAGAACAATTTTGGTGAATTACAAGCAATAGAAAATCACTTTGGGTGCTCATTAGGCAAGAGGCAGGAGTGATGATGAATGCTTGGAAGCAGAGACAGAAGTAGGCTTTCTTGGAGCCAAAATCCCACCTTCCAGCTTCTTCTGGGAATGACTGACTTAACCCTCACTCTTCTGGAGAAAGCCCAAGGATCCCCCCAGGTTTAGTGAATGGAGATGATTCCTCTCTGCCCTGGACAATTAATTCACTGTGTATTTATGGGCACTCACTGCCTATGCTAATCAGACCAGTAAAAGACACCCATAGAAACTCCACAAAGGACAAAACAGACCAAGGACTGTAGGAGTAAGGAGGAAAGAGAGACTGATTCTGACCAGAGGAGGGAAATGAGGGTGCCCTTTACAGAAGAGGTGCCCTTTGAGTGGGGTCTTGAAGAATGAGTAGAATATTAAAATACACTTTTGCTCTGTAATCAATAACAACAACAACAATAACGGTAATGGCTAACACATAATCCTTATATAATGCTATTAGGTTCAAGCCTTGTAACTAAGAGCTTTACATACATATTAAATTATGTAGTAATTCACAACAACCCTTAGGTAGATATTATTATTATCTCCATTTTATAGATGAGTAAACTGAGGGAGAGAGAAGTTAAGTAATTCCCTAAAGAATTACAGCCAATAAGTGTTCATGTAGGGATACAGAAGAAGTGTAACAGCAGGTTATTGGAAGCAGACCTAGAGTACTTTTCATAGCTTTTTAGGGAAATTGGGAAACTGAGGAGGCAGAGCATCAGCCCAAAAACCAGCATTCGCATCCAGGCTCCACCGCCTATGACCCAGGTGGCTACTCAGGTGATTTGGGGAAAATGCTTACACTTTCTGAGCCTCAGCTTCCTTGGAGGCGTCAGCATGGTCCCAGGTGTCCAGCAGCAACATCCAGAAATAGTGATCTAGCACTCTCCAGAAAAGCGCATCTGCCATTCATTCCATTGCTCACGGCATTCGTTGAACACCTGCTGTGGCCCTTATACCAGGATAAGTACTATGGGGCGAAAGACAAATGAGACCAAATCCTTACTCTTAGGGGATCACTGAATTCTCTCCATTGGACCCGAAGGTTCTCTCCTCTCCCACACTCCCCAGGCTGCACAGGTAGGTATAAGTCATCCTCTGAAGAATATAAACCAGAGGTCACTGTGAACGTGGTCAAATGCAAAAGGAATCAGATGTACAGCAGCAAAGCTAGATTTTCTGATTGCAGAGACCACATAAGGGACAGAAGAATGGAGAAGGAGAGAGAAGAACTTGGGAAGGGACCATAAGGATGAGAAAGGGTGGAGTAGAGAATTGCTTAGGTGAAGAAAAGGATCTTGAACCTAAAGTAATCAGGGGATACAGGAACACAAACTGACTTGGTACCATCCAAGGGGGGGGGGGTCCCCATTGGCCAGAGGTCAGCCCCATCAACCCATGGTCACCCAGGTTGCAGTGGGTTTGGTCTGTGCCCCACAGATGATGCCCATGATCGGTCCATTCCATGAAAACCATCTCAGGGTCTTTGACACCTGTAAAGACCCCCAAAGAAAAGGGTGGAGGCCTTGGAAATTACATGGAATGATCATGACCTGATTGAAAAGTCTCAACATCTGACTAAGGTGGGACCAGAAGGAATTAGCTTGAAATCGCCTCATTTCAATATCTGGGGTCAGAGAAATGAAAACACTGGAGATGTACATGCAGAATGGAGCCTGCCCAGTGTCCTGAGTCACAAAGGAGAGTGAGGCCAATTCCACCAGTAGGAACAATGGGCTGGAGTCGGGAAAGCTTTTATAGATGAGATCACCTTTCAACTTAGTCCTGGTCCCAATCAACATATCTTGGGGTGGCGAGGGACGGTCACAAAGCCAAGCAGTAGCAAGATTGAAGGGCTCAGTAAACAGGAGGTGACCAGATGGAAACGTGACTTGGCATAGAAAACACTCCTCGTAGCTGGGCCAGAATGGAAGTGGAGGGAGAGGGGCTCACGTCAGGGATAGCCTAGCGCTGATGGCAGGATGAAGTCACAGATGGGGCTCAGGGGACTCCATCTTGAGGGGTAGGGGGGACAGCCTGGAGTGAGGCAGGGTCTGGAATCTGGGCAGCACTGGGTGTAGAAAAATGGATGGATGTAAAACATTTGCATTTTGATCCCAAAGCCAACTGCCTAAGCCCAAGATGGAAGAAACATAGGTGAGGAGAAGTTTATAGAAAAAAAGATTTAATAGTAAGAGATGACCACAAGCTCCGTAGAAGCCAGTCCTGAATTAAACCTAGATTTGTTACAGCTATCCCAAAGGCCTCACAGTCAGATGTGCAGTCAGGATTTCACGGAGGCTGATAGAAGACATTGGAAACTAAGGGTGCATGGACCCGCGTGTGGCCCGATAAAAAGCACCCAGGTTATGAGTCAGCCAAACACAGGTTCCAATCCCGAACGGGGACGTTTCGAAGCTGGGCAAACTTAGGCGGGCTCTTCCGTTTCTCTAAGCCATAGTCTCCTCAACGGGAAAGGTTACTTGGGAGAGTCGGAAACAGACGGGTGTAAAGCAACTGACGCAACGCCAGGCACAAAATAGGTGACTCGCGATATACTTGCCTTTAATGTGAATTTAGGTGACGATGACATACGGGTGGAAAGTAAGAGAAATTTAATAGCGGCGGGCCTCTGAGAAGGCACATAGGTTGTTTCACAGCCAGCAGAAGCTGGTACCGGGGGTGGGGGGGGGGGGGGGGACAATAACAGGAGCTGTCATCGGCTGGGCCCTTACTGTGGGAAGCAAGGCACCAGGTCCGTCCACACTCATGATCCTGTTTCAACCCCACAGCGGTGCTCCTGACAGAGGGAACGGCCCTTGAAAAGGCCCCGAGAGGGAGGAGTTGGAGGCTGGGAGAGGACAGCAAAGAGGAGAGTAGGGCGAGACAGAGTTGAATATTTCGTAAAGGAACCGATACCTAGAAAGCACCTACAACAGCACCTAGTGTATTGTAAATGCTCAGTGAACTCAGACTCTGTGTCATCACTGCCATCATAAAGGACTCTGTAGGAGTCGGGGGTCAAACCAAGATGGGAAAGGTGCGCCGTAGGAGGGAAGAAGCTCTCTGTCACCGGACGCATGCCAACAGTGGTCATCAGGGACTTTCGGGGGACTGCAGAAGATTAGATGGTAGCATTGGGTTGAGGCGGGGCTTGGATCCACAGGGTCTGGGGAGCATTTCAATCATCATTCCTTGGAGTTCCCTGGAAGTGAACTGAGAGGAAAAGAGCTCAGTAGACATGGAGATACTTGGGGTGCCCTGAAAGCCTTTCCTGCGTGTACACCCCATTCCCCCCTCCCCCCCTCACATCCCACCATTACCCTCTGCCTGGGCCACAGGTAAATTCTACTAGAGGCACCCAGCCCAACCCTGGGCATAAATGCCCCAGATAGGCAGACTTTCTCTCGATGCCTTAATCCCATTTGAACTTGTCCTGCCTTCTTTGTTCTCCCATTTTAATGATTCCATTCTCTCCACCAGCCCCCCTCGACAGCCCCCGTGGATCAACCCCCACGGCAGGGAGCCCTTTAATTGGCAGAAACGTCGCCAACACTCAGCTGTGCGGGCCGAGAGGCATTTAGTGGTGTTTGTTCTGTACAGGGGGGAAAAGGGGGAGTTCTTCAAACCCAAGTAGCTCCGGTAGCTTGTTCAACACGATTTCAAGGTGATAAATTGGACCTGATTTTTTTTTTTTGTCATTTCTTTCCCCTGCCGGTTCTTCTGACAAGTGGCCACTGCTGAGCTTGCTGGAGGAGACAGAATTGCTTTTGCCGGCAGCTCATGCCTCCCCGCTGCCTCCTCTCTTCTCCTCCCTCCCTTCTTCCAGGAGCTCACATCACCCACCACAAGGCCAGCCCCAGGGTGGGGCCCAGGAGACCCGGGACTGCATCTCTGGGGATCCAGGGCCAGGGCTGCCGACTTCTAGAAAGAAAGATCTGGAAAGCGTGGCTGTGGGACCTTGGGGATGGGACCCAGAAGCTCAGGCTCTAGACACCCTCTCCCCCACCTCCTCCACTTCTCACGTAGTTCATTCATTCCATTAGCATCTACTGAGTCCCTACGACATACGGGGCGCTGTCCTAGGAACACAGAAACGAACAGAACCGAAAAATCCCTGCCCCCATGGATAAGAGGGAAGACACAGACGATAAACAATACGTATACCACATTAGGAAATTATATACATCCAGAGAGCGTTGAGTGCTATGCAAAAATAAAATAAAATAAAACTAAGCAGAGGAGGGAGGGGTGACTGAGAACTGGGGTGGGAAGAGGGAGATTGCGGGTGTCAAGAAGGTGAACGAGATAGCTCGTCCTCAAACCGTGACGTCAGAGCAAAGCCCCGAATGCACTCATTCTCTCCGTCGCTCGTACGTTCCCTCACGTCCTCATCCCTCCGTCCGCCCAGTTCATTCGTTTAATCACTAAGTCAACCCCCCAATCATTCCCACGTTCAGTGATCCCTCCATTCACTGCCTCTCTCACTCTCCCTTTGCTTGCTCACTCCCTCATTCATACATTCGTTCACACTCTCCCTCACTCATCCGTGTCTCAGGCAAGCACTCCAGCTCCTGGTTTTTGTCTCCCACAGCATTGTTCCAGCAGCTTATTTCTTAGCCTGACAAGACCTCACAAGACCATAAGCTCCGTGGAATTTGGGGATAGTGTCTTATTCCTACACCTGGCATCCTGGCTTGGCCCACGATCGATGTTCGGTAAATCCGTGTTAGGTCAATCCATTGTCAAGAGCAGTCTGCGCGGAGAATCGGGAGAAGCACTGACCAACCAGAGACACAAACCACAAGGAAGGTGAAGAGAGCCTCTGTGCTGAGCTCGTCTATGCCTCATGGGCTGTACAGACCTGAGTAAGCTCCACGCTGACCCTACGAGGCAGGCGTTCTTAACTTCACTTCATAGAGGAGGACACAGAATCTCAAAGAGCTTAGGTGCCTTGCCAAAGATCCCCTGAGCAGTAGACGGCCTCTGCTGGAATTCACCCCCACGTCTGTCTGACCCTGCAAGCTCCCCTCTTGCCACATCCCTGAGCTGTCTCCCTCAAGACAAGCAAAGACCATCTGGCCACCTGGAGATTGAGCCTAGAGCTCTGGGGCCACATCCGTGGGGTCTGGGCCCCCACTTTGGCTATCCGCTGCTGGCTGATATAAGATTATTTCCCTGATTCTGCATTTCAATGGGCCCAGGCCTCCCCAAGACCACAGAGCCCTGGCCTCAGACCTTTTAACTGGTAATTACTCTGCAGCCACAGTGTGAGATCATCCATTAACCTGAGGCCAGAGTGCGCCCTGCTAATCAGCCGGCTCAGATTCCATCAAGCAGCTGGGCTGATTGCAGACCTTAATCATGGAGGGACGGGCACAATCAGACTGTCCAGCCCTCCTCCAAGCCTATGGGGGAAAGAAAGTTTTATTACGGAGGGGCTGACATTTGGCAGCCTCTGCAAGGAGAGGTTGCCATAGGCCATGTCTCAGCCAAGACTCGCTCAACACCCCTGCGAGACCAAGGGAGAAGTAGGAGCTCGGGCCAGGCAGACAGGACGGAGCACGAGCCAAAGACCAAGAGAAGAAAAGGAAGGGAACTCTTGGAGCACTATGGCCCAAACCGTGGGCCACCGCCACCCTGGGTATCCACTTAGACTGCCTTTAATCTTTGGATAATAACGTTGCAAGTTGGTGTGCTTGAGTGTCACAAAAGAGAAACGCAAGATCAAGGACATGAAGAATGGTTTCGAGCTCCTACAGTTGGCAAGTGGTAGTCCAAAGAATCGAAGTTGGATCTTTCTGGCTCCAAAATCCCGTGCCCTTTCCACCATCCCCAGGTACCTAGCTTTCAGACTGGCCGATTTCCTTGTTAGGGATGACAAAGAGGTTGACCCGCAGGTGGCCGACTAAGGAGCAAAGCTCATCCTAGAGACACATTTGCATGGGAAGAGAGCCCTGATTAACCTCAAGGGGGGGCCGATAACAGTAGAATTCCAAGCAAGGTGTGACATGACTGGGGTTGGGGGGGGGGGGAATCTATCAGCCAGGAGGGCTCTCCGGGTCACTATTTAGAATAATCCCATCCTCCCTAGTTTCTTTAATCTCCTTGGCCATGAAGGAACAGCAAGGAAAGCTTGAGATCCTATAGATATTCTTGCCAACTTCTTTGGGGAAAAAAATAAGCGTTCCGTTGTTCCTGGAAACGAAGGTAAGAGATGTCCACCCTGGAGCAAGGTGGCCCAGTGTCGGGAAGAAGACGTCATTCAGCCTTGGAGTGGAGAAGAAGAGGAAGGTCTAGAGAGGCAGAGCACCTCACGGCCAGCACGAGGTAGACAAGGAATATCATTGTGTTGCCTGCACTGAGATGGTGGCCTGGGAGCCTAAACGGGGTCCAGACAGGTGATCCCGACAGCTTGCCCATGACCAGGAGGATTCTTTACTTCCCCTCACAATCCCCCAAATCTAATCCATGCACCTGCCCACTGGGGTCTCCACTCCTGCGCCAGCCGCCCTCTGTCACATTGCCCTATTTTATTTACTGCCTGCATAGCACCTCTCTCTGAAATTACCTTCCTTCATCTGTTTATTACGTGTCTGTTGTCTTCCCCGTTAAAATGGGAGCACCCAGGAAGGGAGGATCTTGTCTGACTTGTTCACTGCTGTAGATTCCAGCAGCTAGGATGGCACCTGGCACATAGTAGGTGCCCAATAAGTATTTTTTGAATGAAGAGTGACGGAATTAGGGTCACATGCTGGGTAAAGGATGGGGGCCCTGAGAGAAGAGAGACCAGAGGCAGAATGAGTAGTAGTAGGATCTGGATTGTTGTCTGAAATTGTTGTGGAAGGTCCAGCTTCCGCATCCAGGGTACCAAGATATGGAAGACCACAAGGTAACTAGTTTCAAAGGATCGTTGTTGACTAGCCTTTCTCTACCCGTCCCTGTCCAATAACCTGTACTTTCTAAAAATTCCTTGTCTCCATTTACTGCTTGCCATTGCTTCCCCAGTACCCATGCAGGTTGGTCGGTCTTTGCCTATGCCCCCCAAGATTAAAATTACCAAAAAAAAAAAAAATTCCGATGTATTTATTTTTTCTTTCTTTCTAGCTGAACCGCAACCTGTGTTTATTAATTTCTTTAATGTTTATTTATTATTGAGAGAAAGAGAGAGACACAGAGCATGAGCAGGGGCAGAGAGAGGGAGACACAGAATCCGAAGCAGGCTCCAGGCTGTGAGCTGTCAGCACAGAGCCTGACACGGGGCTCGAACTCACGGACCGCGAGGTCATGACCTGAGCCGAAGTCAGTCGCTCGACCAATTGAGCCACCCAGGCGCCCCAAACCGCAACCTGTTGTTGAGACTCAACAGGCCCTCTTGAGAGGAAACACATTCTAGGAGAGGAGATTTAGACCCTCCTGAGGGGCCACAGAGAGTAAACTGAAGCAGAGCGACACGGTTTGAAAGTCAGAATCGAATCCCAGCTTTGCGTCTTCCTGCCTGTGTGACCTTAGGTGAGGCACTTCACCCCGCTGAGGCTCCGTTTTTACACTTAATGGCATCCTGCTTGCAAGGTCGTTGTGAAAACCGAGGTAAGCTACAAGCGCATTTGGCCATAACAAGGTGTTTTCTATCACTGGTGACTAGGTCACCAGCTTTGGGCTCTCTCTGCCTCTCTGGCTGCGTGAGGTTAGGTGGGTAGCTTCTCTTCTCTGAACCTTTCCTACCCCGCGCGTCACCAGAGCTTCCGCTAGGATGCTGCTCTTCCCAAACGTGGCACGGTAGGTCACTGCCCTCCCCCGGGACCTTCCACAGGCCCAGCAGGACCCTGAGTTAAGACTGCATGGCTAGATCACAGGACCCATTCACGTCTCCTGCCTCTCACCAAAATGTCCCTGTGATGCCCACAGCATCAGCGTGTTATTGACAAACTCGAGGAGGAGGAGCTGTCTGCCCTGACCGCTCTTTCCTATATTAACTAGAAATCCCACTAATTCCAGTCAACAGACACTCGCTGAGCACCTACTCTGTGCCAGATGCCGTAGCGAAGAGTCAGAGATGAGCCAAACGGGGTCCATAAAAACCCAGAGCCTGCGGAACAATCAGTCCAAGACTGGAATTTACTCTTTTTTTATTCTGGGCTCCTGGTGTCAGAGGCCCAGCAGGAAACCAGCGGCATATGCAAACATGGTCATTGAGCCTCTGTTTAATAAAGTCTCTTGTTTACAAAGGCAAGGGCAAGGCTAGAGAAAACCAACAAGGGTTAGCACAGTAGTGTGGAGTCACCATTCCCAGGTCGGAGCGGGAGAGGGAAGGAAGCAGTTACCCAAACCCGGAGCAGGTGCCTGTAGCTTCGCAGGGGCTGGTCTGGAGAGAAAGGAAAGGAAAGGAAAATTCATCTGCTCTCTCTGCCTGCATCTTTGGGTCCCCTGATGCTGCCTCCCGGGGGCTGAATCCAATAGGAATCCAACATGCAAGGGGCCGAAGAGGCAGTCCCTAGGGCCGGCCTCCCAGCACACAGAGCTTCGGGGAGGAGGGCAGAGAGGGGATCCGGTGGAGCAAATGAGGCACATCCTCACCCCTGCTTGCTAAGGAGAACTGGGCATAACCCCGTGAAGGACCTGACCTTCCCCCTTTCCACCCTTGAAATTCCCTCTTATCAGCCTGAGTTGTTATTTCCAGGAATGTGTCACCGGGAGGGCGGGAGGGCGGGGATGGGGGCGGGGGGACTTCGAGCCACCAAGCGCTATTGTTGAAACACCCCGAGAGTCTCCAAGGCCCTATTGAAATTCTCTCCCTCTCCCCAGCTCTCCCTGTAGCATTGCAGGATTACCGCGGCTCATATTCATCTGTCTCCAAAAGATTAAACCGTCCCCTGGAAAAGGCCACTGTTTCCCGAAGGAGAAGAGATCATTTATGCTCGTTCCCTGAAGAAATGGAGTTTTTAGGGGGAAAAAAAAAAAGTGCAGGTTGATTTTCTTCCCTGGCTTGAGAAGGGGCTGCTGTTTTTTAAGGGGGCGGCGGGGTGGGGGGGGGCCAGTTGTGTGTATCTGAGGACCTTTCCTCTTCAACATCAGCCCCACCCCCCCCACCCCCTGCCAGTTCTGAGTGGAGAAAACCAAACGCAATAATAGCGACAGAACTAACTGCCATTCATTTATTTATCTATTGAACATTTGCATGCGTGGCACAGAGCGCTTTACCGACACGCTTCTTCGCGTGCATGCTGGGTACAAATGACCTGATGTGATCATCGTATCCCCGTGTGGTTGCCCCCCATTAGTAACCCCACTTCATAGATGAGGAGACTGAGGCACAGGAAGGTTGAGTGGCCTACCAGACGTCACAGCTAACAAGAGACAGCGTTGGGATTGGACTTCAGTCTGAGGCTCTCTCCCAAAGCAAATGTCCTTCACTGGTGGCGGGAGGGTATTTTGTCCCCCAGGGGACATTTGGCCATGTCCAGAAACATTTCTGATTGTCACAACGTGGGGTAGGGGTGCTAATGGCACCTAATGGTAGAGCCCAGGGATCTTTCCAAAGAGCTTACAATGCACAGGACAACCCCCACGACAAAGAATTTTCTGGCCTTAAATGCCAGCAGTGCTGAAGCCGAAAACCCTGTTCTAAAGTCTCGCACTCCCCATCGTGGCGCCAGTCCGGTCACGGTGGTCCTTCGGCTGGGGAGAAGCTCGACAGGGAACCTCGACAGAGGATCACATGACGCCTTGTTGAAAATGTTGGTCTCTGCCCTAAGAACATTGGGAAGGCCCTGGAGAATTCTAAACAGGGAGGCGATCTGGTGAATTTGAATTTGAAGAGGATACTTCCAGCTGCTGTGTGGAGAACAGACCAGAAGGCATGGGGGAGACCAGCGGGAAGGGTGCTGTTAATCCAGATGATGGTGGACCGGATAAAATGGCGAAGGGGAGACAGAGACCAGGGGGTGGGTTTGGGATGTATTTAGAAGGAGGCAAACACAACAGGACTTGGGGAGGAGAAAAGAGGTATTAGAGATGCCTGCCAGTCTTCTGGCCTGAGAGCCAAGATGAACATAGAATTATTCGCTTTGATTTTATAAACATCGTCTCTCTCTCTCTCTGTCTGTCTTTCTGTCAGTCCCTCTCTATCTCACAAGCAACTGTGCTTCTCACAGAGGGACCAGCATCAGCAATATTGAGAATATTGAGAATATAGCTTCCCACGCTGAGAAGAGGAGAGGTCAAGGTCCACCTTCAAGGCTGACAGGTACGGTTCTACAGGATGTCTACAATGGGAATGACAGGTTGAGCAGCCTACACGGCAGTCTGCACCTTCCAGGTTGTCTGACTTTCTGGCCTGAGCTCTTGACTCTGTGTTGACCATTACCTAGGAAGGCCTGAGTCTCCAGCTTTGGGAACACCACTGCCAAAAGCAAGTTCAGTCCAAACAAGAGAAGACCCGCTCTGGCAAGCCACTGCCTCCAGCTCCCTACAAGGCCCCCTACCCACGGGAAGGAGAGGAAGTCAGTCGGGAAAGGAGGGGGCAAGGTTCGAGCCCATGAGCCAAAGTGATGGAGAGGCATATGTCAACTTGATGAAAGAGCTATCTAACAGTGAAATCCTTGGAACTATTGAAATGGTGGACCTTGTGAAGAAACGAGTTCCTGAGGCAGGGATGCACCAGAGGAACCCCAGCATCAGTGGGGTAGGATATTAGACCAGACCTCGTCAAAGTCACATCCTGCTTTGAGAGTGTAGGGTGCAAATGAGACATGGTGATATCTCCATGTTGGCCTTTATGAAACCCAAATGACTTCTCCAAGAGAGCGTCTGCAGCACCAGCTGAGAAAAATTACACCAACATCCTGACCACATCACTTATTACAAAACACCCCCTGCAGGGCAGGGAACATCTCCCAAATGTCTTTTTTTTTCTCTTTTATTATTATTATTATTATTATTTTTGGAAATGTATCAACGATGTGCTTGCACCCTCCGATAGAACTTCAATAAACGTTCGTCAGTGTAAACGTGCTCCTCTCCTCTTCCTCCTGAGGACCGCTTTCTCAGCTCCCACCCACCTAAACACCCCCACGTTCTATGCTTCCATTTGGGTAGGAGTTGGGGAGAAGATCTGACATGATTCAGGAGATGGTGCAGGGACAGTCACGCCCACACCGTGGGGTGGTCATGAAGTGACCTGATGAGTCTAACGAACAACAGATTCTCTCCAAGCTCAGCTTTCTCCAGAGCCAACTGCCTGTGAATCAGCTGCCCTGAGGGGTCCCACGGGCAGCTTAGACCCTCCAGGCCCTAAATGTAGCTCATTGTAACCCCCCCACCCCGCATGCCCTCCTAAATGCACTCCTACCACAGAGTTCCAGGCTTCCCAGAACGTCACACAAGCCAGACAGCCGGTCCTTCTGGAGTATCTTTGACTCTTCCTGATCTTTCACTCCCCGCAGCCATCTGCCTCTGCCTTAGTTTGGGTTCCTCCAGAAGCAAACCCTGAGACAAGGATGTAAACACAAGTAGTTGTTTGGGGGGTGCAGGAAGCTCGAGGTGAAGGAATGGGGGAGGGAGGCAGGGAAGGAAAGGAAATCAACCAAGGATGCATTTCTCAAGCCATCTGTGCTGTGGGCAGTTGAAACTCAATTCCATGTGGCAACTTGGGGAAATGGTGTCGAAACAAGCCTCAGAGTCACAAGTCATTTGATGGTGGAGGAGGGGGGGGGGTTGTTAATTCCCTGGCACTTACATCCTGTCTTACCTACAGGCAGTTCCCCAGCTTCAGAGAAAGCCCTCAGGCAAAGATCTACAGATACCACAGATGGAAGTAAGCCTCCGGGGAGGTGGGCAGGCCATCAACAGAATTAGCTGTGACATCAGGTCCTACGGAGACTGTCACCGAAATAACTCTCCGGGATTCTAGATTCTCCCCATTCTAGACTCCTTCAGCCTTGTCCGGGCCACCATCTGGCTTTTTGCAATCAGCACTGACCTGTCTCCCTACCTCCAGCCCAGTTGCCCTACTGTCCTTCTCCAAACTGCGGTCTAAGTGAGGTGGCATGTGTCACAGTTACAGTGCAGGCTCTGGGTTAATACTTCCTGTCGCCCTTCTCGGTACATGACTTCAGGCAAGACACCAAACATCTCTGTACTTGGGTTTCGAGAGGTTTTGTTTGTTTGTTGCTTTCAAGTGAAAATTGGACATAAACCCTGCGGGTTCATCATAGAATTACTGCAAAGATTAAATGAGCTGATCTAGGTAAAGTGCTTAGAACAGCACCTGGCACATGGTAGGTGCCCAATGAATGTTAGCTCTTACGATTTCTATAACAAAAACCGGATCGTGTCATTCCTTGGAAGTCATCCCGCTAAGAACTAGACCCTGGAGGTGTGAGCTTTGCTAATTGCTGAAAGATTCAGAGCCTAAGGGACCTTAGGGACACTCTTGGAGAAAACTCTTCACCCGAGGATTGAAGATACTGTCGGTGGAGCAGATGCCTTGGGATAAAGGAGCCACAAAGGCGTGACTGCTGCATGAGTGTGCTCATCGTGGGTGCTGAGCCCAAGAACCAAGGATATAAAAGATGCCAGTAGCGAAGTCCTCCCCGACCTAGGGAACATCTGTGCTCAGAAAGATACAACAAAGAAAGGGAAGGATTCCGGGCCCTGGACGGCAATCCTCGTTCCACCAATGGAGCAGTGTCTTCAGAATGAAGCTGGTACAGGGTCAAGATGTGCCTCTCCAGCACTAACTCACAGTGGGTCCCTGGTGACTCACGGTGACTTTCCCTCTCTGAACCTCAGTTTCCCAATCTGTAAAATGAAAATAATGCCGCATACCTGATGGCAATGTTGGGAAAATTAAATATTAGCACATATGTAAAAAGCCCAGGCATACAGAGGGGTGGGGGGCGCTCTGGATCAAAGTTCCAGCCTGTCTTTGTCCCCACCCATAATTACTAGCTGTCCCAGTCCTGACTCCCCGTGAGTACAATGGAAATCCTATGCCAACCCTGAATATCTTCAGCGTCTCAACTCACATTCCCTTGACACATCTGCTTACTCCCGTCTTTGCTGCAGCAACTACGTGTGTGGTTGGAGCTTGACAACCCCTCTCATCATCTGTACCATCTCTCCCTCCACTTACCCCCGTGGCCCCCTGAGAATGTCCTTATGACCATCTTAAGTAGGCCTGGTTCACATAAATGTTAGTGCTACTCAAAAGAAATGGCAATCACTCTACAACCTTACTCAGGTTGCAACTTATTGAGTAAGATTCAAGGGGGGCTAGGGGGGTGGGTGTTGGGCAGGGACAGAATTCCTCCCCATAGGTGGGATTTTGAGCACACTTGTTGTTCACCAAGTATGGAGGCACAAATGAGCTGAGGTGCGAACGTATATAGATTCCCGAGCAGTGACAACGATCCGTCAGGGGCCTAGAAGGAGCATGATCAGAGGTTAGAAACAAGGAAGTCTGGGGACGGGGGAAGAAGCATGGGAATGAATCTGGGGGTATGGGAACACAACATGCAGATCTTTGTGTCTCACAAAGATCAAAAGATCTAGGTGGAGGAAGCATCCAACAACTAAATAGACAGGTTGACTCAGCCAACTGAGTCAACTCAAGCCTCCTCCCTTGGCCACCTGAGTGTCGTGCAATTGGTCTAAGCACAGAGCGGCCACGTAGGAGGGACGGAGATGGTCCATAGGCCTAGCAACATGGGCTCCTTCTCATTGGGGCTTTCCTAGCTACTACTACCAATGGATGCCTCAACTAACAGCAACAGAGACTGAAAATGAGCCCTGAAAATGCCACCGTGAGGACACTAGCTAGCCACTTGGGGGCAGATTAATTACGTCAGCCTCCTTTTCTTGAAGACAGGACAGCAATGGTCCATATGGGAATTGATATCCACTCTAGCTATGGATTTATTGTCTCTGTCTGCATCGCCTTGCCAGAATCACCAATCATAGATTTAAAGAAGGAGGGATCCCACACCGCTTCGCCTTGGGAAGAGCCTTGACAACAATGTGTGCATGAGCTGGAGATACTTGAACATTTAAGTGGTCTATTAAAGGCTCACTGAAGGAGGCACCTCTGGGACAATGCCTTGCAGATCCAGTCGCCAGATCTGGGTCACTGAGAACTAGAAAATACGGGTCCAGTGAATCAAGGGTAAAAGTAGTGTTGGTCTTTGTCACCCTTGCTTTGTGACACACTCGTGGTCTTTGTGCTTCCCGTCCTGCATCCTGGTTCCCACGGGATAGATGAGGAAGGTTTACTCGAAGAAGAAGAAGAAGAAGAAAAAGAAGAAGAAGAAGCATGAGAAGAAGAAGAGAGGCATGAGGAGAGGCATGAGAAGAAGAAGAAGGAGAGGCACGTTTGGCATGAGTACTTCACCCCAATACTTCTGACGTGGCAGGCAGAAGCCCATCTGGAACACAGAGAGGCATCTCTCGGTGCTCCCATGACACACGGTAGCTGAAAATGGTATCGCAGCCGTCCCGGCCGACAGGAGAAAACAACTGGGAGCTCGGACTCTTGGGGAATAAGGTTTGGGTTTCTTCACCAGGCAGACAACCGACATCTGCTGGGGTATTGGCCAAGAATAAGGGAAATTTAGAACGGTGGCTGGAGGTAAGAGGCGACGAAGATCCCTTCCCCTGAGGACCTGAAGCAGCGGTAGGAACTGCAATTTGATCAATTCATCCACATTGAGTGTTGTCGCAGAGATTTCAGCCAACTCCCACCTCGTGGACTCTGGGATAGACTGGACCGAAAGTTGGCACAGCAGGTGTAAGAGATAGACTGGGTCAGACATTTTTTACGACCTGTCTTACCTCCTCTTGGTGCACTTTTTTTTTTTTTTTTTTTGCCTCAGCTGTTGCTGTGGCAACTGGCTACAGGTAGCTATAGCCTGACAGAACTTTATCTCAGCTATGCTATCTCTTGCTTTCTCCCCTGAGCTTTCTCTGTACCCATGGGATGCCTTTGGGAGCCCATTCAGTCATTCTGGTGCCTGCATACACTAGTGAGTGTTCCCAGAGAAACAGAACCAACAGGAGATGAGATGAGACGAGACGAGACAAGATTGTAATAGATAGATAGATAGATAGATAGACAGATAGATAATAGATGATAGGTAGATAGATGGATAGATAGATAATAGGTAGGTAGACGATAGATAGATAGATAGATAGATAGATAGATAGATAGATAGATAATAGATAGATGATAGGTAGATAGATGATAGATAGATAAATGGTATATAGATAGATGATAAATAAGTAGATAGATGGATAGATAGATGATAGATGATAGGTAGGTAGAGAAATAGATAAATGATAGATAGATGATAGATAAGTAGATAGATGGATAGATAGATGATAGATAGATGATAGATGATAGGTAGACAGATGATAGATAGATAAATGATATATAGATAGATGATAAATAAGTAGATAGATGGATAGATAGATGATAGTTGGATAGATAGATAGATAGATAGATAGATAGATAGATGAATGATAGGTAGGTAGATAAATAGACAGATAGATAAATGATAGATAGATGATAGATAAGTAGATAGATGGATAGATAGATGATAGATGATAGGTAGATAGATAGATGATAGGTAGATAGATAATAGATAGATAGATAGATAATAGGTAGATACATTGATAGAGAGATAGATGATAGATAGATAGATAGATAGATAGATAGATAGATATAGATAGATAACAAAGAATTGGCTCATGCAACTATGGAGGCTGAGAAGTTCTACAGGATGCCTTCGCAAGTTCCAGACCCAGGCAAGCCAGTGGTGTAGCTTCCAGTCTCAGTTTAAAGGTCTGAGAACCAGGAATGTCAATGACATAAGTCCAAGTCTGAGAGTAGAAGACCATGGTCAGCCTAAACAGGCAGGCAGAGAGAGAGAGAGGATCCTCCTTTCCTCCATGTAATTGCTGTATCTAATCAACAGATGGGGTGATGAGCATCCACACTGCAGACGGTCATCTGCTTACTCAGTCTACTGATTCAAATGCCAATCTCTTCTGGAATCACTCACAGACACACCCAGAAATAATAGAGCCAGATATCTGGGCATCTGTGACCCAGTCAAGTCAACACATACGATTGATCCCCATAATGCATAAAACCAGGAGTGCGGGGGGCGGGGGGTTAACTTCCTTTGACCAGGCATCCTTGGGTCATCCTTTGGGTGACAGAGGCATCCTTGGACCAAAAGGATGGTCCCTCCTTCTCCTACCCCGGGATCATTTCCCAAAATAAACTGCCTCGCAGTAAACTGGCTTGAGAAAATAACTTTGACCTCTCTGAGGCTCAGTTTCCTCTCCTGTAAGATGAGGACATTAATTGTCCCTCACTCACCAAGGTTCTTGTGAGCGTTAAGTGTGAATCGTCAAGCCTGGTGCCTACAGCCCACAAGGACTCAGGCAGGAACTGACTGAAGGGAGACAAAAGACAAAGCGATGTTTGACAACTTCTTCAATAAACTATTAAAATGGCTCATTTTCATCTCACTGTGTTTTCCCTCCTCTTCGGTCCCTCTGGGCACCTTTCACAAAAACATACCAATTGGCACATTTTTCTCTTCGGTGAGAACCGAGTGGAGAGTCGGGGCTCCATTTCTCTGCTGAGGACGCGGGGGATGAAGTTTCAATTATTCATCAGCTCTGATCTAAGGGAAGACCCCCAAAGCAAAGATTCAGCTGCAGATGCCGCCCAGGAGAAAGCTGGCGTGGAGGTCCCCAAAACTCTCCTGTTGGAGAGTCACCTGGCTGTGCCTCGGAATTCTTTAGGAATTGGGTTTTGGTTTTCATTGGTTCTGGCATCTCTTCATCCAGAGCCTCGAACGCTCCATTCACAAGGGTCTCATGAATAATACATGGTGACCTGAAAACTCCAGGCGGGTAAATTAAAGATGAGCTTGAAAAACCTGGATGCTGGGGCTGAATTCAGCTGCGACCACAGCAGGCAGTTCCGCTCACACAGGATCCGGCCGGTGGTTATCCATGCTCCGCCCTGAAGGCATACCCCACCTTGGCCAGCTTCCACAACGTAGCCTCTGTGGTGCCCCACTTCTAACCTTGGCCCTCGGCAACCTTCAAACACGTACCCCTCGGTGTCCCGCTTCCTCTGCAGCTTATGAGGAAGTTAAAATTGACCCTAAAAACAAAGTCACACGGTACAGGGGATGATGAATAATGCAACGTCACCCTTCCGGACCACGGATTCGTGATTTCGCCTACGGGCTGTGCGTGGACAAAGGTGTGTGCAAACACCACTGACGAAAGTGAAAGATTTGGAAGAGCCGTAGAAAGGATCCACCAGTGACCTCCGGAGCCCCCACGCCATGGGGACACAGGAGAGACCCGGTCTTATCTGGCCTCCCTGCTATCATTGCCTGGCTGAATCACCCAGGGCCAACGGCTTCCCATCTCTGGTTTTAGTTTCCCATTCCACAGATGGGAGACCTGAGGCCCAGAGTAGAGAAGCAACTCTCCCAGGGCCACACAGCAAATAGATACTGAGTCCGAAAGAGAAGGGGGACTCTTGTTTCCTAATGCAGCCCTCTTCCCCCCACTCTAGAATGCCACCACCCCGTTCCCAGGTGAGCTATCCTGGGGAAAGGAGGGGGAAATATATTTGCAGGTGATTTAAAGCAGGGATGCTTCCAGGATGCCCCGCTCCCTCTGGGTAATTTATGGGTGTGTGAACAGGATGATGGGCTCATTGCTTACACCGTGTAATTCAAAAAATGCAGCTGCCCCAGAAAGATGGGTGAGAGGTATAAAAATATGTACATTTGATGGAGCATATATATGTGTTTGTAAATACAGTCTGTTATTGCTCAGTGTTATTATATATCCATCATCTTTCTTTGGGTTATTGGAAACATAAAAATCTTAAAGCACTAAAAACACAAAGAACGATAAGTCACCCAGGAAAGTATATCTTCTCGGGGATGATTTTATGTCGGGAACACTTTGTGCTTTCAGAAAATAAAGCCCTTGCACTGCCAGGGAAGGAAAAGAAAACAGAGGATGGGACTGGACGGGGGTCCCTACGAGCCCCTGGGCAAAAAGAGGTCTGCCAACTGGTGGGTGGTCAGTGGGATCAAGGGGAAAGAGTGGGGAGCTGAGGGTCCACCCTGGCGGGGGCTCTGCCTTCTGAAGCTCTGTGGCCTTGGGCAAGACAAGACCTGTGGCGCAGCTTCTAACCCATAAACCGGGGACCGGAATGCCCACTGGGGCATCGTAGGGCTCTGCGACTATTAGTTCCCTCCCCCAAAACACCCCATGCTGAACAACCGTCTACGTGGCTGCACAAAAAATGATGCATCAGCGACTCTTTCCCCGGATACTCTCCTCACAGCCAAGCCTCCGAACCATGAAGTAGAACCATAAACTAAATTCCAAGCAGCAGACATAGTCAATAGCACAGACGTGATTTTTAAGTGAAATTAACGATTTTTCGAATATAGATTTCCTCTCCGGGTCCTTCCCTCCGCAGCTTTGGAGATTCGTGCCTCCTCATGCTTTTGGCCATGTGGGTGAGGCCTGG
The DNA here is from genome assembly GCF_018350155.1 of Leopardus geoffroyi. Taxonomy (NCBI): domain Eukaryota; kingdom Metazoa; phylum Chordata; class Mammalia; order Carnivora; family Felidae; genus Leopardus; species Leopardus geoffroyi. Next base: position 79,565,279 of record NC_059342.1, read on the forward strand.
GGTTCTGTCGCAAGTCACGTGTTAAGGGGTGCAGGGGCGGGGTTGGGGGTGGAAGAAGGAAGGCAAGTGGCAAGGGTCACCTGCACAAGGGGCTCTTCCCCATTGTGATGGGGGACACAGAACCGTAGAGGTGGAGAGCAGCGGGCCCTTCCCCTGTGCCCACCCTCGGACCCACCGCCCCGCCTCTGGGCTGCACTTTGCAAACCTGAAAGCAAGAGATCTGGGATGAGACCTCTTTAGGGACTTCACCTTGGAGGTGAAGTTGGGATGATAGCATTCTCTTTCACTCACCTCCAAATCCCCGGCACACGAGATACGAGAAAAAGGTGCAGATGTGGTAGGGGCTCAGTAAACACCTGTTTCACTGATTAATTTTGCGTGCTTGCTTCAGAAGTTCGCGTAAGTGACCCCAGAAGTAACAGGTCGAATCCATTAATGGCCCCAAATGATGGCCTCACTGTGTCCACAGCCTTTGCAGTTTGTTCTGGGTTTGGACCCTGGAGTCAGTTTCCACCAATGGGAGAGTGGCAGATGTGACATAGCAGAGGCTCAAAGAAGCACTTGTGCTTTTCCACACCTCCCTCTCCCTCCTGTTCCCCCCCCCCCCGTCTCCCTTGGACCCTGCCCCTGCCCGAGGCACCCCAACTGTGGCCATACAGAGCCAACTGCCCCCACTGACCTGCCAGCTGACCACAGACATGCCAGCTAGCTCAGCACCATCAGTCAAACAGGACCTCCCAGCCAGCCTGAAGACTCATGAGAAATAGTAAATGGTTCCTTGTTCGTTACGCAGCAAGAGCTGACTGATACATTAGGGATTAGGCAATTCCATAGAAAAATTTGCAGAGCTCGGGAAAGCAGAATAGCCAGGCCTTAGGGAGAGCCCCAGGCGGGGGGATACAGGGCTGTGTCCCCCAGGGGCTTTGAATGCCAGCTACAGGAACTCCGGGGTCTCTGTTCTTCTCTGAGCTTGCTGTGATTTGGCTGTTCTCATGCATCTGCTGTCCCTCTCTTCTCGTGCCATCGGCCACCTCTCACACATTCTGTCCAGATGTGCATGTTCCCTGTCCTCACTCCTTTAGCCTGCACCACAGGGCAGGACCATCCCTGCCACCCCAGCCTCTGTCTTGCCCCAGGACCTTTCAGCCTTGGGCCCGCACCTAACTGCCTGAGATGTGACAGGGCCATGGCTTCCCCATACTTTCTCACTCTCATATCAGCTGTGTGTGCCAGAGGGACAACTGGGGACACCATATGTGTATCTGCACCTGTATATATGTGCGTATGTAGACATATACATATGCAGATATATGTTCATATGTGTGTGTGTATATATATATATATATATATATATATATATGTAGACACACATATCTACAGGTGCATCTATACAGATAAAGAGAGAGAGGAAGGAAGGGAGGAAAGGAAGGAGGGAGGGAGGGAGGGAGGCAGGCAGGCAAAGCTACTCAAGCCTCAGAACAGTGATTGAACTAGATGGCTTATACAAGGCTAAGGTTCTTTCATTATCTTCTCTGAGGGAAACCCAGAGAACCATAGGGATTTTGCCAAGGTCAACTGCAAGGCTCAAACTCGGCTGTTCTGACTCTTTATCCAGAGCTTTTTCCAATACACCGTATTAAATGTATTGGGCGTATTGGTCCCATCCCTGGGAAATGTAGGCACAGCTCCAGATAAAACTGAAGCGTTTACGAAGACGACTCTCCCACAGCCCTGTGTATTTCCCCCTCGGACATGCCTGGGCCTCACAGGCCGGAATGAGCTCCAGCCGGCATCATATTATTTACTACATCTTTTGCACCGCTCCCAACATCAGGTCTGCTAGTGATAATAAACTCCATTCTGACATATCAACAGCTGAGACATTTCCTGCCACACTTTCAAGACAAAAATGAAAGATCCTACAGGACGGGCAGCTCTGAGGCTGTCTGATTTCAAGGAGTTTATCAAGAGGAGACGAGAAGGCGGCTTACACGGAGAGATCTTACACGGGCCTCTGGAAGGCCACGTGAGTTCACACGCACCCCGATGGGCTCAGCAAACGGAGAGGCTGGACCGAAACTGAGTCCGGGCAATCAAGTCCCCCCGGGGACCTACTCCGTAGCCAACCGTGGCTCACACGGTCTCTGGAGGAGACGCATATCTTCTGGCTGTGTGACCTTGGGAAAGGTACTTTCTGTCCGCCTACACTTTCCCATGTGAAATTGAGATGATAATCGTACTGTCTCTAGGACGGGCTGCGAGGCCCAAGTAGGTTCGTGTTCAGTGTGTGTAGCCCAGGGTCTGGTGCGTTTAGTAGGTGTTCAATAAATGTCAACTATCAGAATCATTATTTCATAGAAGAGTAGTCAGGGCACAGAGGAGGAGGGTGTGAAAAGGACAAGGAGGCAGGGAAGCTTCTCTGGAGGAGGATGTGACACCCTAACTACATTTGGGGAAAAGAATAAATGACAGCCTGAGAGATGTGTGGGAGGGCACTGGAGGTAAATGGCAAAAGCAAAGTTAAAGAGGCATGGAAGATTTGGGTGCGTGAAGAAGGAAAAATTAGTTGACACGTTTGAAAGGTGAACTTCAACATCGGGGAGAGATGGCAAGAGATAAAGCCGGAAAAGGAACGCGAAAAACCTCGCATTTCACATAAAGGAGCACAGGGTTATTTCTTTAGGCGCCAAGGAGCCGCGGAAGGATTTTGAGCCCGGAAATAACATCATGCGTGTGCATCCATCCTACTGAGAGTGACTGATACATCCTCAAATGTGACTCGCTCCTTTACAAGGGTCTGTATGATACTGATCAAGCTGCTTCCCTTCGCTAGGAAGCTATCTGAACCGCTAAGTCCTTCTAGCTTTGACACACTCTGCTTTCCGGGGCTTTCTAGGAGTGTAGAAAGTAAATGTCCACGGTGCTGAGTTATGCAGTTGAAAATCAACCCTCACAACTTGGGCAGGTGGGTGTGGCCTGGGATGAGGAAAGTTCTAGACACCCAATGCGGAGCCAACGTTGCAAGATCCGTCACTGACTAGGGAAAATGCAAGTATCTACCCCCCCGATCCCGCCTAGCTAGGCAACAGTCAACTCAGTTTCGGAAACAGAAAGCTCTTTCAGAGGTCATGTGACAACTCAGTGGTTTTTCGCACGTGTTTTTAGCTATTTTTAAAAAGTGGAACACAAGATACAAAGCTGATTTTTAAAAAGCGATGTTTTACTTGTGTGCGTCGGTTTTGTGAATACAGATTACAACCTTTACTGATTATAAAGTCAATCAATAAGAACAAGGCAGTTTTGATGAAATAAATGGGATGCTCACGTTGATACAAAACTGCAATTGTCATCCGTAACCCCCGACTTCCCTTTCTCGGTGTTTATCAAAACAGCCTGATAATTTTCATTAGTTTTGGTTGTACAGCATCTTGAAACCCGTGTTTACACAGATGAAGAGGGTGCGACCGCTGACAGATTTTAAAGAGACCAAGAAAAAGAAGAAGGAAAGATGGCTTTGCAACCTCTGGCTATTCTTCCAAGGGCTACAGAGCCTTGAAAGGAAGCCAGAGACACTTACCTGAAATACACCAAATATCCTATTCCAGACCACATCTGTGGTGTAGAGGTTCATCCATTCACCCTTTCATCCAGAAGTACGTGGTGAGTGCCTACAAGTGTTGGTCATTGCTCTAAGCACAGGGGATGTGAGGTGAAAAACTTTAGCATGTGAGAGATGAGCAATGAAGAAAATAAATCAGTGAAATCTGTAGTGTGGTCGTGACAGAGGACACAGGAATAGAGCAGAGAAGGGGCTAGGGACTCCGGAGGGGAGGGTGGTTTCGTTTGAAATAGGTCAAGGCAGCCTCACTTGGAAGGTCTGAGCGGAAGTCCAAAGGGTAGGGGAGCTGGCCTGAGGCTGGGGACGGGCACCCAGCCAGTGCCGTGGCCCCGGCATTGGGCCAGCACCAGGAAGAGGAAGAACATCGAGCAGCTGGAGGGTGTGAGCAAAGGTGAGAGCAGTAGGGAACAAGCCAGAGGGGAGGAGGTGTGGGTACAGGGCCGGGCAGATCATGCTGGGTCTGGGAGGCCATTAAAACGACCTTGGTTTCCACGTGGAGGCCATCGGAGATTTTTAAGCAGAGGAGTAACATGTCTGCCATGTGTTATGAGAGCATCACTGGGGATACCGGGTTGAGAGCAGAGTGTAGGGAATAAGGGGGGAATCAGGGAGAAGGAGGATGTTTGTAATCATCCAGGAGGGAAGGTTAGCAGCTCAGAGCGGGTGGTGGTGGAAATGTGACGAATGATGGGACTCTGGATGTGCTTTGGAAATACACCTGATGGGAGAGCCTGAGCTACTGGATGTAGGCTGTGAAGGAAAGAGAGGAGTTGGGCTGATCCCAGAGTGTCTGGCCAAGGGACTGGGAAGGTGACGCTGCAGCTACCCAGGATGGGAAGACTAAGAAAGGAGTAGGTTTGGGGTGGCTGTGCATGGGGACTTCACTCCGGGATGTGTCACCTTCAAGATGCCTGGGGAAGTCTACGTGAAGCCAGACAGATGGGTCTGGAGATCAGGGAAGTGGTCTCACCTGGAACCATCCTCGGGGAATCACCTAGTGCTTAAAGCGTGAGGGAGACAGCATGGGATCACCAACAAGATCGGCGAGGACAGAGAAGAGGTCCGAGGGCTGAGCCTGGGGCTCCCAGCATCAGGGGGTCAGACTGAGAAGCACCCAGCGAGCAGACTGAAGGCCTGCAGGTGGGGGGGATGGGGAGTGGAGATCTGGGGGCTGTTCTGGAGGCCAAGTGAGGAAAGCGCTTTAAGGAGGAGGGAACGTTTGTGTTCAGCGGAGTCAACGCTAACGGGACAAATACAAGGCTGGCTGCTGAAAGCCCGTGGAAGTTCTCTGATTGACTTGACTGTCTTCACAAAGCTGGGGGTAAGTAGTCAGCTGAGAGGGAGGGAGGGTGTGGAAAAGTCACCCAGAGGAGAGGGAGAGTGGATGGGCCAGGATCGTGGTTACCAGGCAGCATAAGGACCCGCAGGAGATCCGTGCTCAGGAATCCAAAGGGAGGGAGCCAGCGTGGCCACGTGCTTTTCTCCACACGCATTCGTCTGTTTGGGGGTAGGCACCGAATGGGCAGAGCTGGCTAGGACCGGGTCTGTGGTTCTGCCAGATGAACTTGAGAGGGACAGGCCTCAAGGGTGCGGACCCTGGCGACAAGATACCTGGCTACGAATCTCTGACCCACCATCGACCAGCTGTGCGACCTTGAGCAAGTTAGCCAACCTCTCTGTGATTCCGGTCCTTTGCCAGGTTCTTAAGTAAAGGCTAAATGAGGGAATACGCATACAGCATTTAGAATAGCACCTGGCACATCGAAAGCTCTCAGTAAATGTTACCTCCTATTATTATCACTACCGGTCAAGGCAGCCAGCAAATGGGGTTCTCGGCCCGTTAAAATCCCGTTTGTCAGAAAACAGCTGGGAAATGCATCTTGTGACGTCAGGAGATGTGAAACAGCATCCATTTGCGAGATCTCATCCAGCCCGTTTCTGCTGGATTCACCTTCAGAATTCCCCCATTTCTCTCTTTCTTTCCTCTTTTTTTCTTTTTTCTTTTCTTTTCTTTTTTTTTTTTATGCGGAGGCCAAACTTGAAGCTTGAGTATCCCTGCTGACACCTGATCTGCCGTCAGCGCTGCGACACCTGAGAGTCAAGAAGCCTCCGAACTGGACAATAACACCGTGTTCTCACAACGGGATACGCTGCACGCCGCTGACCTGACCGGCACACCGCGACGGAAGCAGGTGCCCGAAGCACACCTGAGGCTCGCCTGGGATTTTCGTTGACCTTGAAATACATTGCTCCGCCGCGCCTGAGGGCTGCGGCGGTGTATACGACACGCTTCCGTAGGAGCGGATGTGCGCCGGGGACCTTTTTCAGAGACTTTTTCCGCTACCATTTGACTCGCAGAAGACCCGTGGACCGTAGGCCTGGGTATACTGGCAAAGTCAAGGACTCCGGAGCTGGTGTAGATGCGGGAAACATGCACAAGATTTTTTTCCCCCTAGGGCTTTTATTTTCTCGGTAGAACAGGGAAAAACAAACAAACAAACAAACAAACCCTTTGCAAGAGCAGAGGTGGGAGAAAGAGCCCAAGGCCACCGAAGCCCCGCCTACCCCAGAAGCTGAGCACTTTGGCACCCTGTGGGGTCTACGACGCGTTCAAGTCCAGAACATGCTACCTTTGCGTATGTGTGTTCTTTGGCACGGAGGCTACAGACACCTCCTCTGGAACCAGATGTGCGTCTTCCGCGCGTCCTGTAACGCCAGCCTCAGTTTCTTCATCTGAAAAATGGGGATGAGTACGGAACCTATTTCGTGAGGCTGATGCGACAGTTAAATGGGTGAGAATAGTGAGGCAGCCTGTGGAGCGGAAGAGGATAAACCGGTTGCTGAAAATTTTAAGTATTTTTCCACCTGAGGTGGTTTTCTGGAGCCTCCGAAACATCTCCGTGGGATCTACGGTTCCTCCGACCCCCATGATCAGACCTAGAGTGAAGGCACTGCTGTGGCTCTGGGGAGGAAGGAATGAGCCTTGGGGGCAGGGGGGTCGCGCTGCGGTAGGATCTTCTGTGGGGGTTCATTCGGTAACATTCGAGAAGGTTCCAGCGGAGCAGCAGAGGGGGAAGGAAGAGAAAACGCATTTGGGGGGATTTGTTCCGGGGATGGTCCACGGACCGGCCACGGCAGCCTCCCAGAGAGCTTGTTAGGAACGCAGAATGCCAGGCTCCATCCTGAACCCGTGAACCAGAATCTGCATGTTGACTAGATTTCCAGATGATTCCGGCACACGGCGAAGTTTGAAAAGGACCAGCCCTCCTCCGTCCATCACATCATCTCGGTTATTCTTCATGCCAGTTCGGCCCATTTTACAGATGAGGAAACGCAGAGGCTGTAAAAGGTTAACCTACTGCCCAGTGACAGTGCGTGACAAAGGGTGGGTCTGAACCCAGATGGCCCGGTTCCAAAGCCTGTGCCCTTTCTATGACCTTGAGCTACATGGCAGGACAGGGAGCTGTATGATCTCAGTTTGGGAACAGAAGGGAGAAAAGGGGAGCGTGGGCCAGGAACCCCATAGAATATTCCAGGAACCCAGCACAGGCCCCCAGCCATGCTACCTAATCAGCTACTTAGTCATTCGGCAAACTTTCCCAAGAGCGCCTACCCTGTGCTAGAACTGGGGTACGGAAGGACTGTCACTATTCCTGTGCTCAGGAAACTCAGGCCCTGCGGGGGCCTAGAAGAGTGAGCCATCCCTGTGCCCACACACTCCCAACACCCCCCTCCATCTGTCAGTCCCTCACTTCTCTGCCCCTCCCTCCCGCCTTTCCAACCCTCCTCTCCTCCTCTGCCCTCTTCTCCTTCTCTTACAAGGACCCAAGTGGACAAGAGAAGCGGCCACAACAACTGTCACCCCCATGATGGCTCCACCGGGCAACAAAAGCCCGGCCATAAATGGTGAATCTCTACCCTCTTTAGAAGCCGGATCTCTGGCATTTCTTTAGGGTTCTAACACTGAGCCTCCGACTCTTGGCTTCGGAAAGATCACTGCCAGATGAGTGTCTTCCAGCTGATTCTGACGTCCTTTCCTTGGCTGAGGCCACCCTGCTCCCAGGAAGCAAGCAGAGGCCCGTTCCCAACGTGGACGCCTCCCTTCCAGAAGCTTAGGGCACATTTGCGCCTCATTCAGACCCCGCCACCCCGAGCAAGGCTGGATTCTGAGTTTCAAAATCAACAACAATATCAAGTGGAGGAAAACAGAATGGGAGGACCCAGAGCGTGGAATGAAACAGGTCAAGTTTACGGCAGCATCAGAAGTATTATTTCGGCTGCATAGCCCCGGGAGACAGCCAGAAACATGAACCCAAAGACAGCAGGGAGATGTTCTGCCACGGAGTGAAAGGCGAAAAGCAGGTTGCAGAGCAGAGTGAGCCCCGTTCGACACGGCGAGAATCAGCACACACTGTGGGTGCACACAAAACGGTCTGGAAGGCAGGAAGCATTGGTCTGTGTGGATGGTACAGCGGCCTGATCCCAATATGGAAAATGGGCCACCAGGCAGGCGGGAGAAAAAGGGTACGTCTAGGCGTCCCACTCACCACCAGCAACTCGATATGAGCATTGAGTTGACCAGGCGGACATCTGTCCGCATGTGGACTTTCTCTTTGTTTCCAGCCTGCTGCTAAAGCTGTTCCCTGTTTCTCCCATGTCTTTCTCCCCTGTCATTTGTATGACCTCTAACAGCATCGTAAATTCCATCCCTATCCAGTCTGAACCCTTACCTTCATAGTGAGATCATTTGCAGCTGCAAAAGCAAGGCTCCACTGGGTCCAAAAGGCACGGGTGGTCTGTGTTGGAAAACAGGCTGGCGGGGCTCTTTTGTCCAAAGGAAAGAAGATATGACCCCGGGGGCACGGACCGAAACAAAAAGCCTTGCATCCTGCCCGTAAAATTTTGAAGAAGGAGTTTTGTGATCCGTATAAAAACCAGGATGTTCATCTCCCAACATTTCCTGTTTAAGACTAGATTGAGATATGATATCACTCTCTCTTCCAGAGTCCCCTGACTTCACCCTGATGGAAGAGGGGGAGGACAATGTCCCTGCTCCCAAGAGCTGTCTTTCGACTTTCTGGGTTAACTTGCCCCCTGCGAGAGGCCGGCCCTGGACCAGAAAAAGTGCCCCAGGGCCAAAACAGTCACAGGAGAGACAACAGCAGTCATTTATGGTGGTTTCCCACATGCCTGGCACCGTGTGGCCGTAAGCCCTCACGCCCAGACTTGTTAACCACCACGGGTTTGCCGTAAACTGAGTAAACTGAGGCTCACGCAGCCAGCTGGCGAAAGATCCAGAACTCAGTGCGGATCTGCCGACCCTGAGCCTTGTCTTCTGCTCTGTCTTCTGCCTGTGCTCTGAACCTTGTCTTCTCTTCTTCCCAGCTACCATCACTGAAAGGGGAGAAGCAGAGAGGGGGTGGGGGGAGACACAGAATCCGAAGCAGGCTCCAGGCTCCGAGCTGGCAGCACAGAACCCACGAACTGTGAGATCATGACCTGAGCCGAAGTCGGCCGCGTAACCGACTGAGCCACCCAGGCGCCCCGATGTCAAATATTTTTAAAACAAAAGGAAGAAGAATGCTGGACCTCGGTTCACCACCCCAGAGAGGAGGGAAGCTTCTGTTCTGCTCCAGCCTGGAGTCGCCTTGTGCTGAGCTCAGAACCCGACGGCTGGGGAGGTCACAGAGGGAGGCAACGCCAGGGTCCGCACAGGCTCCCCCTCAGCCCTGAGGGGCTCAGCCCATTAATGAAGGTGACCCAAATAATTTCCTCTCCCGTCCAAGCACTAACCAGGCCCGACCCTGCTTAGCTTCCGAGATCAGAAGAGATCGGGCGCGTTCAGGGTGGTATGTCCATAGACAATAATTTCCTCTCTAAAGCACACAAATTATTCAATGTCTCCAGCCCACACCACGAGGCAAGAGTAGGCAAGTTATTTTTGATTCACTGAGAGTGTTTTTTGATATGATCAGCTCTCCGAAGCCATCAAAGCGTCTTTCTGGCCACTGATTCTCTGGTAAACTCTGCGGGTGCCTTTTCTCTCCTTTCAGGAAGCCCGGGTCTGGCAGCTGACTTTGCCTCAGTCTCCCACCGCTGTTTCTTACCGGCTTGAGCGATCAGCACAGGGAGGCAGGCAGAGGGTGACGCTGTGGGTGGTTGTCACTGCAGGAGACAGGGACAGAGCAGATCAGAGTGTGCACTCAGGGGCCGTTTCACAGGGTCCCCGTGAGGACCCCCGTGAGGGTTCATCACGTCACCAGGTTAGAGCAGGGTTTGGACTTCAGTCTCTCAACCCTGCTGGCTACAGAATGCCTACAATTCTCCAGCTGTAGCCAAGGCATCGAAGATCCAGAAAGAAGGAATACATTGGCCAGTGGGTGCCTTGTCCCCAGTCCCCCCACACCAGAAGAGAGGCATCTCCCTGCTTAAGTTCTAAGCAGAAAACTCAACTAAGGCAACTAAGGATTCACATTCGCCACAGGCTGACTTCCAGGCAGAGAGCTGAGTCCTGGGTGGCATCCAGGAGTGAACGACCTTAGCAGGGTTGTTTATGGCCCTTTACCTGATGGTTTTCGGGGTTCGGTATTGCCCTCGGTGTTCTCACCGATCACCCCACTACAGATGGGCTTTGACTCTGGGCCGTAAAACAGGGCCATCAGAGCGGCGACATATGGGTCTTTGTGTGGTCTCGTCCCCCTGCAGATTCGGGGGCCAGCCAGCCAGCCCGCTCTTTCCATACGTCAGTTTAATATTCAGCGGAGGCAGATGGGACCTCTCTTGATGGGCTTTGCCTGATAACAATCCATAAAGAGTAAAGGGGAACGTAGAAAACCAGAGTCACCCTTCTTCGCTGGAAGAATTTCCGAAGCACTTGGAGACCACCTTCTCCCTGTCTGTACCCACCGCAGGCCTGGCTGAGCCAGCACGGAACTGCCTCCCACCAAGCCCAAACCCAGGTTCAGAGTCCCCGTCAACCTCACACATCAGGCTCCAACCGTCACACAGCTGGAGCTGGCACACAAGATAAAACTTGCTTGACGTCCCCGATAAAATCCAAACGTGTCCTTTCACAGATGGAAAAACCAGGCTTAGACGAAGGGAGTGACTTTGGCCAGAATCATTCAGGGAGTCGTGACAGAGGCAGTGAGGCTCTTGGGCTGTCTGACTCTGCTCATCCAATGCACCGGAATCAGGATTCTCGAACCTCAGAATCCGGGTGAATAGGAGGTAAGAGAAAGGTCGGGTAAGAGGTCCCTCTCTGGAAAGAACGTTACCTTGGCTTGAGCTGACCCTGGACTCAAACCGCGCCTTGGGTAAGTAAGTGACTTTGCACTCCCTGGTCCTCAGTTTTCCAACTGCAAAATGGGGATAATGATGCCCACCTCATGCAGCCATTGTGATGCCCAGAAGAGATGGTACCTAGCACAGTGCCCAACACAAATTTGGTAAACCGTATACCTTGCATTTTCTCCCTGCTAATGCCGAGCTCCTAACATCTGCTCCTTCCCTCCATGCCTCCTTCCCAGCCAAGCCACCTCGTGTTCTCTTGATTGCCATCGGTGATGGATGAGGCTTCGGTTTCCATGGTTGCCCGGACCTGTTTATTGGACAGATGATTTTCATTGCCCCCAGGTCTCCGCTCGGAGTTGGCAAAGGCTGGGGCCACCGAAGCCACATTTCCAAGGCACCTGGGCTCCCTTCACTGCAGAGGGTGCCTCGGGATGCTCTCAGAGTCCCTTTGTCAATTCCCAGGTAAGCGCGGTGACATTTTCAGGGAGCTCCACACAGAGTCAGTGTCGACTGCCAACTGAGCAAATCATTACACAGACTCCAAAAGCCTTCTCTGGCTTTTCCACTAGCTCCTGAGCTCCCCAAGGGCAAGGCCTAGGCCTTGGTCATCTCCGCACCTCCTGTGTCCACGTGTCTTGGCAGTTAGTAGATGCTTGTGGTGAACAGCATTGCAGACCCCAACTCTCTACCCCTCCCTGTACCCACACCCTTCCCACCCTTTATCTTGTAACTTTACAGGGTCGCCTGGGTGGCTCAATCAGCTAAGCATCCAACTTTGGCTCAGGTCTCGATCTCATGGTTCGGGAGTTCGAGCTCCGCGTCGGGCTCCGTGCTGACAGATCGGAGCCTGGAGCCTCTTCAGATTCTGTGTCTCCCTCTCTCTCTGCCCCTCCCCCACTCCCGTCTGTCTCTCTCTCTCTCTCTCTCTCTCTCTCTCAAAAATAAGTAAACGTTAAGAAAATTATTTTGTAACATTGCGATTCTCTCTCTCCTATACACAGAGCTTAATTCCCCACCCCAGGCCTGGCCACGTGACGTGTACTGACCATACGGATGTGTATTATTTACCTTTTGCTGCGTAACAAATTACCCTGAGTTTAGGAGCTTAAAACAACGGATTTAGTTTCTCACCGTGTCTGTGGGTCAGACACCTCAGCATAGCTTAGCTGGGTCCCCTGCTTCCGGCCCTCTCGCAGGACTGCAATAAAGACGTCAGCTGGCCCGTAGTCATCTCAAGGCCCAACTGGGGACAGCTCTGCTTCCAAGCTCACGTGGTTTCTTGGCAGGACTCAGCTCCATGCAGACTGTTGGCCAGAGGCTGCCCTCAGTTCCTCGCCAGGCGGGCCACTTTATCCAAGAGCATAAGCCAAGGAGACAACAGAGAGAATCTGACAGCAAGACAGAAGCCACAGTCTTCCCGTAAGCTAGTCAGGAAAGCCCGCCATCTTTGCCGCATTCTACCTGCTGGGAGCAAGTCGCAAGTCCTGCCCATAGTCCGGGGAGGGGGATTTCACGAGGGGACGAATGCCAGGAGGTGAAGATCCCTGGGGGCCATCTTAGAAGCCTGCCCCCTGTGGGACATGTGCTGATGTTGCAAGTAGAATTGAACTGGCTTCCTCTCCTGCTCCTGCCTCTTCATACCCGGGTAACTTAGGAGTGTAAGTTCCAGAAGGAAGATGAGAGACCCATGGCACAGAGCCAAGATCCCCCGGTCTCCAGTTAACGTGTGCACGCCGGAGTAAACCCAACTGAGACCAACGGAATCAGTGGAGACCCCTAGAGCCCAATCTGGATCGTTGACCTCGCAGAAGCCACTGGTTGTTCCTGGTGCAGCAAAAGCTCATTGATAGCGTGAGGGACAAATATTAGTACAATACCTAACGATGTATTTTTCCTCTCAGTTTCCTCATCTGTAGACAGGGCATGATATTTACACCCAGCTACGTCATTATAAACACTAAATGAGTTAGTGCTTCCACAATATTTAGAACCGTGCCTGGTGCATAATAAGCGAGAGTAAGAGCTTGTTGAATTAAGTAAATCAGCTAACTTGTGTGAGTGTTTACCAAACGCTGAACACTTTCTATGCATTATCTCATTTACGCATTACAAACAATCCTCTGAGCTTGGTGCAATTTTTGTCTTCATTTTCCAAATGGGGTTTAGAAAGTGCAGGAAGTATGCACAGGTCACACAGCTAGGATGCGAGGAAGCCCAAACTCAAATTCATGATTGGCCAGTAAAATCCCAGATCAGAATGCTGGGAGAACAGAGCCAGAACGGAGAGGCTGGCCGAGTCACAAGAAGTAGAAGCCGGTGGAACGGGGTGATTCAGGACGGAAACTCCAAAAGCAGTGGAAGACGTTTTCAAACAAGGAAGGCCAACTGGAAATGGGAATTGGTTGGTTCAAGGAGACTCCGAGAGACAGAACTGGGTCCACTGGGTGGGTGTTCAGAAAGGGGTCGATGTAGGGAAGACGTAGATAAGAATTCCAGTTCCTAAACCATGCAGTGAGCCCCAGCAGAAGTGGGCAAGAGAATTCTGGAGGCCCAGATGCTAAGAATGTTGGAGAGATTTCCACCCTGGATAAGGAGCCAAATGATTTACCTTGCAAGGCCCCTTCCGGTTCCTAGACTCCAAGCTTCCAAGAAAACAATTACACATATGAATGTACAGCCAAGACCTTGCCAATGGTGAAGGGTCACCTGGTTCATCTCTGATTCCGTGGCAGGAAACAAAGATAATTTACAATAAAACTCTATTTTTTTTTAAATCGGAGTGAAAAATTGATTATAATAATTCCAAGCACTGAAGGTGGCCAATTGAATTAATCATCATTATATGCCTCAGCAGACGGCTTAGATGCCATTAACCCTCCCCTGGACTAATCACGGGCAGAGACACTACCCCAGCTCCTACTGAGATCTGACCAAACTCTACTCCTCCCTGACTTAACCTCCCCCCCTCTTCCCTTCCCTTCACCTGGCTTCTCCAAAGCTCATTCCTCCTGCAGCGGGAAGCTGAGTTTTCTTCTGGAAGCTCTTTCCTCTCCTGGTTTTGTGCTGGTGTCCCCATTTTCTCCTTCTGGGGGCTCCTCAATGGCCAGCATCTCTGCTCTCCCTGTACATGTTGATGAATCCCCAGACCCTTCCCAGGTTTCCTTTCTTACCAATCCTCATACCTGGGTGATCTCAGCTGCCCTGTGGGTGATCTCAAACCCTGTGTGGTTTTGGCATTCCATATGCCAGCGACTCATTGGTCACATGCTCTGGTGCGGATCTCTTCCTGGAGCTGAAACCTGTATGTCTGACCGCTGCTAGACATCACTACAGAATGTGCTCAGGCATCTCTAACTCAACCTTTGCAAAATTTCTTTTTCATCTTTGGCCCAAATCAGTCCTTCTTCTTTTTAATGGCACCATCTACCCAGTCACCAAGCTGTGTGTTCTTGGGTAACGTTCTTTCCCTCTCTGGACCTCTGCTTTCCCATCTATAGAATAAGGAAGTTAGATCGGATTATTTCCAAAGTGCCTTCTTTCAATTCTTACATCTTGTTACTCTAAGGTTTTGGGAATTTCAAATGATACTACCTTCTACTGAGTTAGAAGACAATAAAATGGCAAATAATAATAATAACTGCACTTTAGGGGCACCTGGGTGGCTCAGTCAGTTGAGCATCCAACTCTTGATTTCCGCTCAGGTCATGATCTCAGGGTTCATGAGTTTGAGCCCCACATTGGGCTCCATGCTGTCAACACAAAACCTGCTTGGGATTCTCTCTCTCCCTCTCTCTCTCTCTCTCTCTCTGCCCCTCCCCCGTGTCCTCTCTCTCTTTCTCTCAAAATAAATTAATAAACTTTTAAACACTAATAACTGAACTTTATAATAGCAAAAATAATTGCTGAGCTTTACTGAACAATTACAGGTGCTAGAAATTTCTGTAATTGCTACTCATGGGTTACTTCCGTAACATGGCCCCATCACAATTATCCCTGTGGGGACATTGGGTGGGAACCAGGATGTCCCAGCAGTCGGCAGCATAGATGGATGATAACATACACGGTACTAGAAGCCCACACCTGTCTCGGTCCCACAATGCCTCCACACCCTGGAAGTCCCTAGAACTTAAAATATAACCCCGGGGGCAAGGAGGGCCCAAATGGACTGAGGTTGGTTTTCTGCCATTCAGCCAACCGGTGACTCAAAATAAAAGCCCAGTTCAGATAGGAAAACAAGACAAACTATCGTTCAGTTCTTGTCCCCCTGGGTGCCACTGTACCCACGGCCAATGCATATGGAAAGCCCTCAGCCCGGTGCCTGGGTGGTTGAGGGCTGGTATTGTCACCACCTCCTGGGAGAGGCCCCTCGCCCTCCAGGCTCTCTCCTGTCCCAGTCCTTCATGTCCAGCTGGTACCTGGGCTCCCTGGGACAGCGGCAAATGGAGAGATGGAGTGTATTTGCTCACCGGTCTTTGTGTGCCCAGTGATCTCTTATCCAAGTCCAGGCGAAGAAATCTCTCCTCTCCCACACCTGCACCAGCTTGTTAACGCTACCCTCAAAATCCAATAGCCTGCTGACGGTTACTCTTTGATCCTGGAATTCAACTTCGAGTTCGTCTATTTGTTCCTCAGTTCATTAGTTAATTGGTTTGCTTATTTTATAACAGCTAAACTCTGTGAGACACAGCTACGGGAAGGAAAGTCCTTTGAGTTCCTACAGCTGAAACTTCAGGGTGCTCACACATCACAGGGGGATCTTGTTAAAAAGCAGATTCCGGGGGCGCCTGGGTGGCGCAGTCGGTTAAGCGTCCGACTTCAGCCAGGTCACGATCTCACGGTCCGTGAGTTAGAGCCCCGCGTCAGGGTCTGGGCTGATGGCTCAGAGCCTGGAGCCTGTTTCCGATTCTGTGTCTCCCTCTCTCTCTGCCCCTCCCCTGTTCATGCTCTGTCTCTCTCTGTCCCAAAAATAAATAAACGTTGGAAAAAAAAAAAAAAAAGCAGATTCCGGTTCAGAGGTCTGGAAAGGGGCCTGCGTCCTACATTCCTAACGGGCCTTCGGGTGATACTGACTGTGTTGATCCATGGACTGACTACACTTAGGAGGTCTAAAGTCAGACGCACAGAGTTCAAATCCCAACTCCAACTGTTGGTAGCTGTGTGGCCTTAGGTAAGTTAATTAACCTCTCTGAGCCTCAATATTTTCTGTCACGAAAACAGAACTTCTCGCTGACAGCTCGGGAAGGTTGTTGAAAACGATTCAACGGTGTCATGGGCATTCAACAAGCAGTGAAGTGACTTATGAGAACAGCTCGGCCCCATTTCTGCAGGGTGAAGGGACACCGCTTTGTTCCCAGTCCCGAGGTCCCTCTCGTATGCTAGTATTCAGTGCAAACCGAATCATCCTGGAACGAAGAAGACACAGGGGGAGACAAGCAGTGTTTGTCTGTACTGTCCGTCTGTGGTCATCACTCCAGACCAGCTTAGAGTAGCCTGCTCTCAGACCTTATCCTGCCCAGCACCCAGACTTCTCGTCTCCCCAATTCAGGCAGCTCAAGGCGTGTCTGTCTTATTTATTTGCTGCGCCCGGCGTGGATTTTAGGGCATGGCCTGGGATGGGTTTGTACCCCGAAGCCAGCCCCAGTCTCCCTCTGAGCTCCCCGTAGCCGGTGGCAGTTTCGCAGGACCCAACCCTGGAAATAAAATTTCAGCTAAATATACTGGAAATTAGATGAGATTTTATTACCAGAAGGAAAAAGGAAAGATGAAAATAACCAAAGGCTCAGAGGGGAAAGGCGTGTGCACACTCAACAGACAAACCTGCAATGAAAAAGCCAGTTTGCAGCCTGACTCACCGACCCGGAGGCGCCCAGGAGTATCTGTCTAGCTTGGGGCCAAGAGGGGACTGGCTCAGCTCCTCCAACGGAAGCCTGCAGGACTGGACGTGGCTGTCACCTCTGAGAGGCAGGGCAAGGCTCAGAAAATGCACATGCAGATCACGGGAGCGCACGATGTCGCCACCGTGAGCCTCCACACCCTCCCCCGCACGACGGGACGACGCTAACGGCCTTACGTAGTTCTGAAGGAGTAAGTGATATCCTATATGTTGCCCACTAAGAAGTATGGCGTGGGTGATCGGAAAAAGAAACAGAAAACAGGGGCTCCCGGCTGGTTCAGTCGGGGGAGGGTGCAATTCTTGATCTCGGGGTCATGCTTTTGAGCCCCAGACTGGGTGCGGAGCCTACTCAAAAAAAGAAAAAAAAAAGAGGGGCGCCTGGGTGGCTGAGTCGGTTGAGCATCCGACTTCGGCTCAGGTCATGATCTCACGGTCAGTGAGTTCGAGCCCCACGTCAGACTTTGTGCTGACAGCTCGGAGCCTGGAGCCTGTTTCGGATTCTGTGTCTCCCTCTCTCTCTGACCCTCCCCCGTTCAGGCTCTGTCTCTCTCTGTCTCGAAAATAAATAAACATTAAAAAAAAATACAAAAAAAAAAAATACAAAATGCACAGTAAGAAATACAGCATATCAGTGTATTTTACATCATTGTCCTGCACAAGCCTGTGTAGACATAAACAGATAAAATTGTAAAAAGCACACAGTGTAAAGAAAATGATATCCTCCCTGCATGTGTTAATAATTGCAAACATATTCTGCACTTCCTGTGTCCTAGGCTGCCCTGTGAACACTTTACAAATATTAATCCATCCCTGATTATACTTATTTTATAGATGAGGATCAAGTGAGACTCTAACTCCCCTGAGTAATTCACCCGTGCAGAGCCAGCATTCAAATCCAGCCCCATCAGTTACGTTACTCTACCTGGTAACACCTATTTGATTCTTTCCCGGTCAGAGACCTGCAATGTTGATTTCGTGACCCCTAAGGGGTCTCAAACTCCGTTTTGGAAAACGCAATTCTAGAACATCCACGTGAATACACTTTGTCCTTCCCTCAGTACCGGGCATGACCCGGACCGGGGTAGAATTTTTTATTTGTGCTACGAACATCATCACCACCACTCTGGGGACTCAGTGCTCCGCTGGACCCACAGCAGTCCCCGACAAAGACCCGTAGAGTTGACTGAGAAGCCGATGTCTATTGTCAAGCTGTTTTTAGTAATCCTACTAAAAGCAGTGGTCAAGCACCCGTTATACATCAGGTCAGGACTGGACATTTTCATTCATCAGATCATGCCATTGTCATGGTAACCTGCGAGGGAAATATTAGAATCCCCCCGTCACCGCTAATGCAGCTAAGGCTCAGAGACTCCCCCAGACTCACCAAGTCAGCAAGTGACTGCTCCAGGATTCAAGCCCAGAACTGACTATAAACTCTGTGGCAGGTTGAACCTCAGAGCAACCCTTGGAAACGATTAGAAAACTCCAACATCCTTGAACTGTCAAATTTCCTCAGCATTATAGATGTCCTCGTCCTTGTTATGGGAGGTTCTTCTCAGCCTGGGAGCCAGTAGGTAAGGATTCCCTTTGGACATTGGAAAGACCTGACCTTGAATGTTGGCTCTGCCATTTCCTGATGGAATAGCTTTGGACAAGTCTCTAAAACTTTCTATGCTACAATATCTTCAAATACAAAACAGAAACCATAATAATAACCACGTCCTAGGTTTGCCCAGGAGCAGGACTCCGAGTGCTAAAACGGGAAAGTCCCAGGCAAACTAGGAAAGTCTGTCACCATACATGATGGTTGATAAGGTCATTCATTCAACTCTACATTCATTCACATAGTCATTGAGTGTCTGTTGTATATCAGGACCCGTTCTCGGCTGGAAATACAGGAAAAAGAAAAGATTCAAAGATTCTCTTATTTCGTAGAGCTAATACTCTAGCAAAGGTTGAATGACACCCTAAAGAAGCAAAATGTTTAGGGGTCCCTGGGTGGCTCAGTTGGTTAAGCGTCTGACCCTTGCTTTCAACTCAGGTCATGATCTCACCATTCATGAATTCAAACCCTGCATCGGGCTCTGCACTGACATTGTGGAGCCTGCTTGGGATTCTCTCTCTCTCTCCCTCTCACTCTCTGCCCCTCCTCCCTCCCCCTCTCAAACTAAATAAACTTTAAAAACAGAAAAAGAAGGGGCACCTGGGTGGCTTTGTCAGTTAAGCATCTAACTTCGGCTCGGGTCATGATTTCACAGTTTGTGGGTTCGAGCCCCGCTGTCTGTGCTGACAGCTCAGCGCCTGGAGCCTGCTTCTGATTCTGTGTCTCCCTCTCTCTCTCTCTGCCCCTCCCCCACTCGTACTCTGTCTCCCTCTCTCTCTCTCTCAAAAATAAATAAGCATGAAAACAAATTTTTTTTACAAGAAGAAGCAAAATGTTTAGTATCTCAAGTAATAATAAATACTGAAAAACAAATAAATGAAAATAAAATAAAGCAAGCTATTCAAGTAGCCCCAAACAGAGAGTAACCCCAAATAGCCATTAGCAGAAAGATGGATAAGTAAGTCGTGGCCCCTTCACACAATGGTGTAGTGCACGGCCAAAAGAACAAAGAGCTATTGAGACACGTGATGTGCATGAAGCTCAGGACCTTGTGTGAAGCAAAAGCAGCCAGCCACAGAAGAGTACAAGCTAGAAGCTTCCATCTATGAAGTCCAAAAAGACAAAACTAAGAGATGGGGATTAAAGTCAGAAGAGTAATTACCTGAGAGGGGCACTAATTGGCAAGGCCCAAAGGAAGCTATCGGGTGCTGGGGGCATTCCGTCTCGATTTGGGTGGTGGTCCTTATGGTAAACATTCATCGGAGTGACCTTGATCCGAGAAGTGCATTTTATCACCTAGACCTTGCATCTCAATTCTAAAAATATTTTGAAGAGATAAATACAGCAGCAAAGGAGAAATGGGGCATGGTTAGGTTAGCACAGCTCCTAGCATGGAGTAAAAATCCAATACGTGTTCGGTATATTGGACTATTATCCAATGGCTTTCAGAAACCACAGGGTGTGCTTCAGGGAGCAGAAGCCCCTCTCTTGCCTCTGCTTCTGGTGCCCTCAACTAATCGTGAGAACCTGATACCTCTCTAGGAGGCCATTAGGGAAGACTGTTCTTTGAATGCCTTAATGTTGGTCCTGAAACCTGGCTCATCGATGAGTCTGGAAAGTTTCTGGCAGAACCACTCTGATTTGCTCTGCACCGTAAGTCCTAATCTCTTGCCCCTGAGATTGCAATGACAAAGATATATAACATTTTCCTATGCAATGGGCTTGAATTATCCCAGGGATAATGGAAAGGTATTTTTCATCTTTAGGGTGTTAATGAATATAAATGGGATTCACAGCCCATTTCTCTGTTTTTTGTTCCTTCTGAGAAGGGAGATCAAAGGAGGAAAATTTCTAGAGGCAGAAGGGGAGGGGAGCCCCACATTCAACCCGCCCATTCAGGACACTCCCAAGAACAAGAAAGGCTTCGACAATCCCAATGCCTTTCCTTTATGCCTAACTGGTCGAAAATTCCTCCAAGTAGAAAGTAATCGATTTATCACATGTTACAAGATTTTTTAGCTACAAGGAGTTGCTAAACAGCAAACTTATCCAAGTGAACCAGGACCCAATAACATAGCTTTCTAAGGTGGAGTACTTCTCTCTCTGCTCGTGGCTTTCTCCTAGACAGTAGGCAAGGTGTTGTCTCGGTCCAGATTAATCTATGTGCCTAAAGGAAATAATTCCATCATCTCCCCAACTCTCATGCTTTGTTTATGATTGCTTCTGTAGAGACCCTGTCTCCAAATAAAGTCGTATCTGAAGTGCTAAGGGTTAGGAATTCTACATATATGAATCTGGGAGAACACAATCCAATCCATAGCATGCAGCTGAAGGCTGTTGGACAGGACCCATCCAGCCAACCCCCGTTCCTCCATTTCCCCCCCCACACCAATAGAAACTTCTAGCTACCGTCACTCACCATCCCTTCTTTCAGCAAATATTTACCTAACACACTCTATACACCAGGCACAGTAGCAGGAGCTGGGAAAGAGTAGCCATGCTACCCCCATTTCCACCCTCTCAAAGTCTGCAGTCTCCTCAGGCACACCAGACAAGAAGGTCAAGCTTTTTCGAGTCAAAAGTATTTGCACAACCCCCTGAGCTAAACGGAAGAGGCTGCTTGTGGCCAAAGGAAGCAGATAGGCTCAGGACTGACCTGGAGATCCCGAGAGCTGAGAATGGCTGTTTGTCAAGCTCTGAGGTAGGGTGGTCAATTATCACACAGTATGATCAGTTCTGGGATCAGGGAAGCCCAGAGAACTCGAAGGGCACAAGAGGAGCCCCAACCCTCCTTAGGAGGCTCAGAAAGACTTCTCGGTTGGGGGAAAAGGCATTCCTGGTAGTTACTAATTGATCATTAGTGTTATTGACCAATACCCTATCGCCCTTTCTTTCCAACCTACCCAGAAATAGCACTTCCCATGTACCTTTTTAAAATAGTTTGCCAGTTCGTTTTGGCTGTGCAACAAACCATCCCAAAACGTAGTGGCTTAAAACAACAACTATGCGTTGTTCTGTGAGTGGACAATTTAGGCTGGGCTCATCTGCGCATCCCTTCAGCTGGTCTTACAGATAGTCTCCTGTGAGAATATTCAGCTACAGTCAGGGGGTAGTTTCGCTGGGGGCTGAGTCTTACACAACCCCACTCACATATCTGGTGGTTGGAATTACCTGTCAGCTAGAGAGATGGGGTGACTCCACTGTGCATCTTCAGCAGTCTAGGCTAGGCTTGTTCCCATGGCAGTGATAAAAGGGAGCGTGGAGAATGGTAAAGAAACATGAGATTTGACCCAACAGGTGCCCGCCCACGCTTGGGTGCTCCCTACCTGGTCCCCTGATACCTTCACTGTTGAGGCTGACCTTTGGCTCTGGCATCCCGGGTCCTGTGAGTCCCTTCTTCATTCTCCGCTCTCCGTATTCTAGCTTAACCAGTTTCTCCAGAGCAGAGGGTTGGAAAAGATGAATAGAGGTAACGCTGGAAAGATATGTTGAGATCAGACCATGGGCCGGCCCTGGATCTAGAGTTGCATCATACTACCACCGTCACCATCATCACACGGCCATCATCATTATCATTGCCTTCATCGTCACCATCACCATCCCCACCACCATCATCAAACCCTCTTCTGAAGAGCTCTGTAATTCTGAATTGCGGCCAAGAAAAGAGCACTGGGTTGGAGTCAGACACATCAATTTCAGTCCCTACTTTATCAAAATTATGCATTTCTCTATAGTTTTCAGAAGTCACTTGGCCTCTTTAAACCTGTTTCCTCATCTGGATAATGACGTGTGGAGCTTAAATGAAAAAAAAAAATGAACAAGAAAATACTCTATCAATACTAAGCAGTGAGGATATTCTATTCTCAATATTATTCTGTGCCTTCCCAACCTACCTTATCCCTGATTTCTCAGGGATATTAACCTAAAGTCAGACCTCAACTCCTGTGATGCAGTGACTGTCTCAACATCCCTCCATCCCAGTGTGGTGGGAAAAATAGGGATTGAATCCTCCCAAGCTCTGTGACCTCGGGTGAGTTAATGTCCCTCCCTGAACCTGTTCCCTTATGTGGAAAATGGGATCGCAAGTGAGTATTCAATGAGATCGTGAATGTTAAGTTCTTGGCATATAGAAGGTACTCCGCAGATGTTCATGCTGTCGCCCTCATTACTTAAGGGCGGTATTAACATGGAACGCGCAACATAATGGGAGCACTGCATCCCGAAGGCGGGGAATAATTGGTTCTGGTTTCTACAGGGAGGCCCTGGATGAACTTAGACTGGGGTACAGGTGTCCTGACTTCAGGGACCTCTGGATTAGACCACGGCAGCCCGAAAAGAGAGTAAGAATTCCTGCAAGAGAGCTACTGGTGCAGACGGCACTTGGGAGAGAAAAGGGGTCCCAACAGCTGGAGACACAGGGAGGGGGAGAAATAGTGTTAGCTTGCCAAACACCCATATGAAAGCATCATTTCATTTGCACTTGCCTCAATTACAAATAGAAATTTCCTTTCCAACCAAAGTTACTTCAACGGTCCGCCTAATGTCCTGTGGAAGGGATATGTGCCTTGCACGCATGAGTTGTTATCGATTTCCCCACAAAGGCCAATTTGGGGACGCCAGACAGCGTGCACAGAAAAGTTAAAGCAAAATGCTAGCTAAACGGCTGGACACAAAGGGAGCATGTTTCCATCCATTGGTGGGTAAATGGGAGGCTGGAGCACTGACGGCTGGCTAATCCTCTCAGGCAGAGAGAGGCAGCGTTCCAAGCCCACCACGTAAAAGAGGCAGGGTTCCTAGCCCGCCATGTAAATTGTGGCTCTGGAAGGGCGCCGTGGGGGGGACAGTGTCGTGAGCAGAGAAGAATGCCGGTCCAGAAATAGGGAGACCTGAATTTGAGCCCCACATCTGCCAACAGCTTACCCAAGCTCTTTAAATCCAAGCCAGTTCCCCAGTACCTCATGCAAAGAGCAGAGGAAGGTGTTCAGGGAAAGATCATCACGATCATTACCCTTATTAGCCTTTGTTTTGATTCATTTATTGAGCTCCTATTGTGTGCCAGGCACGGTGCTGGGGACTGACAGGGTGCCGGCTATCTCAATGTGTAGAACCTGGTAGAAGAGACTGGAGTGAACATTTCATTACATCTCCCATAAAACGTATACCAGTTCAGATTGAAGGGTGATTGCCAGGGCTGGTGGTAGGAAAAATAGGGAGAGGTTGGTTAAAGGGTACCAGCTTTCAGTTATAAGACAAGTAGGGTCTCAGGGGCCAAAGTATATCGTGGTGACTGCAGTGGTTCCTGTATCATATAAATCAAATTTGGTAGGAGGGCGGAACCCAAGTGTTCTCACGCCCACACGGAAGGGAAATACGGAAGTTGATGGAGGTGTTAATTAACTCAACGGTGGGAATCTTCACGATGTGTAAGCACATCAGATCATCACGTTGTACACTTTAAAGACATTACAATTTTTATATATCAATTACACCTCAATATAACTGGGGGGAGAAAAGAGCGAACTAGGCAAAACGATTGGTGGGAGTTCACAGAGAGAAAAATGAGATGAAATTTGTCAAGTAAAGGGAATAGAAGTCAGGCCCTACGTTGAGCTCTTTATTCACATAATCACATTTCAACAATCCTTTGAAGTTGGTTCTGTGATTGTCCCCAATTTACGAATGAAGAGCTGGGTCAGAAATGGTTAGGCCAGTCTGTCCTGAAGCTCACGCGTGATTTGCATAAGTGATGGACAGCGGAGACCGGGTCTTGGACCCAGGAATATTGGACTCCAAAGCCTTATTACCTTGGCTGCTACATGCTGCCATCTCCCAGCCCACTTAGGTCATCCCCCACTCCCCAGTCCCCACACGCACACCCTCTCCCACCCTGTAATTAGCCCGTGTGCTATTAAGTGAAGGCTACATAACAAAAACCTCAGAATGCTGGTGGCTTACAACACTTGCAGACGAGCAAGCGTTCAGCTGGAATCTCTGGCCTCAGCTGGGCTTGACTCCTGGCTGTGGGTTGAGTACAAGTATGCTACGTGTGTCTTCATCCTGGGCCCAGAGGCTACCCAGGGTCCGTTCTTCCCAATGGTGGATGGCGGGAGTACGAGAGGCCGACCTAAACCATGCAAGCACACTTAAAGCCTCTGCTCATATCATGCCCACCAGTATTCCATTGGCCAGTGAAAGCCATATGGCCAAGCCCCCAAAATACTGCAAACTATAGTGAGAAACACAGCAAAGTCACGTGGCAAAGGACATGCGTGTGTAATGAATGGGTTTATGTTGTCCGGTCTACCAGATACTCTGACACTTTGGCTCCTGAACCCAATGCTAATGATGCTCCCCTGGCCTCCACGTCGGGGAAGAAATGTGAATGACCCCCTATTCATACCTGTGCTGGGTTTCCCCATCCGCAGAGGTAGTGGGTGATCCCTTGGGACCTCTCCGACTCTGATACTTGCCCTTTCTGAGACCGCCGTGGGGGGGGGGAGTAAGTCTGAGGACTGAAGAGAGGGAATCCCATAGGGATTGGGGAGATCTCCAGGAGAGGTCTTGTCCTACAGAAGGAAGGAACTGGGCCATCGACTAAACAAAGCCCGGGCTCTCAGAGAGTGATTCTCCATGTACCCTTATGGCTGTCACCTGTCCAGACCAGCCCTCCTGGGCACATGCTTAAATCCTAAAGACAGAGGAGAAGATTGATTTAAAAAAAAATTCAGGGGCGCCTGGGTGGCGCAGTCGGTTAAGCGTCCGACTTCAGCCAGGTCACGATCTCGCGGTCCGGGAGTTCGAGCCCCGCGTCAGGCTCTGGGCTGATGGCTCAGAGCCAGGAGCCTGTTTCCGATGCTGTGTCTCCCTCTCTCTCTGTCCCTCCCCCGTTCATGCTCTGTCTCTCTCTGCCCCCAAAATAAATAAACGTTGAAAAAAAAAATTCAAAGAGCTGGTCACTAAACTCTGTGGTACATTGAGACCCCAACAACAAGAGTTTGTCCCCTCCCCTTCCACACAGCGCAACCCAAATGAAGGGCCACATCGCTCCTCCCCCACCCCACCAGGGTTCACTCCTGGGCGATACCCTCCTTCCCAAAGGCTCTCTGGTCCAAGTTCCCTTTAAGGAAACCTCTCAACAGGAATGAAGGACCCCTGACCCAAACCGTTCGGTGACATTCCATTTGTCACTTCCTTTTAGACACCATTTTTGTTCCTCTCCACTGACAAGCAGTGATAGAACGCCCCAGCGTGGGAATTTCAGAGGAGAGCCGATCTTCAGGGGCAAAAGAGAGAAGTTCAAGGAGAGAAGGAGTCAGATGGGCAGAAAGGAGCAGAGACAGACCTGAGACAGGAGCAGAGCGTAGGACTGTGGAAGCAGAGTCAGACTGTAGGACTGTGGAAGGGGCTGTCAGACGACCTCTCTCCGTGGACCCCAGTCCTGCCTGTCTCCGCCATGGCTTCTGCATCACTGAGGGTCCTGGGGGAGCCAGGAGGGACAGTGAGGAGTCGTGGATGACACCCGAGCCCGGTCAAGTCCGTAGCGCCCCTCCCGAGGTACTGTTTAGATGGAATGACAGTCTGTTGACCCCCATTGAAGCGAGCAGCCGTGTGAGGAGATAAATGGAGGAAATTTGTATTTTGGCAATAACCTTTGCCCATCTTGACACCGCGGTATGCAGACAGCCATTCTGGAGTTGATAGAGATAAATTCATATTATTAATACAGGCTGAGTAAACCTTGTAATTAGCACATGGCACATAGCAATTTATATCCGTCTCATGCATTGCGGTAGACTCCCTGGGCAGCCCCAATTTTTCACCAATCCCCGTATCGATGCCCCTTGACCATGACTTTGGAGCTCCTCTCTCTGGGGAGGCAGAGTCTATTTTGCACCCCCTTGAATCTGAGCCCAGCCACACGAATTTCTTAGAATGAGGTAGATTTCTGAGTCCAGGCCTCAAGAAGCCTTACGTGCTTCCCCTCACTCTTGGGCCTCTGCCATTCCTACAAGAACAGGCTCAGGATAAGCCTGCGGGTCCCACAGTGAGCATGAGCCACCCTGAGAGACAGCCACCCAGCTAAGCTGACACAGGTCAGCCCAGCTAGGGCAGGGACCGCAGCCGGTCACGCATGCGTACGACAGCCCAGACAGTGTCAGCCAAGCCAACCCGGGTCGGCCAAAGTCGCCATCCCAGCACACAAGCCATAGGGTCTTCGGTGCCGCCAAGTTTTATGGTTTCCTGTCGCATGGCATTATTATTGTAGCAATAAATAACAAGACACACACTAATGTGGATCCGTTGGCCGCGGCTGCCCGGAGTTTTGTGTTCAGAAAGATTCACATCCGGGCTAAGCGCAAAGGGGTGGCGTAATGGAGATCGTGAGCAGAGAAATAGGGAGAGACAACCCACGGGAAATGTATTTTCCATCTCTGAGTGGCATTTAGCGAAACAGATACTTTGGTTGCAGATAATTTTGCCTGTCTGCAGACCCAACTTCCTAATAAGAATTACAATAAAAATCAAATCCAGAGGATCTATTTATTTCTTTGTAAACACCCTTGCCTGGAGTCCATTTCAAGCTGGATCAATCACACTCTGAATGTCCCTGCTAACTAATTCCAGCATCTATCTATTGATCTTTGCCCATGTTTTTATTCATTTTCTTCTCCTCTCTCCCTCTCCCTCTCTCTCTCTCTTTTTCTCTGCCTCTCTCCACTCCCCTACAACAATCCTGTAACAGATTAGTTAAAACTGGAGCTCATTGGGGCGCCTGGGTGGCTTGGTCGGTTAAGCGTCCGACTTCGGCTCAGGTCATGATCTCGCAGTTTGTGAGTTCGGGCCCCAGGTCAGGCTCTGTGCTGACAGCTCCGAGCCTGGAGCCTACTTCAGATTCTGTGTCTCCCTCTTTCTCTGCCCCTCCCCTGCTCCCGCTCTGTCTCTCTGTCTCTCTCTCAAAAAATAAACATTTAAAAAGCCCCAAGTAAGTGGGGATGGAAAGTGCCAGAAACACATAGTTGATAGAGACCAGAAAGGCTTCCGGTGCTCCTGGCTTCATATCCTACAACTTGGTGAGTTTTACCAGCAAGAGCCCAATCGCTAATAGAGTCGCTACACTAAGAAAGCCTGTCACCCGGGGTCCGAGGAGATAGTTAGCAAGAAAATCCATACGACCCTGGAGAAGTCACATGCAGAATATTGCATTTCGTTCGGGGGCACCTCATTACCGGGCCGAAGCAGACAAATTGGAGGCAGTTCAAAAGCGAACAAGAAAAAAATGATTAGGGGAATGGAGAAATTGATCTAGGCAGAAAGATTAAAGGAAATAAATGCATGTGTGTGAGTGTGCGTGTGTGTGTGTGTGTGTGTGTGTGTGTGTGTGTAGAAGGGGAAGCCAGGAGGGGCCAGGGCAGCAGCCTCCAGCATTGTGCAGGGGAGGAGGAAGGCTGGGAAGGAGGACGGAGCCCAGAACCCGGGACTGGCCGGAGGGCCAAGCAGGGGGTAAGAGTCAGGGGCTAAGGTGGGAAAGTGGGCCCCCAGCTCAAGGAGGGTTCTGGAAAGGGGCACATGTGTGTGTAACGGAGGGGCCCTGTGGTGCTGGCTGCCAGGATCTGCCTGGGCTCTGCCCCTAAATTGAAGGACCCGCCACGGCTCCATTAAAGATGCCTCAGCCATTGGAAATCCCTGAAGAGCTTAGCGCTCAAGAGAACAGGTTCAAGGTTTTGAATCCACTGTTTGCCACGTTCTACCTGTGTGATGCCAAGCAAGGCCCTTAGTCGTGGACCCCCACCGGCTTCTCGCCTTCCTCACAGCCACACTTGGCCTCATGCTTGTTGCCTGGCCCAGAATGAGGTTGTGACAGGAAGTCCTCATCCCTGTCGGCGACCTCGTCCCCCTTGAATTCAGTCCTCCACTCCCTTTAGAGAGCTGGGCCCCGAAGAGCACTGGGCCACACCACCCTCCGGGCCCTGGGTGGCTCCAGGAGGGTCCACCTGCCCGGGGAGGACCTTGACTTGGGGCCTGAATCCCCTCCAGAGTCTTCCAGAATCCCCTGAATCCCCTCCACTGATTGCCTGGTGTCAGGTGCATCAGTGAACCTCTCCGGGCCTCGGCCCTCCATCTACAAAGTGAGCAGCGTGAGGGCCGCCGCTCCAGGAGGCTGTGAAGACAGAGTCAGTGCATGAGGGACTCAGAGCGCAGAGCCCCACATACAGATCACCCCAGGATGCAGCCACGCTTGCTGAAAGTTCTGGCCCTCCTCTCAACTGAGAGCTCCCCTGGTCCACCGGGCTCAGGCTGGACATTCCCAAGGCACCTGAATACTCTTCTGTTCAGCTTGACATCAGTCAGTTTATCACTTGCAGCTTCCGGGGACCGCCTCTCCGCTCCCATCCCCCGACCGCCAGGCCTGGACCATGGCTGCAACTCAGTGCCGCACGCCCACCCGAGTCGGCCTCTGTGTCCATTGCACGCCCCCGGGTCGTCCAACCACATCACTCTTTCGATGACTCCTCACGGACGGCAATAAATATAATGCCTCAGCCTGGGATTCAGTGACCCTGACCTGGCCCTGAGGCTCCTTCCTCCCTGTGACTCTTCTCATCTGCGTCTCGGTCCTTTCCAACCCCCCTTCCCGTGCCCCGCCACCACACACACATGCGCACACACACACACACACACACGGCCAACCGTCTAGCCACAGCTACCCTCCCACTGGTCCCGGAACATGGCACATACCCTTCCCTTCCTGACTTGAGCTCATGTAGCTCCATCAACCAATATGGCCCCAGCTCCCCACACAGCTTACCCCACCCTCCGGGCCCCTCGGCTCTTTGTGCTCTAATCATGTACTCTCTGTCTCTCTCAACAAATGCCAGAGCACCTGCCTTGTGTCCCTCGCAATTTGGGGATGATGCGCCTTCTTTTCAGCTAAGCCGTGAGCTCCTTGAGGTCAGAAATTGATTGGGTCTCTTCACCTTGGGGTCCCGGGATAGATACGCCATAAGATGGGGCAGATCTCACTTCGCGAAAGCAAGAGCACAAAGCAGGAATTGCATGGAATCCGTGACTATTGGATGCTGGGGTATCCGTGCAAGGCCAGAGTCTGGAGCTAGAAGCTGGAGAGCCTTGAATGCCACCCTCAGAAGTTCCATTGTGATCCTATAGGCAGCAAAGAGCCTCACTGGGCAGCTTTCCATAACCAGTATTCTGCTGGGATACTCTTTCTTTTAAAACATTTTTTTTAATGTTTATTTTTCAGGGAGACAGAGCGTGAGCAGGGAGGGGCAGAAAGAGAGGGAGACACAGAGTCCGAAGCAGGCTCCGGGCTCTGAGCTGTCAGCACAGAGCCCGACACGGGGCTCGAACCCACAAACTGGGAGATCATAACCTGAGCCTAAGTCAGATGCTTGACTGACTAAGCCACCCGGGTGCCCCTGGAATACTCTTTTCCTATCCCCCTCCCTTGGATAACTCTTTATCGTCCCACAGGACTTGAAGGAAACAGCACTTCCCCAAGAGGCCTTTCCTCACTCCTCCCTGGATGGGCCCACAGGGTAGAGGGCAGCAACATCTCCCTCAGGTAGTGGATGGAGGAAGGCTTCTTGGAGGAGGGGGGAGCCTAGGATGAGCAGGAGTTAACCAGGCAAAGAGGGAAGGAGCTGTGCCTGTAGAGAAGACATGCGCCCTCCCCGGAGGCAGTAAAGGAGCCCAGGAGGCTGAACGTGGGTGAAGAGGGTGAACGGAATGTGCCCTTGAGGGAACAGGTGGGGGTCTCAGAGAAGGAGGTCGGAAGACAAAGGAGAGAGAAATTTGGGCTTTGTCCCGAGGCCCATCCGCAGCCCCTGAGGCCTGTTCGAGGGGAGGGACGGGACCCACTGACGCAATGTCCGGAGCAGTCTGGGCCCTGTTTGCAGCGATCCCGGGGAGCGACACAGGCGCCTGGACTAGTGAGGCTTCACCACCTTCAGGAGCGGGGCACCTGAGCGCCCCTCTGGCCATCCTGACTCGGGGCCGAGGGGAGGGAGTCTGGAGAGACTGAGAGACGAGATGGTTGTCATGGCCCGGTGAGCGGGGGGTAGGTATGGAGGCCAGATCACGGTTCTCAGCCTGGGCAGCTAGAGAAACATCCCCTGACGTGGCCAGGGCTCAGCGGCTGCCAGCAGCCTCTGTCCCAGTCGTTGGTACACAGCTTCTGAAGAAACAAAGGCAGGCCAGCCTTCAGAGACACCTGTGCAGGGGGTCCAGCAGCTTCTGTCCAAAGTTTCGGGCGTTCAGTTGCTCAGACGTAGGCTCTCGCAAGCCAACTCAACCCACCGCCTAGTCTTATAAATAAAGTTTTATTGGAACTCTGGCTGCTTTCCCTCCAAATGGCAGAGTTGAGGACTTTGCATAGATACCATGTGGCCCATGAAACCAAGAATATTTACTTTCTGGCCCTTGGCAGAAAAGTTTGCCAAGTCCTGGCTACAAGAAAGAAAGCGACGTGGGTTTCTGGGTCAGATCAAGCTTTGATCAACCCCTCCTCCCCACTCTGCCCCTGCAGACAAGCCAGTTAAAGTGGAGTCTTACTGGAACAGGCTGGGCCCCTAATTTGAAGCCTGTGGTGACCTTGCAAGGGGGAAACTGACATCCGCAACATGGAAACTGACATCAGCAACGCGCGCGCGCGCGCACACACACACACACACACACACACACACACACAGGGCTTTGGTGGAGATGCCCAAGCGTTGGGCTCGGCACCCCGCAGAGAGAGATAGAGACCAACGGAGACAGAGAGACACAGAGAGAGGGAAATCGGTAAACACCAGGCACCATTGTCTCCTGGGTCCAGCACAACCAGCTCTGTTTTGAGCCCCTAGGGGCTGCCTTTCCTTCCCCCCCGAGCGGGAGCCAGCCCCACTTCTATTTCCACCCTCTCCAAAGCGCGCTCATAACTCTGCGCCCATTACAAGCTCGGTCGCCTCCCACCCGCAAAAGGTTAAAAGCAGCGGCCGCCTCCTGCAGCCGCGGCTGCCAGCGCTGGGAGCAAGATCTTCTGTCAGCATGTCCTGAAATTCTTTTGGAAGTTTGACAGGATTAAGGGGATTAATACATTAAAGCATTATTACAGCATTCACAGGGGATTTTCAAAAGACTTTACACCATGATCTATTTGTCCTGTTACATAAAACTCGCATTAATAGGCTGATGGCAAGGGGGAAAAAAAATATCTGTGGAATCAATAACCTTATTTTTTGGTAAACACATTTAGGAGGCCGAGCTGGTCATTAAGGCCTGCAGACCCTCCCACGGTGCATGTCAAGGAAATTATCCCTCGAGAATCCATTTGCCAATTAAGCCCAGCGCTTGTCTGTGTCCTGCGGCCCACCGATGGCAGGGGGGCAGGAGAGAGGGTGGCCGCCTCCGCCCTCCCCGGCACACCCCTCCCACACACACACCAGGCCTGCTGACCCGGCACACGCGTCACCCCGAGGCCCCGGTGCCGGGTGGAGGCGAGAACCGGGGAGCAGGTGCCATTATGAAAAGCAGAGAGATGGGCTCTGGGCTTTCAGCGCAACCTGGGTTCCCTGGACCACAGGAAGGGCGGCCCTACAGAGGGCCTGCGGAAACACAACTGGGACCGCTCTCTGGGTGTAGACACGAGGGGCTCTTTCCTTTCTGGCACTGCCTTTTGGGGGTCCAAGAGCCCTTCCTTTCTGCTCCTCCTGTCAGGACCTCCCCCTCTTTGCAAACCGCAAAGAATACGGCAAAATACCGTAAATAAATAAAAGAAGAGTAGCTTACACTTACGTAGCCTTTGCCGAATGCCGGGCACCCCACTAAAACACTTTGCACACGTGGACTCATTTAACAGTTGCAGTGGGCCTTTTCGGGGAGGCCCATTCTGCAGATGAGGAAGTTGGGAGGGAAAGAAAGAATAAATACTGACCCGAGGTCACACAGTTCGAACCCGGCCCTCGGGCGGCAGCGCCCCAGGATACGACCAGGATGTCCCGTGCGTTGACTTATCCCACTAAGAGGTATTCACAAGGATGGCTCCCACCTGCCAAGTGTCCAAGAACTTGTGTGATCACCCTAATCCTTGCACAGACCTCTGACATACGTGTCCGTCTAGTATGCCCATTTTGTATATGGAGAAACTGAGGCTCAGAGAGACGGAGAAGTAACTGGCCTGAGGTCACATGACTGGCAATGCTTTAAAGATTGAAACCCAGGCTCTGACTCCAGAGCCCAGACTTGTACGAGACACACGCCCTTCTGAACTCAAAGCGCAGCCACGAGAAGAGGCTCGACGTTATTGGCCACACACTCATTAGCTGCCCAAAGCCCCAGGGATGACAAGAGGAAACCCCCCTTCCTTCCCCCAAGAGAATGTTGGCCCCAAGGCTGAGCACGGAGGCTGGCGGAAAACAAGGACCCATACACGTTTGGACTACACTCAGCTCTAGGCCCCCGGAGAACCTAGGTTCTTCTGGGTGCCATCATGGTGTTTGTTCCCAGACATAGCCCAGGGCCTGGCATAGTGTAAGGTCTTTGTCAAATGTGTTATTGAATGAATTCCCAGTTTAGAAATAAGGAGGCCAAAGCTCAGATAGGAAAGGCGACCTGTCCAAAAATCCCATACCTAGGGCATGCTAAGCTAGGATTTGGACTTGTTTATCTCTTGTCACAATCCTCTCTGCTCACCCTTCTCCCCTCCACAGGCATGTGCAAACACACACACACACACACACACACACACACACACACACACACACCCTGAGCTCCAGCCACACTAAACCAATCTATACTTCTAGAAGGCAACATACTCTCACTCACCAGCAGGCCTTTGTCTATGCAGCTCCCTTGCCGGGTATACCCTTCCCCAAACTCCCCTTCCCCTGGAAGATTCTTACAGGTCCTTAGAGCCTCACAGTAGCTGTCACTACCACTTGGAAAGCTTCCTTGCCCTTGAAGTTGGGTCAGGTCACAGGCCCCATCTCTTGGCTGTCACAGCCCCCCGGACTTTCCCTGCTGTCCACCCCCTGCATTGCGATGGACTGTTCCCT
Organism: Leopardus geoffroyi; assembly: GCF_018350155.1. Classification (NCBI taxonomy): domain Eukaryota; kingdom Metazoa; phylum Chordata; class Mammalia; order Carnivora; family Felidae; genus Leopardus; species Leopardus geoffroyi. The sequence goes on from NC_059342.1 coordinate 79,598,740, forward strand.
CCAGACAGTGCCTCCTGGACACCAGGTGTGTGATTTGCCCACCTTCACCCCTACATGCCTGGCTTTGGGTTTTAATAAATAGGTGAACACATCTAGCATTTTCCACGCTCACACACACACACACACACACGCACACACTGAGGCCTAGTTATTGAGATCCCAATTTGTGTTTTGTTTTCACTGTTCATTGTATTCGTTATCTACTGTGTGACAAATTATCCTGAACATTTAGTGGCTCGAAACCACAACAAACATTTTTTATTACTTCGCACAGTTTCTGTGGATCGGGAATCTGGGAGCAGCTTGGCTGGGGGTTTATGGCTTCTCATGAGGCTATAGTCAAGCCATTGGCTGGGACTGCAGTCAATCTGAAGTGTTGACTTGGCCAGGATCTGCTTCCAAGATGGCGCCTCCAATGGTCATTGGCTGGAGGCCTCATTTCCTCCCACATGGACCTCTCCATTGGGCCGTTTGAGGTGTCCTCATCACATGACAGTCAGCTTCCCCCAGGGTCAGTGCTCCAGAGACAGCAAGGAGGAAGCCAAATATTCTTCACGGCCTACACCGTCACATCGGCCACATTCTCTTCATTAGAATCAAGGCGTTGAGTCCAGTCTGTACTCTAGAGGCTAACTCAGCTCCATCCGTTGGAGGAGGAGTGTCGATGGATTCATGGATATATTTTAAAACTCTCCCACTGTCCTAGGATATCAGCAAGAATGAAAGGCCTTTTCCCTTGTCCCCTTCCAAAGAGGCCGTCAAACCTTAGGATTCTGAATCCGAATGTCCTTGCCAGAGAGGATTTTTAACGGTCTGTGTTTCAGAGCACAAAACCAAAATCACTTGGAAGACGCTAACCTGACTCCTTGCCCCTCTCCAGCCCCAGCCTTGGCCGACCCTGAAAGAGAAAGGAGCTCCCGAGAACTGAATGGGGACAGGAACGGGGGAATGGGTTCCTTCTCCCCATTTCCAGCTCCAAAATGTTGTCGCCCAATCACCACTGGCACACCAGACCTCCGGTGGAGGGGGCTGCTAAGGACGGAATGAAACCTCCAGGGGAGCAGTAGGGGGGTCTCTGTGGCACACTGCCATCCACTGAGAGGCCCCTGAAGGACCCTGGAGAAACCTCCACGGGCCCAGCAGACAACAAAGCCAGGCCTGACTGCATTCTGACACCAAAACTGTCCTAGTGCCTAAAAGAATTAATATTTACTACGGGCCAGGAAACTGACGTACGTGCTCATTTAATCCTCATGATGGGGGCCCTTATACCCATTTTACAGATGGAAAGGGGACTGTAGATGTACCCATTGCCTTCTAGGTGTCAGGCATTCGCCTGCAGCTCTGGAATCTTCCATCAAGTCTACAATGAGGAATTGTTATCCGGGTATTACAGGCGGGCAAGCAGAGGCTCAGAGAGGTTGAACAGTGGCCCAAGACCACCCAGCGAGTGACAAGAGTTGGCAGCCCAGGGCAGGGCTGACCACGCTGGGCTGTCTCTCCTTGCTGAGAAACACTCCAGAAAGAATCGTTTGTTAGCACACCCTCATCTCTCTGTGAGAGAATCAACATCCCTCCTCCTGCCACAGTCGGCCGTCGACCAGCACCCTGTCCTAACAGGACCCCACAGCTTCCTAAGGAGTGTTTCAGAAAGAAGGGATGTGGGAGACGAGCACCCGGCGTCTCACAGGGACAGCAGAGACCCACTGTCAGCTCCGAGGAGTGAGTCTGCAGTCATTTGCCAGGATTAAGGGGATTAATACATTAGTGCATTATTAGCGCTTTTATAGGAGCTTTTCAAAGAGTTGAGCCCTGTGATCCCTGTGTCCTGTTACATAAACCGGCGGTAATTGCCTTAATTGGCCCATTGTTGCTGATGGAAGCAGACAAGGAACACGCCTGGTTGTCTCGGGGCCTGTGGTCCCCGGTCTGGCCACAGCTCCAGGCCCAGCCAGGGACACTAGGGGACCTTGAGTCTAGGTGGGGACTTCTGAACACCGTGCTCTGCAGGATGTGCAATCCGGCCTCTCTGCTCACCGCGGTTCGGAGCAGAAGAGCCCGCGTCCAGCCCCACCTGTCCTGCTTACTGGCCAGCGACCGCACCTCTCCAAGACTCGGTTTCCACACCTGCCAACGTGGGCGGTCATTTGGTCCACCTCACGGTGTTGCCGAGAGAGCTGATGAGCTCACGCTGATGAGCTTGCTCAGGCCCCGTGTTGAGGAAAGGTTATAATCTTCCGGACGGACTGAGTTGGCGATTTTGTCTCTTGGTGTCGATCTGCTGGGAGACAATAACAGCCCTTGCAGAGAGAGTGGCTGGAGTGTGCAGAAGGGCCCGGGGGCCGTCCCTGGGGACAGGACAGCCAGCGAGGTGAGATGGTGGGTGGTGAGCTGTGAAGGGAACCGGCACAGTCCAGCCGAGGCCTGGACACCTCCGCGTCCTTCCCATTGGCTGCGTAGCGGCAACGGCGGGTCCTCGTTCTTCAGAGTTTGATTGTCTTTGCTGATTAAGCGCCTGGGTGGACCCCCTATAAGAGGTGTGTGTCTGCAGCTCCGTGGATGAGATTAAAAACAGAATCCTAGAATCACAGCTTCAGAAGGTCCTAAAAGGCCTTTGCCTAGAAACAAACAAAAGATCTGTCATCTTCCTCCCTACAAACCCAGGCTGGGGTGCAGAAAAGACGGCACCAAGGACCCCAAGCTCTCTACCTGGAAGGGAACGACCTGGATGGTTAGAGACTCGGGTGATCACTGAGACGGATACAGAGGATGAATTCTAAGGAGCAAGACGGGCAAAGGGAGAAGGTTGGAGGTGGACGCCACCATTAGGCGAGAGATCTGGAGACCTGAGCTGAGGAGGAATGAGAGCTACGGAATAAAGAGAATGGATTCTTCCGGTTAATGAAGAGATTTGGATCACCTAGACTTGGTGACCCATCCAGGAACGGTGAGGAACAGAAGGGAGGTGCTGTGAACAAGTATTTTTTGTTCTCCTTTTTCTGGGCACATAGTCAGATTGTGTGTCCTGTGTTCCCTTACGGTTGGGAGAGCCTTGGGAATAGCTCTGGCGGATCGATGAGTTGGGGGAGGAAATACCATGTGTCACCTCTGGGCTGAGCAGATAATGATCATTGTGAGACCCTCCCGAGACCTCTTTTTTCTGCGGCCCAGCATCCAGCAAAGTTCCCCGTGGCACCTCGTCCTTTGGCCTGGGGTCCGAGTCATTACGGCGGTCACAGCCCCTCCCCTCCACCCACCCCCACAACCTGCACCGAACACGTATCGCGAACAAGAGACAAATGCTTGTTGCCTCAGCCTCTGAAATTTGGGGTTATTTGTTACCCGGGCACAACCTAGTCTCTGACTAATACGGAAAAAGTGAACTTCACGGTCAGGGACCTACGAACACCCTCAGTCCAGTTCCGTCCATATGAAAAAAATCATAATCATCCCTGGTCCTGATCAAGGACTCCTTTGCTTTAAGCCAGCCAGACTCACTGCCTCCAAACTTAAAAAGCAACGAAGACTTTGGAAAGCTCGCCGAGAGTCTCTCTGTAGCTAACTTTTGCTTTTTGATTCCAGATGCTGGGAGAGAGGAGCCCTGTGCGTGTTTTACATACATTAGTCACGGCATACGCGGTCCTGGACGTTGGCCATTGGAGCTGGCCTCCCATTTTAGCACATGCGTCTGGACCAGGCAGATAGAAACCCAGCTGTAATGAGTTTGCCCCTTGTCCATGACATTTGTGCTTTGTAGGGGGCGGGGGGGGGGGGAAGGGAAAGGAGAAAAAAATTTAAATCCCAAAGTCTGTTTGCTTTCAACACGGTAACTGTGATGAGGTCTGGGAGCTCTGACTTGGATTTAGACTTTGCTTCCCAGCAAAGCCCAAGAGAGAAGTTAGGGATGAACCAGGTGCTTTTCAGAATCTTTGGTGTTTTTATCCAAATCTGCATTTTTTTCCCCTCTTTCCGCTGATAAATTGCCTGGTCTGAGATGAAGGCGGAACTCTCAGAATAAATGTCGGTATCTTTATTAGAAAGGAAACTGAGGGCGCCTGAGCCCCCACCGTGTACAGGCATCACATTACCTGTTTCATATGTTATCTCTTTCTATCCTCACTATCCTCCCATTAACTCTTTACATTTATTTATTTTGAGAAAGAGAGAGAGCGTGAGCAGCAGAGGGGCAGAGAAAGAGGGAGAGAGAGAAAATCCCAAGCAGCTTCTGCACCATCAGCACAGAGCCTGGGGTGGGGCTCGAACCCACGAACCACCAGATCATGACCAGAGCCGAAATCAGGAGCCGGACACCCCACCGACTGAGCCACCTGGGCGCCCTTCACATTCCCTCTTTGAGGTAAATACATTCATTCTGCTTTGTGGGGAAGGCATTCAGAGATGTTAGACGACGTAAGACATCAATACCAGGATACGAACCCAGGCTCCGACCCGAGAATCCACACTCTTCCCCCTAGACCGCCCTGCCTCGGGATCGGGGATCAAAATTGTGTCCTGAGGAAATAAGTGGAGCTAGCCAAGTACCATTTTGTCAGGAGAACCGTGCGGCAGAGGCTGTAGAATCAGTCGGATCTGGGTTCAAATCCCAGGACCACCACTTAGCGGGTTTAGAAATCACGGTGCCCTTCTGAGTTTCTGTTTCCTGAAACGGAGGAGAAACTAAAGAAAAGTGTGTCAGGACGATAATGGAGTAAACCAATAAATGGTGGAGATAAATTTAGGGAGTGGCTGGGACTTGAGGAAAGCAGACCGCGACCACGTGTACGATGTGAGGCGATGGGCGTAGGGAGATGGGGTCAGTGCCTACGATGGGGTGGCCAGAGAAGACCTCACGGGGTGGGGTGTTGTAATAAGATTCAATAAATAGGAAATGGACAAACTTGGAAGATCTCGGGATGGAGCCGTCCAAAAAAGAGAGAAGAGCAGAAATGGAGACCTCTACGTGGGAATATGCCCAGCGGGTTCGAGGAACAGAAAAGAAGGCCAGTGGTGGGGACAATAAGGAGCCAGTGCGGGGTCAGGGGAGATCGGTCAGAGAGGCAGACCAGCAGCACGGTCCCTTTGATGGTTCAGGAAATTCAGGACAGGGCTTTCTCCCCAATAAAATAGGAAAGCGGATGACGATGACCTTAATACGTAGACTCAGGTAGTCTGAGTAAGCAGCCTGTGACCGACACTGCGTCATTCAAGGTAACACCGGCTGCTGGGACAAATAAGCCTCTTGTCGCCAATGTAACAGGTGTTGTGGGTGTTCTCGGTCGACCGGTTTCTCTCTGGCTCGCTGGCCCAGGTCCCTTCCATCGTGAGGCTCTGCCATCCCCTGGGTCCTCGGGGTCCCTCTGCACCTGGCGCATGAAGGGGAAAGCAAGCGTATGAAGAAGGCGTGTCCTCTCATCAAACCCCTTCGTCCAGAAGTGACACGCGTGGCTTCCGCTCACAACGGGACAGCAAGATCCAGCCACGTGTTCCCACCCAGGTGCAAGGAAGTCTGGGAAATGTAGTCCATGCTGGAGCACCTCCCGGGAGGAGCCCACACGGAGGAAGGAGAGCACATGCTCTGGTCCACAGAGAGGCATTTCTGCCAGAAACACCAAAGGAAGAGAGTTTTACCTCGTCTGCCAGGGTCAGCGGCGAGGTGTGCGGGAAGGCGGCCCGCGTGAGGGCCCAGGGGACCACTCCCCGCCTGTGTGCCTTGCGGCCCTGGGTGGGAGCTTGCCATGCCCTGTGCTTTCTTTGGGTTGGAAAAAGATCCCTACAGGTCAGCAGGCCTGGGGTCTCAACCGACTCTCCTGGAATGGCCTTAAGCCAGTCACCAAAACTTTGCCTTTTCTGAGCCTCATTCTCCATATCTAAGAAAGAAAAAAAAATGACAACAGTTGACTCTCAAGGGGTCTTTTCACCTATAAACGTCCCTGCTTGCGTGATTTGGAGTGTCTTCCCCGTCTTCTAGCTGGCCTAGGACATGAGGTTGGCCTAGAAGCTCCTAATTATGAAAGGGCCACGTGGCTCACGTAAAGGAGGTGCCCGGGGCCCCACGCTTGTGCCTCCAGTGGCCTCAGCACGGCTTCTGCCAGATGGGTCGGCTTCCACCCTGAAGCCCATTGCATGAATTACTTGGATCTAGTCAGAATAGTTAGGAATTTTCAAAACTGCACGTCCTTCCACTGAATAGATCTTGGAGGGGTCTGCTTCCAGACAATTCTGGGAGAAGGGACGGGGGGAGGAGAGGGGGAGAGATGAACAAGCAGAGGGTTAAGGCGAGAGGAGATGGGCAGACAGACAGACATCCAGACAAGTTCAAGGTGAAAAAAGGAAGAGCAGGTCAGGTAGAAAGTCCCCGGTGGGGAAGGGCAGGGAAGGGGAGGGAAGCCAAGGCTGGGGGTAGGGGTGCCAGGAGGAGAGACAGACGGGCAGACTGCCCGTCCAGGGCCCAGGCAGAAGCTTCCCACGCCCAGCGGTGAGCTAGAGATTCAGAGGGTGTGAACAAGACACGGGCACAGGGAGGGACAGATGGCAGCAAGTTCCGGGAAGACGAGATTCCAATCACGCCCATCGGAATGGATGTTGGCGAGTTGAGGAGGCAGCAAAGCGTGGGATGGGGAGGGGAGGAGGAGGGGAGGCGGAGGGGAGGGCCGGAACAGGTCGGGTGAGCTCCTGCCAGGGACGGAGCCAGAGGGTCTGCTGAGGAGATCAGATCAGAGCCTCACAGCCCGGGCGGGACGAGCCCTCCACCCAACCTCCCACCACAATCGGACTCACCTGACAGTGGAATGAGTAATGAGTTCATTAAAACCCCCAGCACCCATTCCCGAAAAGAAGATTAATGGTGCCCGAGAAAGGCAAGGCACCAAGTGCGTGCGTGCGTGCATGCGGTGTCCAAGGCACCCCTGGCACCTTGCTCAAAGCGAACAGGGCACCCCTCTGCTTCGAGGCCTCCTGTTGGCTCCCCATCACCCTCAGGATCAGGTCTGAACGCTTGTTCCGGCCTTCAAGGCCTTGCACGATCTACCCTCACTGACCGCTTCAGTCTCTCCTCTCCTGCTGGGCAGCCGACCCCTCCCACACAAGCATGGCTATTTCTCGAGGCTGTGTCATTCCCCGGGAGACCCACTCTGCCTGGAATGGTCTCTCCTCCCTACAGGTGTCCACATGGGCTCCTAGCCACTCTTCTGAACCTTGTTCCAGGGTCACTTCTTCTGGGAGGCTTCCCGTGGGCCCCAGAGCTGGCCCTCCTGCCTCCTCTGCGACCCTTGCATGCCAAGAAGTCCTGTTAGAGAATTTATCATTGTGAGTAGCCATTTCCATGGCCGATGGTCCCCACCGGATGCCAGCTCCTCTGTGTCTCTGTGTCTCATTAATCTAGTACCCAGGAGGCACATCGGGCTCTTAGAACCAGGGGATTCAAATCCTGAGACCCACCACATCCTAGAGGTGGGGACCCTGGGTAAGACACCTCTCTGAGTCTCGGTTTTGTGGGGCTATGATGCGGGGAGGAAAACACCTCCTTCCAGCACCGCGTGAAGGAGAAAACGAGACAATGAAAACGAGACAATGTTACTTGGTGGAATTTTAAAATGCCCTCTTAAAAGTCGGCACCAGACTTCAGGGAGCCCGGAGAGCTCCGGCCTTTCTGATCTCTGCGTGTGGCTCAGCTGGCCTCAGCCCCACTCCTGGTCCTGCCCCTCCCCAGCCGTGCAAACTTGGACAAGTGACCTCCCTTCTCCCAGCTTCAGATTCCTCAGCTGGGTAACGAGAAAAACAGTTACACCTACAGGTAGGGTCGTCGTCAGGGTTCAAGGAGACAGGGCAGGTTTTGAAACTATCGTGCCTGACGGTGCCTGCTTGGGATGGGGGCAGAGTTCTCAGTAGAGATGAAGGCAAATTCTAGAAAACACCCTGATGGACTATTTGGGTGTTCCTTCCTTCATTCGCTTGTTCATTCATTCGTTCCTTTGTTCCTTCGCATTTGTTTATTTTGGAGCACGACCTGGCATGTCACGTGATGGTTCCTTTTTTTTTTTTTTTTTTTTAAAGAAAGATAAGCCTCTGACTGGTTGGCTGGCCAGTTAGTTGGTTGATGGGCTGGCTGGTTGGCAAGGGGTCAGTGTGTTGATTGGGTGGCGGATTGGCTGGTTGTTTGATAAGAAGGTGGGAAAGGGGGAGGGAAGAAAGGAGCTGGGGAGCAGGGGAGGAGGGCTGATGCTATACGAGGTCCAAGGACCAGTGGGGCATGCCCACGGGCGGTGCAGTCCAATGGTTTCGCGAACAGGAACGGCTACGGTCTCATACTGTTTGCACGACCCCAGCATACGCCCCCTCTGTGGCTGCAAACCTCCTGCAGGGTCCAGCCCACGCCCCAAAGTGCATGTTTGTGGAAATCAAGTGACGCCTCTGAGCTCTCGATCTTGGCACAGGGCAGAAAGACTATCCTAAAGGGATTTAGTGCAAACAGGAACTCAGAGGCAGAGATTCCCTTGAGAGCATGAACCCCCACCCCACCCCGTGCGCGTGCACGCACGCACACACACACACTGCCCCAGACATACACAAGAAACTATGCTGGGGCTTCGCATTTACTGCAAATCATGAAACCAGAATCCAGGTTGGTCTGATCTTACCCAGTTCTTAAGGAGTTCTTAAGCCCGGCCGAGGCTTGAGCTGAACGGGAAAAGCTTTCCGCACAGTGCCTGGCACGTGAAACGGGGAAGGCATCCCAGGAAGCCTGTAGTCTGAACAATAGGTTGAAGTTGTAATCAATTTCATGGGCGTGGTCTAGTCAAACCTTAGATGTTTGAACCACCCTCTCTCCCTGGCCCCTTCCGCACCTGATCAGCAGCCCTTGCATACCTTCAGGAACTGGGATCTCACTACCTTTCCAGGAGCCTCGATTCTTGTTGGACAACTCTGACCGCTGGATAGTCTTCTTTATCTGGATTTAAAGCCCAGGTTCCTGTGACTTTCACCCACTGATCTTCCACAGATGCCGTCACTTCTCACTTTGGGGGCTTTTTGTTGTTTGGCGTTTTGCTTTTATGCCACAACAAACGTCGACACGGTTTTTTCCCCCGCTGTGTAATCTTCCCCTGTCATTTTGGCAGGCTTTTAGCAGGCTCTGCTGGTATCGTTCACGCTTGCCTCTAATTCTAAATACATTAAAGGGGGGAAAAAGAAAGTAAAGTATTTGGAGTCACACAAAGTTATCTGTGATTTTTTTTTTTTTTTTTTTTTTTTTCCTAACTCACAGGGTGGCCGGCCTGCCTTTACCTTGAAGCCCATCTTCTTTTTCTAAGCCTCTCCCACTGCAGGGGCAGTGATGTAATGGAATGAGGTCAGGATAATGGCAGGAGGCCTGGGCTCTGACCCCAGGGCTGCTCCTTATTAGCTGGGCGACCCCGAGCAAGACACACACCCTCTCTGAGCCCAGGAAAAATGATACCCGCCTCAAAGTATTGTTGGCCGATGAAAGCACAGAGTCCTTAAGCCAGTATCTGGCACACGGTATGTGCTCAATAAACGCCAAGAACTTTTTAGAAATCTGTCGCGGGTTTATGTGCCTAGGTGAATACCATGGGGAAAAAGAGACATTTAGTCCCTGTAACCAAGAAGCCTGGAATCTCATTGACGTGGCTGAGTGGAAACACTTATCTGTTTGTTGGTTTAATCAATACGTGCAAAGAACCTGCTGCGTCCAACTCGAAAACAAGCTCAGGACGCGGACGAGAAGCACAGGGCAGCCGCGCACGCTGGAGGCGGCACTTTCCAGGCAATGTATCTGCATTCAAACCCTGCCCTGCGCCTCTGGCCACACGCTCTGCTCCTCTGAGCCCATGTGCGAAGGGGGCAGAAAGGAGCTTTCGCTTGGCCATGCTTATCATACAGAGAACCGAGAAGGGTAGACGCTCACGGAGTAGTCGAGCCCCTCCTGCCTCCCCCAATCTACGGAACACCGAAATGTGCTACAACGAACATCGAAAATCACACAATCGTAAGGATTGCCATTAACAAGACAGCCAAATGCGGAGGCTACAAGAGAGGAAGCCGGAATCAGAATGCCTGGGTCCAAAGCCTGCCCCTCTGCTTTCCCATGCGGAAACTGGGGCAAGTCGTTTAACTCAGGGGACCCAGTCTCAGTTTCCATGTCTGGGAAATGGACATAACAGTAACGGATCCTTCCTCCTGGGAGGGTTGCAAGAATCCGATGAGGTCCTGTGTGCGAGAGCACTGGGCACAATGTCCGGCTCGGAGGATGTGTGCCGTAAACGTTAGCTGCTAGTCTTTTTAATAACCAACGTAACTATGTCTTTTAACTTTTTTTAACGTTCCTTCATTTTTGAGAGAGAGGGAGTGACAGAGCACACAGCCCGACGCGGGGCTCGAACCCACGGAACTGTGAGATCACGACTGGAGCCAAAGTCGGAAGCTTAACCGACTGAGCCACCCAGGCGCCCCAATAACCAAAGCAACTATTGTCCCTGGTGTTTGTTGGACGTAACAGAGAGATGGACCCCAAATCCCAGTTGTCTTTTACTCACTGTGTGACCTTGACCCTTCTGCTCTGAGCCTCTGTTTCCTCACCAGTAGAATGGGAAGGAAAACCCCTACCTTGCAGCAGTTTCTGGAGGGTTAGAAGCTGTACCTATGACGCGTGCCTGGCATGTGGAAGGCACTTTACAAAAATCTGCAAACCTGTTTATAGGATTTAAAACAAGCCATCAGAATTATACACCTTGTATATGAATGGTGTTGTATGTGGAGAACGTAGGAGCCCTGAAGTGTCTGTGCATTTGTGGTGTGTGTGTGTGTGTGTGTGTGTGTCGAGAGAGAGAAAGACCCATTAAGTCAAATTTACACTAGATCTCCAGGCTGGCAGTGCCCTGCCTCCTGCTTTATAAATCCCCTCAGAAACTGGTCCGGCCCACTGCCCTTGAAAAGATGGAGAATCGTGACACACAGGCAGAATCATCCAGCCTGGATTCTAAATTTTCGTTCTGAGAGGGCCTCGGAGAACCACGAGGGACGGGGAGTCGCCGCACTGAGGGCTGAGGCCCGTAAAAGGAAGTTTTCCCCCCAGGCATGAACTTTCTGCGTCTCAGCCCAACGGGCCACACACCCAGCCCGGGGCCCACACCGCACCAGCTCTGCCTGGCCTGGGGTGCCCGCCACCCCCCTTCTCTGCAGGCCCACACTGCACCCTGGATCCACCCGATCTCCCGAAATCCTACTTCTTCCACGAAGTCTTTGCTGAACTCTGGCAACGACCAGCTATATTTCTTTCAAACCTTCACCCCTATTATTTCTCTTACCCCTTGCAGAAGTGCGATGACGTAGGTACAGTTGGTCCCAACTTGAACGATGAAGGAGACTCTGGTTCTCCAGCTGGTCGTGGCACCCACCGCCACACGGGGCTGGTCTCCTGCCTGCACAAGTAATCCTTTGGGTGCCACACCGTGGCTGCTGTGTTGGAACCCATTTCTTTCTCCTTTCAATTCAGTTTGCATTTCTCAGGTAATCCCTATCCCCTAACCCTTGAGTATACCCAAGCCGGAATCGTTCCCTGGCGGCTTGGCCAGTGTGGGCGTGCTGAAGGCAAGCTTCATGGCTTTGCCCATCAAGCCGCCATCTTGCGGGCCACCCAGCTGGGGGCTGGGCTTTTCAGTGGCAGTCGCCAGCAGCTGTGAATGTTTGCTCAGCACTGTTTCCCCTCTTCTTCCGGGAATTTTTCTCCCTCACTTGAGCCTCCCGGCTGGGTTTGGAGAACGTCATTCCTAGGACCTGGAAAACACGTGTCAAGAAGGATTCATACGTGACTCAAAACAAGTCAGTTAGAGAACTTTCTGGATGGCTTGACTGGAGCCGGCACGTTGCAGCTAATTTGTGCAGCAGAGACTGGGAGAACTCATTCACCTGCACGGTATCCCCTTCTCAGGGCTCACTGACGGACTACATCTCCCAGCTTCCCTTGCTCCTTCATGGGGCCATGGGACTACTTCCCTCCAGCAGGAAGAAGTGATGTGTGCAGCATCATCCGACCAGGTCGTGATGAGCGGGTGTGCATGGATAATGGTGAACGTTTTCCACTCCCTTAGGTGCAGGAAGAGAACTCTAAGAGCCTAAGGAAGAGCCAGAACCACAAAATGGAAAGAATCTGGGTCCCCAAATGACTATGGGGAACAGAGCAACCCCTTCCCAATCCCGTAATGAACCGTGCCATGAGCAAGACGTAATCTTCCATTCAGTGCTAAGCCTCGGAAATGTTGGGGTCATTTCAAGAGGAGTTAGCTTTCTAGACCAATAAAATGCCAAACATGTGTGTTAGGGCCAAATTCGGAAAGGCCTTGTTTGCCAGCGTTTGTCAGAGTTCATAAAGCCAGTAAAGAATTGCAAGAAGCGATTTTTAGAAGGAGAGAAAGGAAGGACGTAGTGTTAACTGTTAACTACCGTAGGTTGATCACTACTGTGTGAACTTTATGCCATAGGCCAGCACATGATAAACACTGTCTCATTTCTTCCTCCACGAACCACATCCCCATTTCACAGATCAGTTAAGCAGCAGAACCACAAGTCGGACCCATGCCCGATCCGCTCCAAAGCTGGAACTCCTTTTATTAAACCGCATCGCCTGTTTAGGTTAGTTTGACCCGATGGATTTTCATATAGCTTTTTTTTTTTATCAACAGCGTCTGTCTACCACTTCTGGAATCATAAAAAAAAAAAAAAAAACAAAACATATTTACAAACACACCAAAGATACAAATAAAAATGAAAAGTTCATCGGGCCATAGAAGAGGAACCAGAATCTAGGAGCCCAGTCACCAGGGGGCTTGCCCTCTTGTGTTAATCCTTTGAAGAAAAAGCTCTCTCGCACACATAGATGGCGGTCCAGCTGAGGAAAAATGACAGTAGCTTTTAGTGGAATTTCCAATCGTTTCCAGGAAAATGAACCTTTTACACAAGTCTTATAATTGCTCATTTGTAAACAGTATCTACATTACTCTGCTTCTCTTTGCTCGTTAATCAGGTTGCGTTTGTATAACCAAGTTGCATTTTGGGTTTTGTTTTTTTTTTTAACATAAGGAGCCCACACTGTTCTGCTACCCACAGCCTCCTCCCCCAGCCTCCTCTGCTTCGTCTCTGTGTCTGTTTATGTCTTCCTGGTTTTCAATTTCTTAATGATGTTTTAACGAGATGCCAGTTACACATGCAAATTGGAAAGAGGCGACATTGAGAGATTGCTACCTGGTGGTAAATTTATTAAAATCAAGGTGGTTTTAATAACTTCCTTGCAAATGCATCCGCCCCCATGTCTGTGATATTAGTTTTGGGATTTTTTTTTTTAAGCCTTCTTACTGGAACAAGTGTTTGGGGGGGAAGTATAAGGTGAAGTCATGGGAAGGAAAACCAATTGCTTCATGAGTGTTAGTGTTGTTCTCAAAAATCGTGTGTTCAGAAGTAAGCTCACCTTTTCCACTCCGGGGAACCTTGTCCAGTTTGATCTTCTTGTTTCCTACAACACTCACAATTGCTTGCATTCGTCTCCATCCTCACCATCACCATCATCATCACCATCATGGCTACCATTTATTGAGCACAAAACTCAAGATCTCATGGCTGGAAAATGGTAGAGACAGATTCCAAATTCATATCATGCAAGATCCAAGGCTCCTGATCTATTCTCGCTCCTTCTTGAAACCCTCTTTTCCTTTGCCTTGGTTGCTCCCATTCTTCTTGGATCCCCTTTATCTCTGGTCTGCATTTTCTCGGTCTTCTTCACAGGCTGCTTTTGCTCTTCCCGTTCTCGTTCACTCCTATTCTGCCCTCCACCTCCAACAGTGTCATTTCTTATCCCGGCCACCCTTCTTTTCATCACGATTCCAACCACTATTGTCGGTCAACAGCTTCTACATCATTCTCTCCTGAGTTTTGGACTCTACGTATCCAACCACCCACCAGCCATCTCCATTGGGTGGCATACAAGAGCCTCACAAACCCAAAGTCTCCCCAAGCCTCCCCTTCATCCTGTGTTTGCCACCTAAGTAAGTAGTGCACTGAGTCTGAAATCCAAGCTTTTCCCGCTCCTGATGCTTGCTACCATGAAGAGGAAGCCCGGAGCATAACCTTCCTGGTCGCTCTCCACCCACCATTCACCCCACCCCTGGCGGACCCACACTCTTCTGTCTCCTTCCTCTTGGAAGCAAGCCACCTCCAGGAACAAGGTGTCCTACCCATCGCTGCAAGGTGGAGAATATTTTCTGGCTCTAAGGTGCAGTATTAAGGATCACGCTTGCCTGAGATACCAGCCACATTCTCCAACATCAGTAATAAAAGTGGTATTTTTGTTTCTATATTGTTTATCTCTTGCTTTATTTCCCAATTGGTTCAAAACTTGGGCAGGAGAAAAGGTGCTATTTATTGAGCCTTTTCAAACCCCCAACAGCCGGCAGTCACCCCAGAGTCTCCTTCTCCTCCCCTTGTGTTGAACTTGGGAGTTGTCTCAAGTCTTCCCTCTCCTCTCCATGTCAACCATGAATGCCTGGTCTGGACTCCTCACCTCTCCCTGGATTATTGTGACAGCAACCCCTAGGCCCTGCTTGGGTCTCACTCCTCTTCCTTCCCTAGCTCAGCCCCCCCCCCCCCCCCCCCCCCCCCCCCCCGCCACACTTTCCAGACTGATCCTGCCAGAGCAGAGCTGTGACCATGGCTGTCCATTATCTCCCAAAGGGGCTTACAAACCCTGCGTACAATAGCCTCCAAACTCCCCTCATGCACACACATCAGACTCATTTCTAATCCCAAGAACATGAACATACCATGCTGTCTCTGAGACAAAACAAAAAACCAAAAAACAAAAAACCAAGCTTAGAGAAGTTAAGTAACTCAGTCAAATTCAAGACCAAAATGACTTGTTGGAATAGAAATAGAGCTAAGACAGAGAACAATACATAAATCCTGTTTCCTAAAGAAGACAGTGAGGCATGTTTGGGATCAGACGGCAAAGGTGGAGTTATTTATTTAAAGTTGTTATGTATAAACTGACTGAGAGCATCAACCCTATCACTGAGAACCTAGAACAATACCCAACATATATTAGGCACTCGGTAAAACCTTGTTAAATAAATAATCGCTCCATTTGAAAGAATACTAAATGTGGAGTAGGAGGTCTTTGAGACTAATCTCAGGTTTGCTAGCTCTTTAGTCTTGGGGAAGTCACTTCTCCTTCAAGAGCCTCGGTTTCCTCATCCAGGGAATGGGCTTGTATTACCTACCTAACAAGATTATGATGAAGACCGACTGAGACACAGTACGTGCAAGCATTCTATAAACCAATTTTAGACAATGTGAGACCTGAGACTCTGCCTCCAGCCCTGGGGTCTCAGACTAACTCGCATTTGCCACGGATGCATTAGATTCAGAAAATTTCAGCCTGACTTTAAACATCAAAGCACGTGTGTTCCTAAAAGAACTTATTTCACTAAGAAAAAAAAAAAAAAAAAAAAAAGCCCATCATCCTCTCTAATTTGAATCATGGGAAAAGCATGAAGAAAATCAATTCTTATATGAAAATTGCCTTCGAAACTGCTACAGTTTTGTTCTCAATCAGAAGTTTATAATGATGCAACTCGACTTCTGTTTGTGTACTTGATTTGATGCTGGTGTGTGTATGGGCTGCATATATTTGATTTTTATGGTATTTTTTTATGTTTGCAAACAGCATTCTTTAACCTGAAATATCTCTCAGTTTAAATGCCGGCCATTAAATACACAAAATGGCCAATCAATTTTTTTTTTCCATGCACACGGTCAATTCCTGGTTTTGTGTGAGCCACTGAGAGCAGCCAGAAAGAAACTGAAGAAACAAAACGAATCGGGCCTGGGGTGCAAGTGGCCTTTAAAAACTTCTCCAGGGGCGCCTGGGTGGCTCAGTCAGCTAAGCGTCCAACTTCCGCTCAGGTCATGACCTCACGGTTGGTGGGTTTGAGCCCCACGTGGGGCTCTGTGCTGACAGCTCAGAGCCTGGAGCCTGCTTCGGATTCTGTGCCTCCCTCTCTCTCTGGCCCTCTCCCACTTGCGCTCTGTCTCTCTGTCTCCCTCTCAAAAATAAATACTAAAAAAAAAAATTTTTTTTTTTTTTTACTTCTCTGGTGTAGCCCCCTCATTTTACAGGTGGGAAACAGAAGCCCAGAGAGGGAAATGGGTTTACCCAAGTCCAAACAGCTAATGAGAGGCAGAGCCTGAATCAAAATCTAAGACCCTTGCTTGCCCCTCTGCCCCCACCTGCCAGGTGCCCCTGCTTCCCAGAGCCACGAGAGCTGCCCGTGTTCGCTATGTCAGAAAGACCTCAGCACTTATCAGCAACTCAGAGGTAGAAACAGAGTGGTTCCAATCAGACAGCCACCATGGCTGGGAGCCCAGGCACCAACCAAGCAACATGTTTTGTTTTATTTTAAGAGAATTTACAAGCGATTGATATTCCTATATTTGCATATAAGAACATGGTCCCATCCAAAAGAGAAGCAGAAAGTTGATTTTTTCTTTATCAGTGGCTTTGGATTATTTTTACCTTTGCCTCCTATCTTTATGAAGCTAAAAAGCACGGGCTCTGGAATCAGACAGACTCAGCTTTAGGACCTGGGCAAGTGGCTTGATGCTCCAAACCTCAGGGTCCCTGTCTTTAAAATAAGGATAATAAAACTCCTTCGTAAGATGATTGTAAGAATTAAAAAGTGGCTCGTTTAGTAGCCAGCCCAGAATAAAGATTCGGTAATGTTGGCCACTGTTTCTGGTTGACTCTCCCTGATTTATAAAGTTTAAAAAAGAAAAGCTTTATACACTGTAAGAAACTACACACCACAAAGGCAGCAAATGACCAGGTAAGGACAACAGCTCCCGGCAAGCCGATGCTGGCAATGGACCAAAGCACCCGTAATATCCTACAACTGCTCCCCCCCCCACCCCATTCTTGCGTTAAGAAAAAATTTTAATTCCATTTATTGGTCAACTTTTCCCATGAGAACACATTTTAATTTAATCATGTAAATCAATGGGAAAATCTAATTCACTTTAGAGAAATTTGCTTCCAGGCTAGCCTTATGGGATTCAATCTGTTTCTTAAAGTGTATCTGTAGCAAGTGACGTGTGTCTCTATCACAGTTACAAAGGGATATAAATTAATCTCTAGGAAATAGCAAGTTGATTAAATAAATGGTGGCTTTAGCGACCCAAATGATCGGTCATTTTCAAACAGCTCAGAGACTGATTTTAATGCTGTTTTAACTTATCATTGTAGATTCCATTTGAGTATTTAATATTCAATTTGCCTAATTATCATTATATGAGCTCCAAATATATAATTTATTATTGTTCCTCTCTTGACTTTTCTAATGCTTGCTCTAGTCTGTCTGGCTTCGGTTTGTAGAGTGCCCTCTGAATGAGGGGAAAATCGCTCCCTTCCAGCCAGGAGTGCCCTGCTGTTCAGATGGGCAACACCCTAGACGCTATATGATCTTCTTCCCAGGGAAGCCGCCACCTGCCCTATGGGTTTATTTCACACCCAACAGAATGGGTGTGAAAGGATCTAGTAACGAGTATGTCTGGTTCTTATACGCAATGGTGATGGTCAGGCCAATAAATGACTAAGTCCATCCTTAAACCTCCGTTGAGGACCCTTGGCGCGCCAGGCACGTAGAAGTGGAAAAACGGGACCATTCAGTTTCATCCTTAGCCTTAAGGAGCCCATCATCTACCGCAGCAGACAGGAAGTAAACAGATGCTTATAACCAAGCACAAATAGGGGCGCCTGGGTGGCTCAGTCGGTTAAGCAGCCGACTTCGGCTCAGGTCATGATCTCGCGGTCTGTGGGTTCGAGCCCCGCGTCGGGCTCTGTGCTGACAGCTCAGAGCCTGGACCCTGTTTCGGATTCTGTGTCTCCCTCTCTCTGACCCTCCCCTGTTCATGCTCTGTCTCTCTCTGTCTTAAAAATAAATAAAACGTAAAAAAAAAAAAAAATTAAAATAACCAAGCACAAATATATGCTCCAGTTGTGGGAGCCCAGGAGAGGTGCCATTGGCTGACACTTGGAATCAAGGAAGGCTTCTTGGAGGAGGTGAGCTTTAAAGGCCAAGTAGGAGTTCGCTAGTTAGAGGAGACAAGGGGTCTTCATTCATCCATATGATGCGACATAGTTGATCACATCCCCCATCTATTATATTCCTGGTCTTGCAGAATGCAAGGAACACAAAACAGACATTACCACTGCATCGGTGTGAGGTCCCATCAGTTAAATGGCGGGTCCATTACTAGGATAAGAATAAAGGGTTTAGTATGGCAATTAGGGTTTACACCCATGTGAGAGAAGCTGGGGGTGAAGACGTACAGAAGGCAGGAGCCAGAGGATCAGAGAAGCAGTCACTAACATTTCAGATTCAAACGCTAGAACAGGTGGGGAAGCCAGAGGTCACCGGGAAGTCTAAGAGCCACTACATTCAGTGGTCGAGGTGGGAACTCAAGGAGAGGTACAGGAAGCAGCCACCTCTGACTGCCATGAAGGCAATGGTCTTAGCTCGTGCAAGGTCACTCCCTTTGGCAAACTCTAACCTAGAGCTTGATAGAGAAGGCATTCCTGGTTCCCCGTGGTGGATGGGAGAGGTAGCAAAGCCAAGCTGAGACGAACCACCCTGCGTCCTGTCTGGGGGAGCCCCCATGTGAAGGGGAGGTGACATTAGAAAGGTCACTATAGTGATATACCTCCACAACCTGAAAAGTATTCCGAGAGCCTATAGTGGGGGCCTGATCCACCCTGGGGGGGCACAGGAAGGCTTCTCCTGGGATTCACAACCAAGCTAGGGGCTGATGAGTGGGAAGCTGCTACAAATGCCCCCTAAATATCATGTCACCATTTCTTACACTGATCCACCTTCTGCCAAAGTTCAAGGACGGATCTGTCCCAGTCTCCCCAACAGCCCACGGAAAGGTCGTATTGCTCCGGGAACAAAGGGTTTCCCCAGCTTGGAGAAATCTTCTGACGTCAAGAGTCACCAACAGAAGCCTTGAGCCGCGTCTCTGAGGTGGGTTTCAGTCTGGAGCTCTTCCCCCAGAGGCGCACACCTGGGCCGTTTGGGGTTCAAGTTGCCCTGGCCTGGGGTCCCTCCCCTCCCGGCACGGCAGCAAACGGATGAAAAATTGTATCATTAAACTCTTTGATGTTCTCCTGTCTAATTGAACCAGTGAAATTTCCTAAGGTTCTCCAGCCTCCAAAAATTCAATTTTCCATGTAATGCATGGTGACGTGTCAATAAATCATGCTGTAAAATAAATGCGCGGATTCTTTTGTGCAGGAGCGAGTGAGGAATAAACCTTTCGTAATTGATAAATAATGTCATTGGAATCAATAGCTGGCAGAGGAGTTGGAGGAGTAAGCCTGAATCATGTATGAGTGCTCCGGGGTGATCAATGCCTTCGAAACAGCCAGGAGCTCAGGAGCCAAGTGTATAAATTATTGCCTTAATATTACAGCAGGGCCCAGGGTTTAAAAGATGGGTGCATTAGGAAGCTCTGGTGAGACGGGAGGGTGGGTGGGGTGCGTCCCCCGATGGGTATTCTGTGGAGGCTTCGTGGAGTCCCTCTGTAGGTGGGCAACAATGAGGTGAGAACAGATTGTGCAGTCCGGGATTTGGGACGGAGACAGCGCGGTGCAGGCTCTGGCCAGTCCTGCCGGCGGCCCAAGCTGGCGACAGAAAGGAACGATCTGCTACGACAGGCGCAGATGCTGCTTGGAAAAATAGCCTCCCTGCCCTCGGACACCTTGAACGCCGGGGGGCTGGCGCTGACACACAGGATGCAGGACAAGCGTGGGATTCACTGAATGAAGCTCGGAGGGCCAGCTGCAAACCGCGCTGGACCAAGGGGACGCTGTGCGATGGTCAGGAGCCCCAGCTTGAGGGTCGCACTGCTTGGCTCGGTCCCATGCTGTGTGCCTCTAAGCAAGTGACTTAACCCCCCTGAGCTCCAGTCTTCTCCTTTGCAAAACAAGAGCTAGTAATGCCAACCCCACTGACTCGCGACGGTGAAGCGGAATCATGTTGTAAGTAGCTCAGTTCAGGGTCTGTCCCTACTGAACAACTAACACAAGCAGGAGCTATCTAGGGTTTCGCTGATTACAAATCGTCGTGGGCACCATGCAGGCACTTTCCTCGTATTCTTACTTAGTCCTCACAACAACGCCATGGGGTGTTTACGATTATGATCCCCACTCCATGGATGAGGAAACTGAGGCCCAGAGAAGGCAGGAGGCGTGCCCAAATCACATCGCTCTGCTGGGTGGAACCAAGACTTGAATACAGGCAGTCCGAGCCCAGGGCTGTGCTCTTAGCCCTGAAGCTGTTAGCATCGTTCTGACCCTGGACCCTACCCTGCTGTGTGCAGGGCGGTGCTGGGTGGGTGCTCCCGGCTGTGGTCTTCAGCAGGGGGGGGGGGCGGGGAGGGGGGAGCCCAGCCTCACAGGCAGCCTGCGGGGGAGGGGAGGGCAGAGGACTCAGAGTCAGGCCCCCGTTCCACCACAGGGGCCTTGCACGCCGTCCCTCCTGCTTCTGGGCTGCAGCGTGGCCTCGTCAGTGAAATCCAACTGAGCATTTCTGCACCTCAAGGTCACCCCCAAAGCACGGTGTGAAAAGGGGCACGGGAGCTGGTGACGGAGGCCGCCCTTCAGGTGATCAGCCTGGCCCGGTCCTGGCTCGGCCCCCCCAGCCGTGTGCTCCTGGGCAGGAAGGCCGGAGTCTCTGTGTCCTCATCTCTGAAATGCGAGCCGTGATACGGGACTCCGGGGACGGAACGCGGGAGGCGACGAGATGGCCGATGTAAATCAGCTTTGCAACCAGTGCCTGCCATCAGGCCGGCCCCCAGAACCACACGCTCTCCCCTAACCCCCTATTCCTTCCAGAGAGGCTCAGAAGAACTTCCAGGAGAAAATGCTGCACAGCTGTAGGGGGAGCTATTCACACCCACGGCTGACACAACAGGGTGAGGGAGCAGGAAGAAACCCAAAGCAAAACAATTCAAGCAAACCTGTAGCTTCGGCTTAAAGTCACTTCCCGCAAAAGACTCCCCCTGGAGTAAAACTGTCCCCACGCTGTGTGCTATCTTGATGCGTGCTTCTTCCCCTACTAAAGCACATACTCTATTGTCCTGTAGCCAAGCACCAGACTTTCTTGGTAGGGGACAGTTTAGTGAGGGCAGGTCCTAAAGCTTAGAAGCATCACTGCCCCAGCAGCGCCTGGGGGATATCACACTTCCCTCTACCTGGGCTGGCCCGCCTCAGCACAGCATCCTGTCTAAGGGCCGCGCCAGTTCAGGGACTACTCCCAACAGAGGCCCACAGAACGAGATCTTGTCTTTCTTCCCTGGCGAGCTGTTATGAAAGATGATAGCCGGTCAGGGAAGCTCCCAAGGGCAGGGGGACCTTCTTTAGGCAGCCTCCCCTCTGTATTAACACAGACCATGGGCTACTGCAAGCAGCCGGTAAATGTCTGAGGAACTGAGCTGGATTAGCAGAAGGCAGAAGGAAATAGATTTCGGTGCAACCACAGTATGACTTTTCTAGCCCTTTATGACAAAACGGACTAAGGTGTTTGTTCACTCATTTGACAAACATTTGTTTAGAACACTAGTGCCAATTGAAGCTAGAAGACGGGGGCATAAGCATGAATGAGACCAAGTCCTTGACCTTGAAGTCAAGTGAAGAGTCAAGATACATCAAACGGTAATTAGAGCACAGCATCATATAGCCTGGAATGTAGGTACGTAAGGGAAGATTAGGGGAGCCGAGGGGAAGGGCAGACCATCAAGCGGAGTGAGAGTTGATTGAGAAAATTCTGCACGCTAATTTGTTCATTCATTCACTATTCATTTGTGCTCTGTGCCAGGTTCTGAGCAAAATGGGCATTCTCCCCATTTCATGGAGCTTCTTGTCTTGTGTGGGTCCATCCAGAAAGCATTTATGTTTTAGCCTTTAAGACGAAATGTCTTGCAAAATGTCATCTATGCTTGGCTTTGGGTCAGCCAAAGAACTGAACTACACCTTCCTGCCCTCAGCTCAAGCAACTAGTCAACCCCTGCTCAGCCTTCAAATCTCACTCAGGCATCACCAGCCCCAAGCAGCTGCCCCTCCTTTGGGATTTCTCAATCTCAGCCCCCATCACGCTGAACTCTTCCCTTTCTTTCTCTCCATTTATGTCTCTCTCATATAAACCAAGCCCAGAAGTGAGTTTGCCAAAGTGGGTGTGTCGGTGCCCCAACCCCCAGACCCAGGCTCCCTCCAGGCCATCACTCTGCCTTTCCCGAGGGTGGCCCTTCTCTCATCATCCCTGACGAAGACTGACTGGGCATTCATACGCCCAATTCTGTCCTTTGTCTTCCTGAACACGCAGCTAAACTACATTCCCCAGTATCCCTTGCAATTACTCGCAGCCAATGGCTAGGATCCGTGGACGAAAGTGTCCCTGCCAGGCCCGGCCCTCAAGACCCAACACAACCACCATTCATTCTCTTTTATTGTCTGCCTATTGAACTAAGAGGACTCCGAGGGCCTAGAAAGAGGCAGAGTCACAAGGTGGAAGGAGCCAGCGTCCCTGAGTCCCCACCAAGCCAAGGGTACCTGTGATGCACTGTTTCATGAGCAAAGTGTCCACTTCCTTGTGTTGAGCTGTCTGTAGAAGGTGATTTCCTGAGATATTCATGGAGCTGCCCTCCCAGATCTCCCTCAACGAAGAGTTTGTGGCCCAACTCCCGGGAGACCCATCAGTTCACAGTCCTCAACTGCCATTCCCTTCAAGGACTGCTCGCCCAAGGCCATGTCCCCCATGGGGTGGCCCATATCCAGTGACATGGACATGCGCCATGGACGGGGTGGCCCATATCCAGTGATTGAAGCAGAGACATAGAGGGTATAGAAGCCTGCCTGCCTCACACCTGACCCTCCCTGCCCAATCCTGCTTCCTCCCCCTCCCTCCCTGATAAACCCCATGCACACTAAATTCCACCTCCACTTGTGCCTCTCGGGAAACACAACCTGCGACACCTACCCTAACTGACACATGGTGTGAGGGAGCTGCCAGGGTTCCAGCTGTCACTTCCCCATTCCAGGCAGCAAGTTGAAAAAATGGGCAAAGAAGATGTCGCCATCTTAAGAGGGCTTTCCAGAAGTCTCCCTGGCCACGGCTGAGCCATACTGGCCACGCCAACCCACAAAGAGCGCTAGAAAGTGTATCTTTATTCTAGGTAGCCATGTGTCCCGCTGAAAACCACTCAGGAAAAAGGGCAGACCGGAAGTGGGAGACCACAGGCAACCTCTGTCATCTGGCCCAGACGATCCTAGAAGACTCACATTTGTCACGCTCCTACTCCGTGCCCAGGCTTTCTGGTAAGTGGTTTACGTGAGTTATTGCACGTAAACTTCACAGCTCCCGGTAAGACAGGGGCTCTTCATGTCGTTCCCATTTTACAAATGAAGAAACTGCAGCTTAAGGGCCCAGGGGGTCTGGCAGCAAATCCGTGACAGAGCTGAATTCTGACCATAGGAGTTTCCAACTTTGAATCCTCCACTCTTAACCCCTGCGTGATTCTGCCTCCTCGTGGAACCGTGAGCTCCTTCAAACAGGGAGCAGGTCAGTCACTTAACATGCACGGTGCCCAGAAGAGCTCTTGGCACCTGGTGGCGACTCGGTGGGTATTTGCTGACTCGGTTAAAGGGGAGGAGACAGGTGAAGGAATCAGGGGTGGCCCTTGCCTGGGGCCGCGGTGTGGCTTGTGGGGCTTACCTATTAAGTGCGATCTGCCTTAACTGAGCTAAGTAACTGGGAAAGAGGAGGCAGAGAGAACGACCAGAGATTTATACGAGGTGCCTGTGGAACATCCGAGGGAAGATGTCCAGTTGGCAGTTGCAGTTACACATCTGAGGTGTCGGTGGGAGGTCCGGGCAGGAGCCACGGGCAGGAAGGAGCCTCCCGCCCCGGGCAACCATCCAACCACGAGCGTGGCCAAACTCACGCAGGGAGAGGGTGCGGAGAATCCACAGTTCCGTCCATAAACCCGGGCTGAGTTTCCAACGAACAACATCCCTCCTCAGCCTTTTTCTTTTGCATTCTCCCTCCTGGGTGAATTTCCCTACTTGTGCTTTCTGCCATTTTGAAGGATGAGTGGTTTTCTGGGCACAGAGCCCACTTTGTGTGTGTGTGTAATTTTCAGGTCTTGCACCATCCCAAACACTTACCCAGATATGGGTGATACATAAATAGAGGCATCTGATGTATTTATATACACAAGCCCCACCCCCGTCTTAATGTACAGGCAACTGGGTCATTAGAATGGCCATAAAATGGCACATCTGGGTGGAAACAACTGTGTGGACGCCTGTACCACTACCTGGAGGTTGTCATAAAAACACCAATAAGAGGAAGCAGAAGTGTGTTTGACTGGGAGAATGATTCTTGTTTCCTTTTCATTATTCTTAATAAAAGGAGATGGTGCTGAAAAATTGTGTTTCCTGGGTTATTTTCCCCAAGAGATCTTTTATAAAACACGGAATACATAACAGACCGTGTTGCAGCAAATGCCTCATTAAGGGAATATAGTTAGAAAGAAATAGTAACCAAAATGAACAGTTATTTTCTTTATTTATTTTTTTTTTACCCTCTGTAAAATGGAGAAATTGGATGCGATATGGATTTAGTAACAGCCCTCAAATAATATGGTGGGAACATGACGCTTGCACGGTAAGATGGAGTGGTCTTTAAATGCCGCTGGGTTGTAAAGGCAGCAACCTTGGGGAGCGCACGACAAGCTCCAGGAAAAGGCTTCAGTCTGCCTTCCAAAGGGTCTTCTTATCTTTTTATGGCTTCATTTAGCCACGCAAATTCGGGCTTTCCTGTCTCTCTCCTTTTCTGTCTACATATTCTTCTGGATGTCTCCTGGCTGTCTCAATACGGGAGCTAATGAGTCCCAGTCTCCAGCTCTGACTCATTCTCCAGCTTGAGGCCCGTGTGTCAGAGAGCTTCCTGGCTGTCTCCATCTGAATGCCCCCTGGGCCCTCAGAGCCACCACGACCCATGCTGAGCTTCTCCTCCAGTCATGTGAACGGTTGCTGGTCCCCCAAATGCCCCAGGCCATGCCCCCTCCTCTCCGAGCCTCCCCTGACGGTAAATATGCTGACCCCTTCCTTGCTAGAGGATTGCAAAGACTAGACGTTAGCACCAAAATTAAGCATGGGACTAATATGTCAAAGCGTAGCCTCCTGTTACAATTGTTCCTAGGGATTAAAGTGCATGTGATTGTATCAGCTCAAAGAACCACACGGTACGTATAGGAAACCATTGTTAATTTGGTGGTGGTGTTTCCATTTTGCAGATGGGGAAACTCAGGTTCTGAGACGTGTAGAGCCTTGTCCAAGGTCACACAGCTAGAAAGTGTCTGGGCTGGGACTCAAACCCAGATCTGTCTGGCCCAGGAGTAGGCACACTTACCAACCCACAGGGGCCAGGGTGCCTCTCTCGGGATACGGCTGGAGAGGAGGATTCTGAGCAAAAGGCAGCAACATTCAGGCATTAGGATATTAATGCTCACGGGCCACCTCCTAGAGGGCAGCTGAGTTACCTGTCTGGCCAGATCAGCTCCTCCCTTCCTTTTGCTGCTTCCCTGGCCCGCTCCCTGTCACCTGTCACTGAGAACCCTACAATACTGGTTGCATCCATCTAGCCTGGCAGTTTTCAGACTATGCCCTTCAGAGCCTCGGGGTTCCCTGCAGGTGCCCAGGGCTCCAGAGGGAGCAGGGAGGAGGCCGGGTGGGAGGGAGTCCCATCCCACCCCCTTACAGACAAAGCCACTCCTACTCGTCTGTTTTGCACATTGCCTTATAATAACATTTCCTGTAATCAAAACATTCTGCTGCTTTACAACAATTTTAAAACCTCAGGCACACCACAACACTGTCCCATCACAGATGAGAAACTGAGGCTCAGAGAGCAGTGGCGGCTCCAAAGCCCTGTAGCCTGCTGAAAATTGAGTTGAGATCTGTCCCAGATTGCCCCCCACTTGGCTCTACCCAGACCAGTCTTCCCACCCACCCTCAGCTGTCCAACATGAAACAGATTTAATAACCACAAACAGGAGGCATTTATCTCTGAAATAACTGTTGTGGTACAGAATAGGAAAATCGATGCATTCATTAGCACACACTAGGAATAGGAGGCAGGATGTGGACAGACGCCGGTTGCAGGCATTTGTGGCACAGGGGGATTGAGTCTCAGGAGCGGCGGTGGGTAATGGGACATCATTGGACACTCAGTGGGCTCACCCTCTGTTGATACGTGGGGGGAGCTGCCGCCCTCTTTCCCGCCCGGGTTTCATCTAAATGTATTGACTGTGACAATGTTGAAATTATATCTGGAAAAACCAGTTAGCTTTAATTTCAGTCCCCAGAGAAAATGATGATTAGAGAAATATTGATGGCCATGAAAATCAGACAGCCTGTCTGGAAGCAAGACTCAGCCCTTGAGACAGGGAGCCGGCCCAGAGCCTCAGCAATCACCCAGCCCAACGCGCTTGCTTTAGGAATGGAAGACAGATCCCAGAGAAGGGAGCACCGTGCTGAGGTCACGTGGCCAATTAGGGACAAACCAGAGATTGAAACCCGGGTCTCTGGAAGGTTCTTGAAGGCACAGACCGCATCTCAGGCATCAGTCCCCAGGACTGGCCCAGAGTCTGGCACAGCGTGGGCACTCCAGAAACATTAGCTGAATAAATGAATGAGCGGTTTTCTGCCCCCAAGGCCAGAACACTTTCCAAAAAACCTCATCCCTCAGAACCATCCCAGTAATGGTCAACACTAAATGTGTCAAAGGTCTTTTGCCTTGTCCTTTCACATTTTGAGCACAAAAAATTCCCGAGGAAAATTGCAGCAACTCTCACCTTAGTTGACCTAATTCTGACAGTCTGTGGACTTCCTCCAGAGTTGGGAAGCAAAAGACCTTAACTCTGGATCCTTGTAGCATGACCACCTTGGGAACATTCCGGCCCCCGAAGCTCCCACCTGGAACACCACGCATTCCCCTAGTGGAGTCATCGGGCATGACGATGAGCCCAGCTCTGGACTAGGTCCTGGTGACAGAGCATGAACACAAGTGACAAAGGGCTACGCTCGTGGATTTCAGAGAGGAGGGGCAGACAATAAATGATCAGATACAGCATGTGATGCCTGCAGAATCACTGTCAGGAAGCGGAAGGAAAGCAGGGGAAGGGGCTACAGGGTCCTCACTGAAGCTGTGTCCTAACTTAGTTCTCTGGAAGCGGAGACTGGGACTCAGGTCCAGGAGAACGTGCCTGGAGGAAAAGGATCCCAGGCAGAGAGACCACTGAATGCACAGCCCCCCAGGGCAGGAGTGCCCGAGCACTAGCAAACTCCGCATGCACTGTTCTGTCCCCACCCTTCCCTCCCCCCGCAAGTGGCAGAGGAGCGACCCAGGCCTAGAAGCCATCCCCCCATGTTGTGAACTTTGCTTGCTACACACTTTCTAAGACGGAACCATGGCTCCGTGGGACGATTACCCACCCCGTTCAGGAGGCAGTGCTTCCCAGTGTACAGAGACCCCCTCCTGCACATTCGCTCACTCGGGCCTCATTATGACAGTCCCAAATGTTGTTTGCCCTACTTTATGCAGAAGGGAGATCTCTAGAGGAGACCTCAAACCCTTCCTTCCTGACATTGACCACAGCCAGCACCATTCTCCCCCACCCCTCCTCCGAAAAGTGGTAGAGGGAGCTGTCCAGCGCTGGGCAGTGCTGATGCACGGGGCTCCCGGCTGTGCCCTAGAGACCTCGTGTGTGTTCACAGTGTCCCTTTTGCTGGTGATCTTGCCCAGGGCTCTTTCCTTGCATGGGAGGAAGCCCAGCAATCTGGCTCTCCCCCGCCCTCACTTCTCCTGTCTTCTCTGCTACAGGACTTTTAGATGGGTCCAGAACCTGCCTCGGGGTGGGTAAACAGCTCTCCCTCTCTCTCTCCTTCCAGGTCCCCACGTTCTGGGACACTGCAATGAGACCGACTGTGTGATCTGAGTTCTAACACAGACCTTGTGGGCCTGTGCAGGCTGAGTGCAGGCTGATTGGAAGGACACATCCTAGGCCCTCAAGCAGGGGCAGCTACCAGGTTAGTGGTCTCTCTCGTGGTCTTTCTTGTCTAACAGGGTAAAGGGATTTTCGGGCTTGGCTGGGATGGGGTTGAACTGGCTTACCTTTTAGGGCCCCGTCCAGCCAAAAGCTCTAGGCTTTGTGACCTGCCCAAGGTCACACAATAGGAGGCAGCACCAGGGCCCTCTTCTCACCGGGTCTGGGGTGGGGGTGGCGAGCATTGTGATCTCTTGCCCACGCAGGTGATAACTCAGGAAAGCTCACAACATGCTGGAGAACCGCCCGCGGCACTGTAATTGCCATGGTGAATGTGCTTCGGCACCGTGTAATCCCTAAACTCCCATTCCGCCGTTCCCTCTCCTTTCTTCTTTATGAAAATTATTATTTCACTCTCCAAACACCACGGACAATTTTAGGTATGCTGGGAAATGCTTCACATTGCGTGTTTGGATTTCTCTGCATCAAACCTTTCTTGCCTCTCACCTGGTCTGAATACACACTAGGGCACTTAGCGGGGAGCCCCTCGCTAAGACAGAGACCTTCTGTCTCTCACTTATAGCAGAGCAGAGATCCTTAGGAAATGTGTGTGGTTTCATTGTACAAATTGGGCACTGCAATTACTACAATTAACAAAAAACCGGAAAACTTAGATTAGCCCTAAACTGACGGTACCCTTCCTTAATCAGGATTAATTTCCCACACCCTCCCACTTTTAGGAAAAAGACACACATAAAGAAATAAGGAAACAATGATTTCTTAACCCACCTTTTTAAGCGCCACCACATGAGGGCAAATCTCCTATACCTTCTCCATCTCTATCCCCAGACGATGAATATTCTCCTCCTGACTGGTGAACCTGTAGGTTCTATGAGGTCAACGGTCAACTGTGACAAGTCACCTGGGTTCAAAATCTCCAGAGAGATGGAGAGAGGGAAGGAGGGAAGGAGGTCCAGGGCGGGATGAACCTCACAGGCTGTAGTGATGCTGGGCCTGGAAAATAAAATGTGTGGCGGGGTAAGAAATGTGGCTATTTTGCTTCACTGCTTGCTGGCTATTTGCCTCGCAAGAAGCATTTCGCTACTCTGAATCTGAGTTTCCTGTCCTTAAAATGATGCCTAGCAGTAGGACCAACCCCAAAGAGTGATTATCAGCAAAGTGCATAACAAAGTGCCTGGTAATAGGGCTCAATAAATGTCATAGATTTGGAAAATATCAGAGCTGGAGGCCTCCCAGGCACTGAGTTTCACCTTTCCTCCATTTCTCAGAAGTGACCCTGAAGCCCAGGGCTTGCAGAGGGTCACAGAGCACCAGTCACACCGCACTCAGGTTCCTCTGTAGCCCCCTACACAATCATTTTAGTTGCATTTTCATTTTGTAGAGCCCACCCATCACTCCCTCTATCTGCTTCACCCCGGTATCTAAACAGAGCTTTGATAAGCGGAGTACAAGTCTCAGCAAGAAGATGAAGTTATCTGAGCACCTGGCTGGCTCAGGTCGGCTGGCTTGATCTCAGGGTTGTGAGTTCCAGCCCCACGCTGGGTGTAGAGATGACTCAAAATACAATCTTTAAAAACACTAAAAAAAATAACAAGATAAAATAATGACCATCTTTTCAAAAAGAAGATGAAGTATCAACAATATTCAAATAAACTTAAAAAAAAAAAAAAAAAACTAAAGCTAATCTCCCAGAAACCCTTTCACTCCCCCATAATGATTGTTTTCCTTCCCGTGTGTGGAGCATCTACTCTGGGCTCTGGACATTGACACGTGTTAAATGGTGGCAGACTTGATTGTCCTTGCATTCCTTGATGTCCTTGATGTCCTTGATGTCCTTGATTGCCTCTTGTCCTTGCATTTACCATAAATGGGTTCCGTGTTGCTCTCTTCTTCATAATTACCATTTTAATGGTGCCCAAATCCCCTTTCACACTGACACCACAACTTACAAAGCCATTCACCAAGAGTTGGACATTTCGCTTTTTTTACGATGTTTGTTATTGTACGTAACACCATAATGAGCATCCCCATTGCACATAGCTTTCAGCATCTAATGAATTATATCCCTAGAATAAGAAGAAATTCCCAGGGGCGCCTGGGTGGCGCAGTCGGTTAGGCGTCCGACTTCAGCCAGGTCGCGATCTCGCGGTCCGTGAGTTCGAGCCCCGCGTCGGGCTCTGGGCTGATGGCTCAGAGCCTGGAGCCTGTTTCCGATTCTGTGTCTCCCTCTCTCTCTGCCCCTCCCCCGTTCATGCTCTGTCTCTCTCTGTCCCAAAAATAAATAAACGTTGAAAAAAAAAAAAAAATTTAAAAAAAAAAAAAAAAAAAAAAAAAAAGAAGAAATTCCCAGAGGTAGGTGTTCGGGATCAAAGGGTATAAACCTCCTTTGAACATTTATCTATACATTACTGTGATTTTTTCCCCCCAAAAGACCGGCACCAATTTATGCCACACCAGTGGAATATACTGGCGCCATTTTCCCCAGAAAGCCTCGTCATCTTGGGTGTCCTGGCTTTGTTTCTCTGGACCCTTTTTCTGTTTGTAACAGAAATGTAGGTTCATTATGGAAAATGTGGATAAGAAAAAAGACAGAGTAAAAATTATCATAACCCCTGGAACCAAAAATAATCACTACTAAAAATTAAGCATATTTCTTTCCAGTCTTTTTTCTATCCATATGAGAGACTTTTTTCCCAAAATCTAGTTGATATTCTACAATCAGTGCTATTTTATTTTGTTTTGATTTACTTATTGATTTTCCTAAGTCATTGTTAAGAATTTTTATAATATTCTGTCATATATAGATAACGTTCTTAAAGATCCCTGATACTGGATGTTTACATTACATATAGTATCTCTATATAATAAACAAAGTTGTCACGAACATCCTTCTGTATAAGTCAGAAAAGCCGTCTTTGTTTATTATTACCACAGCACAAAGAACTTGAAATGAAAAAATACCTGGAACAGAGAGTATAAGTACTTTTGAGATATCTTTGGATTTTAGGAAACAACAGGAGGATGTCATATCCATCTGTGGCCTCAAGAAGGAGGGGCACCTGGGTGGCTCAGTTGGTTAAGCGCCCGACTGTGGCTCAGGTCATGATCTCACAGCTTGTGAGTTTGAGCCCCGCGTCGGGCTCTGTGCTCACAGCTCAGAGCCTGGAGCCTGCTTCCAATTCTGTGTCTCCCTCTCTCTCTCTGCCCCATCCCCACTCATGCTCTGTCTCTCTCTGCCTTAAAAATAAGTAAGATATTTTTTAAAAATTTAAAGAAGGCAGCCTGGGGTCTGAGCAGACCACAAGATGCTCAGCTGGCAACACTGAGCTGCTTCATCACCTTCAGGACTTGGGACAAGGTATTTAACGTCCACATCTGTTAAATGGGATAATACCTTCGATCATTTGTTACTTAGGACTGCAGAATATCTAAACCCCCTTTCTTCTGGGAGATTTCCAAGTTGAAAAAGAGATAAAGACCATCTTCCCATTCTGGAAGCCAAAAGGGAGCAATACCCTCCCTACCCAACCCCAAAACACACAGAGCTAAGAGCACAGCATAGGAGCTGAGCAGAACCAGACTTTCAGAGGTGGCTGCCTCTCGTGGCTCTTGCCTATGGGTCTCCAACCTTCATATCAACTTGGCAAGTTCCCTAATATCCTTCCAGTATATTCCTTTTCCTGCTTAAGTTAAGCAAAGTGAATTTCTATTGTTATCATCAAGAACTAACCAGAAGCCAGCAGGTACAGACCTGTGAGGCCTCCAGATAATTCAGGTAGATGTTCCAGAAAAACCTCGGACCCAGCATAGGCACCGCCTGCTGTGATGATTACCGTTGTTGGGCAGCATAGAAAAGCCATCAAAAGCCAGGACCCTAAAGCCAGGATACCTGGGATCCATTTCTAGCTCCTTCTCTTACCCACTAGGTGACCTGGGCCAAGTTACTTAACCTCTCTGTGCCCCAGTTTCCTCATATGCAGTGCGAGGATAATAATAACACCTACCTTTTAGGGTTGTTATAAGGAGAAAATGAGTTAATCACATATTAACTGCTTGAAGACTTGCTTTTAAGTATGTGCTATTATCACTATAATAACAGCTAACCCGAGTATCACACTTTGTCATTTTTTACAGCACCCTCACGGCCTCCCTCCCATTTAATCCCCAAAATAATCACAGTAGAGGTGAAAGCCGTAGTTCACAGGTTTGGAGACTAAGGATCAGAGAGGTTCCTTCCTATAGGTTGTAGGACCAAGGCTCAAACTCGTGAAAGGTCAAGGTCCTTACATCTGTGAATGTGGTATGTTCTCAGTAATTATTCACACACGAAGCGTGATCGATGAACGAGGAACGAGTGAAGTGCCCTGAGACACCTAACATGTGCTCAGCACCCACTGCGTGTCAGGTCTGTGCTCACACATGACACAGGCGGAATTCACGTAATTTACGTGTAATTTACTTATAACAGGGTGACACAGATATTCTCATCTCTCTAAGGAGGAAACTGAGGCCCGGCAGAGTTTAGTACTTTGCTCGAGGCCACACGCCTGGTGAGGAGCTGGCCCCACACTTGGCCCCAACCCTACTAACCCCTCTGAGCCCTGTTTAGACTTGAGAGGGGACACCTTTGCATTGCCTCTGCCGGTCACCTCGTTCCCCCCATTATCTCCCAGCTGAAGTGTGCAAAACGGTGATTTTCACTGCCAAATTGGCGTTTAGAAGCCGGAGATTAAATGAACAAACGTGTGACCGGTTTGTTGTGCGAGGTTTGCATGCAGCCAGCCCGGGCGTCCCTCAGCCTCGCCATCACCGCTGTTTGACTGCGGGGGTGGCTGACAATGGCTCTGCTCACTATCCTGTTTATACAATGAATCTGTAATGTAATTTCGCCGGGTTCTGAAATGCACAGAGAAAACACGCGAGGACTCCGTGCCCCTGCCTAATCCATATGAAACAGGCTGGGAACACGCTAGTCAACATGCCGCAGACGAGCGGGGCTGCCGTGGGTCCATCCTCATCAAAAAAGGATTATCGTGGAGGAGAGGGTGAGCCCACGCCCCGGAGCTGGGGACGCGCGGATCCCGCAGAACTGCACGCGGGCAATTTGTGGACGCTTCACAGGCATCTGCAAGTCAACCCCTCCGGAAGGCACCCGATGAGAGAGACAACAGAGGTTGAAGAGCAGGAGACCCTTTCCATTCCCCAAAGCACGTTTTAATAAGCGCCGTATTGTCACACACGCCAAAGAACTGAGGCTCCCTCTCAACTGAAATGGGTCTTATTTCCTTTCCTGCCTCCTGCCGGTCTATGCTCTCAGATAGTGTATTCATCCAACTGTGCATTCATTCATTCATTCAGCACACGTGTCTCCCACCTCCTCTAGCTCACCCCCTGGGCTAGTTGCTGGAGAGATGGTGATCCATAAGACGCACCCATTCATTTGTTAGACAATTTTATTGAGCAGCTATTATGGGCCAGCTCCTGTTTTGGTGCCAAAACGGTCAGCGAAAGTCCCTGCTTACATTCCAGTGGGAGAGAATCAATAAGCAAGAGGCACAACGTGCATATGGTGATCAGGGTTGAGCAGAAAGATCAGGAAAGTGGGGGTTGAATTGAGACAGGGTGCCCAGGAAAGACCCCACAACAGCCTTCTGAGACCACTTCACAGAGATGGAAACTGAGGCTAAGGAAGGCCAAGTAAGAGAGTAATAACATCCATCCTGTCTGTGCATAAAGCACAGCTGAGTCATCAAAGCACCTTCAGGAAAGGCACCTCCTTTAACCCATTTGTATCAGTCAGGGTTCTCCAGAGAAACAACCAGCAGGAGACAGAGACAGAGATGATGATAGAGACAGATAGAGATGATAGAGATAGAGATAGAGATAGAGATAGAGATAGAGATAGAGATAAAGATAGATAGGATTTTTTATTAGGTGTGGGCTCACATGATTATGGAAGTTGACAAGTGCCAAGATCTACAGTCTGCAAACGGGGGACCCAGAAGAGCTGAGAATGAGTTGTGGTCAGAAGACGAGGATGCTCCAAACTCAGGAAGAGCTGGTGTTTCAGTGTGAGTCCCAAGGCAAGAAAAAAGACGATATCTCAGCTATGAATTCCCTCTCATCCTGATGAAGGTTAGCTTTTTGTTCTAGGCAGGCCTTCAACTGATTGGATGAGGCCCACCCACAGTAGGGAAAGGAACCTGCTTTACTCAATCTAGCCATTTAAATGTAATCCCATTGGAGCCTTGGTGGCTCAGTGGGTTAAGTGACCGACTTCACCTCAGGTCATGATCTCATGGTTCATGAGTTCGAGCCTCACATCAGACTCTGTGCTGACAGCTCAGAGCCTGGAGCCTGCTTTGAATTCTGTGTCTCTGTCTCTCTCTGCCCCTCCCCCACTCATGCTCTGTCTCTCTTTCCTTAAAAATAAATAAACATTAAAAAATATTTTAAAAATGAGCACAGGGTGTTGTGTGGAAACCAATTTGACAATAAATTTCATATATTAAAAAATTTAAAAAAAATTTTTTTAAATAAATAAATGTAATCCCATCCATGTACTGGGTGTCATATATAAGGGATGAATCACTAAATTCTACTCCTGAAACCAATATTACACTAAATGTTAACTAACTAGACTTTAAATTAAAAAATTTGAAAAAAATAAAAAGTAATAAATGTATCCCATCCAAAAACACCCTTACGGACTGTCCCAGAACAATGTTTGACCAAATATCCAAGCACCCTGTGGCCCGGTCAAGGTGACACCTAAAATAAACCACCACATCACTCAAAACCCTTAAAGGGCATGGCTGTGGGCCTGCCCCCTTGGTTTGTTTATCTGGTCACCCATCAAGGGACAGTTGGGTTGTTTCTGGTGTTTGGTGATTATCAATCAACATTTGCATTCAGGTTTTTGTGTGAACAACACATTGATTTCTCTTGGCAAATGCACACGAGTACGATTTTAGGGTAAGGGTATATTTAATTTTATAACAAACAAAGTAGGGGTGCCCGGGTAGCACAGTTGGTTAAGCACCTGACTCTCGATCTCGGATCAGTCAGTTCATGATCTCACAGTTTGTGAGTTCAAGCCCTGCGTCGGGCTCTGTGCTGATGGTGCAGAGCCTGCTTGGGATTCTGTCTCTCCTCTCTGTCCTTCCCCTGCATGTGTTCTCTCTGTCTCTCTCCCTCAAAAATAAATAAATAAACTTAAACGAAAAAGAAACAGCCAAAATATTTTCCACAGTTGCTATATCATTTTTCATTCCCATCAATCACCTGACACTCTGCATATGTGTGTTTCCTGTCTCCCTAAAGTAGAATGGAATCTCCCCAAGGGGAAGGGAGGGACGTTGTTTTTGCTATGCTCACTGTATCCCCGTGTCTGGCACATAATAGGCACTCAATAAATATCTGTTGGTTTAAGGACTACACAATCTCATTAATTCCCACAATTCACAACAATCTCATGAGGAAGCATTATTGTGCCCATGTCACAGACAAGGAAACTAAGACCGAGAAACCTTAAGGAACGTGCTTATAGTTGATTTTTTTAAAAATATTTTTTAATTTTTATTTATTTTTGAGACAGAGAGAGACAGAGCATGAGCGAGGGAGGGGCAGAGAGAGAGGGAGACACGGAATCCGAAGCAGGCTCCAGCTCCAAAGCAGGCTCTAGGCTCCGAGCTGCCAGCACAGAGCCCGACGTGGGGCTCAAACTCATCAACCGCAAGATCATGACCTGCGCTGAAGTCGGACGCTCAACCGACTGAGCCACCCAGGCGCCCCGATGCTTATAGTTGATTTTGAACCCAGCTGTCCACCTTGAGAACAAGCACATATAACCACGTATCCCATTATACCCCCCGGATGGGAATTAACGCTTAATTCCTGAGCTGTGGAAAGTCACTGGTGGCTTTAAACAAACACTTTAATTTAATTACAGCGTCCTGGAATTTGAGGAAGAGTCATGAGGCCACAAGTGCGTGGTAAATGGACTAGAGCCCTAATGCAAAACGGATCCAGGCCCCTGTAAAGTTCATGCCAATAGTCCAGATCCGAAGGGAGGCCATCCTGGGCTGGAAAGTGGATTCGCAGGGGTGGAAAGTGTGGAAGTAAAGAAAGACTTGTCCACATGAGGACAAACAGAGGTTATTTACTCAGAGCCAGGGAGTCGGCCACCATCGCTTGTGTCTGACAGAGACTCGAAGGCAGGCAGGAGCGGGAGAGCCGTCTGGTAAATGAAGGAGGCTTCCGGAGAATTCTGACCGGAGGCTGTGGCTCAGGCAGCTGGAGACGGGCAGACAGTAAGTGGCCCGTCTTCCGCAGTGGGTTTGTCGGGGAACATACTCGGCTTTCTCTGGTGGGTCCCGAATCAGGAGCCAGGGCAAAGAATAGGAAAGCTGTCCCTCATTGCCCGAGTCCTGCCCATTGGGGCTCATTGTTGCAGAAAGTGTGGTTAGGATCTCTTGTCACATACAGTCAGGCCCTCGTCCCTGGGTATCTTCAGTCTCTCAGGAGAAAGAGACAGAAGGAAGAGGCAGCTGAGTGGGAGAAAGAGATCTCACTTCAGGGATAAAAACCAGGATTTGAGTTACAGCTCTGTGTCCTACAATCACAGGGCCTCACATGAAGCCTCGGCTTTCAGCTTCTTCACGACTGTGTGTGTGTGGCCACATCCTTGTTTTCTTAGATTAACTGGGGCGGGGGGTGGGGAGGGGGCTGTTAGGTCTGTGGCTTGTGTTTCTTTTCTTCTTGGGAGCAAACAATGGCTGCTCTGGGGCTCAAGTGGGCGGATGGGAGGAGGGAGAGTGGAGGAGGCAGGCAGGGGTGGAGCAGGAGGGCTGTAAAGGGCGGATGCAATGCCCTCTACCCTGCACCCCCTCCTACAGCCCCTGGCGGGGGCGGGGGGGGGGGGGGACGCCACCAGGCCATCATCCAGCCCAGGACACAACCCTACCCCTTGGAGCTAAACCACCTTTGCTAATTAGGTGCCTGCTTAGCTCCCCGGGGAAGGTAGTAACAGAATGAGAGAATCGCAGGCTCAGAAGAAGGTGGAAAAGTCCTGAGTCCTACCCGCCTCCTCCCTCCTCCATCGGTACAGCAACTTAATAATTTATCGAATGCCTTCCTATTTGTGAAAAATGAAGTAAGCAATGACAGAGCAGCGTTACTCTCGGCAAGGCGCCACGCCTTATCTCATTTCTGGCTTTCGGAAGCCCGTGCTATGCTATTACCCGTTTTACTGTCGGCAAAAGAGACGCTCCGCGAGGCCAGGTAGCCTGACTCAGGTCACCTAGCTAACAAGGGTAAGAGCATAGATTCAGACCCAGGGAGCAGGTGCGTGCTGTGTGGAGGTATTGAACCTGCACGGCCCATTGAGACGGGTGAAGAGAGAGGTGGGACTTCTTCGGCGTGGAGTCCTGGCATTGAGTTTCAGAGCTTGTGTTTTGGTGAGAAGCACAGAGGCTCTGGCACCGGGCCGGCCCAGAAGGGAACCCCAGCCCTGGAGCGGATCAGCCGCCTGGCCTCGTGGAGACCCCCACTCCCTCCCTGGTCCTTAGTCCCTCGTCCCCTAAGTGGAGAGAAAACTCCGTATCAGCACACCCCACAGCGAACATGTGAACCCCTGTGTCTCCCAGAGCCTGCCCTCCTCCTGGGCTCCGGTCAGTCTCCTCCCGCCAGGATGACGGAAGCCTGGCGCTCGGGGATTAGAGAGTCGGACAGACGCGAGTTCTGGTCCTGACTTTGCCATTTCTCGTTGCATACATGTTGTCAAGTCTCCCCGGCCCCTTGAGCCTTGGTTTCCTCAGATGGGAAATGGTCACAGCAGCACCCACGCGGGGGATCCACGTGAAGGCTGAATGGGAACAGGCCCTGGGGAGAGGTAAAGACTCAATAAAGTGAGCTATTATTTGTTGTTGCCGTAAAGGCCTCCTGGCACGAGCTCCAGGAATTGTCCCTGACTCCGCGAAGGTGCTGCAAAACCCCAGATGAGATTGCACTTCAGCAGGGCCTTTCCTATCCTCCCCACTGCCCCAGGCCGGGTGAAGGCCCCATCCCCAGGCTCACAGCACCCGGCACAGATCATGGGAGTTTGGTGTTTGCTGAGTGAATGGCAGAGTGGCCAAGCAAGCCGGTGACTTCCCTCCTCCAGGGCGGTGGGGGGTGGCGTTTCATGGCCGCCCTCACAACCCCCCCCAGTCTTCACTTCCAAACCACGACCGGTCAGAGCTATCATTCCGTGTGGTCATTTTTTTTGTCACGTCTTCAAGGACTGAGGAAGAAGCCTGGAACAGGACAGATATGAGGCAGTGATGTGGTTAAGGTCAAGGCCTCCCTGGGCTCTCACCCTCCGTCCGCCACTCACCAGCTTTGTGGTCATAACTCCTTAGCCTGAGTTTCGCCCACGTGTAAAGTGAAAATAATAATCCTTACCTCATAGGGCTTTGTGAGAATTAAATAAGACAAAGTAAAGAGCATCGTACTCGGTACTCAATAAAATTGTCACTTCTGTTGTCGTCGTGGTGATTAGTATTAGACCAGAAACCATTCCGAGGACCCGAAACATGCACTGCACGTAATTTTGCATTTAACTTCAAGCATCCCCCTCCAAAACCCTACCAATGGATCTGATCAAGACCCATAAACCTCTTTTTTTTTTGTTTCTGTTTTTGATAGAGACAGAGAGAGAGAGAGCACATGTGCATGAATGGGGCAGGGCGGGGAGGGGCAGAAGGAGAGGGAGAGAGAATCACAAGCAGGTTCCACAGCCAAGCATGGAGCCCAACTCGGGGCTCGATCTCACAAACGTGAGATCATGACCTGAACCAAAATCAAGGGTCAGACGTTTAGGGGGACCTGGGTGTCTCAGTGGGTTGAGCGTCTGACTTCGGCTCAGGTCATGATCTCACAGTTTGTGAGTTCGAGCCCCGTGTCGGGCTCTGTGCTGACAGCTCAGAGCCTGGAGCCTGCTTCGGATTCTGTGTCTCCCTCTCTCTCTGCCGCTTCTTGATTATGCCCTGTCTGTCCATCTCTCTCTCTCTCTCTCTCTCTCTCTCTCTCTCTCCCTCTCTCTCTCTCTGTCTCTCCAAAATAAATAAACATTTAAGAAAAATTTTAAGAGTCGGATGCTTAACCGATTGAGCCACCCAGGCACCCAGACCCACGAACCTCTTAAACTAGTTAATTTCCCCCCATTTTAGAGATGGAGAACCAGAGGCCCAGAAAGAGGATGTGATTCGACTCGTACGGCAGGGCTGAACCCAGATTTTCCCCATCAGATCAAGGTAGGAGCCAAGGACCCCCAGTTATGGACTATTTTTCACCAGCTGTAAAACCTCGCTTTCAGCAAGCATTTTGGAGCTCCTTGGCCCTCTGCTAAGGCTGCAACTGTTCAAGGAGACAGCAAAACAGGTGTGCAAGCTTCCGGCCTACCCTTTGGTTTACACACGGCTTCTGCGTAGTAACAGCTTCATCCTATCCAATTCGCCCCAGAGAGGCAGCCAGTCCAGCCCCACTGCCCACCTGCCAGAAGGTCTTGGATGAGCACCACGAATCCGTGAATCTCATTTTTTTAATGCATCAGATGGGATGAGATGTCACACGTCACCAGACTGCTGTGAAGGTTACATAACAAAATGTATCCACAGCAGCTGGCCCTGAGCAAGTCCTCAGTATATGGTACCCGTCACTATCATCAGATTGAAAACATTAAAGGAGTAAATATTCCTCCCAAATCTCCCTTTGGGGGAACAGAAATCCACAGAACCCAGCAAACAAAGGTTTGCCAAGTCCTGCAGGTACCTGTTTTAATGAATAAATGAAAATGCTTGGTAATGAGCATAGTGATTGTTTTATGTAAATGGCACTCCCATGGAGCTTGTAAACAATTTCTTGTCTCAAGAAAACATGGCCCTCGAGAGCTTGTTTACAGCACCAATTTGCTTCTCCAACTTTCTCTTCATGGCCTGCACAGAGGAGCACTTGCCCCACGTTTGAGAAAATCATGACAAATCCTTAATTGGTGCCTCCAGTCTCCATGGTGGTTTATGGGATCCCAAGAGCATTTGGAGGCTTAGGAGACTGTTCTTTGGTTCTACCTTGTTCTTGGTCCAAGCTGGACGGGTCGGGCAATATTGAATGGAGCCAATATGTGTTTGGGTTGGGTGAAATGGGAAGCATAATATAATAGTGAAAGGAGGTCATCACCAACCAGAAGAATTTCCTGTGACCCTGGTTCACTCTGGAGCCATGGAAAACTAGAACTGCTCAGGATACTAGCCTATGAGAGGTGCTAAATAAAGCCTCACTGAAACCACCAGGAATGTGGTTTCAGTCAGGCAATTCAGGTTTCACCTACAACTCCTTATGTAATAAAAAAAATAGTCAACTGGGGCACCTGGGTGGCTCAGTCGGTTGAGCGTCCGACTTCGGCTCAGGTCATGATCTCGTGGTTCGTGAGTTCAGAGCCCCACGACGTGCTCTGTGCTGACAGCTTGGAGCCTGGAGCCTGCTTTGGATTCTGTGTCTACCTCTCTCTCTGCCCCTCCCCTGCTCACACTCTGTCCCTCTCAAAAATAAATATATATATTTTAAAATTTTTAAAAAAGAAAACAGTCAACTGGTCCTGTCCTTTGTCATAGAAGGCACCTAAAGTCACCCCCTAAATGTGTACAGATAGCAGGATGCAACAGCACACCATATCACCAGCCCTGGACCAATCAACTGATTATTTGGGAACACTCCCAAAGAGCTACATGATCTGGAACATCTTGCATTAAGTCTTTGACTTCTTAACTAAACAAAGAGGGACATATGTTTTTATGAACCAAAAACTCTTTCCCTGACTCTCCCAAACAAAGCCTAAATTAAGATTTAAATACTAGAAGTTTGATGAGATATTAAATTGTTGGCCTGCTGAGTGAACCCACATGTCTCTGATGGCCCTGACTGTGAGCAATCATCTGACCTTCAAGAGTCAGTTGCCAAAGGATGATGAGAGTGGCAGTCCTACCAATGAACAAACAATTTCATGCTTCTGTGCCTTTGGCTTGCTGTGCCTTCTGCCTGGAGTGTCCGTTTCCAGCACACCCCCACCCTCTTACTCACTTGGCCAACTCATAGTCACCCAGTGAGGTCCCTTCTCTGTTATGCCCTCCCTGGCAGAGTCAGTCACGTCGCAGAGACTCTATATAGCATCTTTGACACTCTAATTAACAATATCAGTCCATATGTCCATGTCCTTTAAGAAACAACGAGGTTTTTGAGGTTCAGAACTAGGGTTTATCTACATATGTAGTCCCGATGTCCAGAACAGTGAATGACATTGACTATAACCTCAATAAATGCACCTGGATGGAGAGAAATGCCACCATGACCTTTTTTCTCCTACAGGGGCCCAAATGTAGGACCTTTCTTTCACACCAAGAGATCCTCCCTGAATTTCCCTCCATCAAGAGAGT
Source organism: Leopardus geoffroyi (assembly GCF_018350155.1). Classification (NCBI taxonomy): domain Eukaryota; kingdom Metazoa; phylum Chordata; class Mammalia; order Carnivora; family Felidae; genus Leopardus; species Leopardus geoffroyi. The sequence continues at coordinate 79,640,391 of NC_059342.1, forward strand.
GGAGGTCATACCGTGCTTGCTGTCCAAGAGACAGCAAGAGGTAGAGGACAGTGGATGTGACTGGTCAAACAGACAGCCAGAATTATCTGGTCTGGATATTGGCTATATACAGGGATACTAACAATTATGTAAATATACTGAGAAAAGTAGGGATCTTGTTGGTCGCTGTCAGAGGAGAGATTTTAAAATATGGGAAGAGAGAAAGCGGGAATGAATGGTGTCAGGTTGGAATTGGAAGTATGGCTATAAATGTATGAGATAGACAGGTACACACATACATACATACACATAGACATAGAGATGTATGAGTGTGCATTATACACATACATGTTTCTAGCACTGTCCATTAAAAGAACCTGGAAGCTAAAGTGAGCACCCTGAGCACCCAAACGTTGGCTTCTAAATACCATCCTTTACTAATAGGAACCAGGGGTCCTTGGAGAAACAGCTGGTTCTAGGGCTGAAGCAGGGCAAGAAAGTACAAGACAAATGTGAAATACCTCATGGCATTAAGTAGAGAAATGGCTTAAAAGTACGTGGGAGCAGCTTGAGGGGACTCCCAGTGGGTAAATCTAGGACAGTTTGAGCATCAGAGTAAATAATGATCACAATGGATTACAATTCATTAAACGAAATAGGAGTCCATTAGTTCCATCCTGGTATTGTTTAGTTAGTTAGTTAGCCAGCTAGTTAGCTAGCGAGTTAGTTAATGAACAAGTGGGGAGGAGAGAAGACTCCTCCTTACAGTGGAACTCCAACTATTAAATGTGGAAGGAGTGATAGAAATAGAAAATCAGGGGCGCCTGGGTGGCGCAGTCGGTTAAGCGTCCGACTTCAGCCAGGTCACGATCTCGCGGTCCGTGAGTTCGAGCCCCGCATCAGGCTCTGGGCTGATGGCTCGGAGCCTGGAGCCTGTTTCCGATTCTGTGTCTCCCTCTCTCTCTGCCCCTCCCCCGTTCATGCTCTGTCTCTCTCTGTCCCAAAAATAAATAAACGTTGAAAAAAAAATTAAAAAAAAGGAAATAGAAAATCACCATTCAGCAACCATCAATGAGAGGCTAATTTAGGAAGGAATTGACAGTGGATATTATGGTCAGTGGGTGGGGAGTTTCATGAGCAAGATGATATCGGCATAATCTTGGAAAATCCCACCACGAGATGTCAAGTACAAAGGGGAAAATGGTAACCTTGTGGTGGAGAAATCTGGAAGACACCAATTTGATCCTCAGCACAACCCAATGACAGAGGTGAGCCTCTGCCTGGTTTGTCAAATCCCAACTACGACAGCTTCCGACTGGGCGATCCTTGGCAAGTTGAGAGCGTTCTTCACCTCTCTGTGCCTCTGTTTTTTCTTCTCTAAAATGGAGGTATTAACGGCGTCTACCCCATGAAGATTGTATTGCAAGTTGATACTTCAACCCACACAAAACACTTAGAGTTGAATATGGCACATAGCATACCTTCGATCACCGTTAGCCATTATAAATTCTATGGATGAGGACATTCAACTCAGAGAAGTAGAAACAGCATTCTAGCCCATATCTGCCAAACTCCAAATCACATACTCCTTTGCATCCCAGAAATCAGTGAGTCCCCATGGTCAACCACCTGGCAGTTTTTAAAGTGCTGTGTCGTTCCCATTTCCCTTGAAAGCAGCAAAAGTCCACAGAGGCGAACAGAGGTTAGATCTCTTATAGGCGCCACTTGACAGGTGAGGAAAGGCCTTAACTCACCCAGAATGACAGCCATAATAAACGTTGGGAGAGATCTGAGCCACATGTTCTGACTCCAAAGACCTGGTTGCTTTGAGGGCCTGAAACTGATGCCAGGAATTCTACCCCTATTGGTGTTCCATTCAGAAAAAAAAACAAAAACAAAGCTGAGACAGCCCTTCTAAACTTGAAATGTGCAGTGAAAGCCCTGATATGGAACCCCACCACCCCCACCAAGTACATGACAACACTGGATTAGGATAAGCAAGAAAAAGATATGATGGGGAATCAGGGCAACATAAAAGCAAGGAGTATAGTCAAGCAAGGATGGACATCAGCTTGAAAACCTTCAAGGTCAAGTCAAGGAAGGTGTCAGCCCCACCTAGGCAAGTAGGAAAGAGTATCCTTTCACCTTGAAATTGCCATTTGTCATGATGTCCCTTTCTGATCTGGGGTGAAGTATCTACAAGGGAAATCAGGGCTAAATGGTGGGCCATGCTCTGGGCCTGAATGGAAAGGTGTTCCTTTCTGGAGCCTCGATGGCTCTCGGCTTCTCTTCAAGTGGACAGGCAGTGGCCATAGTCAACGCAACACTTTCTACCAAAACATGGGTGGAACGGAGGCCTTCGTCAATGCGGGAAAACAGATCTGGAATTTACAGTCACACCAACAGAAGACGGAAGCACCTGATGCCACATCTGATCGAAGGAGCACTGTGCCTCCCCCACCCCCCTCAGCCCTGCCAAGATCATCTATACAGATTTAATCTCTCTCTCTCTCTCTCTCTCTTGCTCCCTGGGAAAGTGAAATCTCATCTGTCTGCAGTTAGCAGAAGCCTGGAGTAACTGGATTCGGCGCTGGAACAAAAGATACATGTGACGTTAACAGTTCATTGAGCTGTGAGATGAACAAGACGGGTGTTGAAAAGGAAACACGAGCTGAGAGTACATTTCCAGTGTTAATAAAGCTTCCCTTTTGTTGTTTCCAAACACTGACTCCAGGATGGGCGCCATCCGTTTCCTTCTAGAATTAGACAGGCCTGCAGATTTAAGGCACCGGAGCATCATCCGGCCCTATTAATGGACAGCATAAGGTGCTGCGTCAGGAGCTTGTGCCCATCTTTAGCTCTGGCTGCACTTATTTTGCTGGCTTGGCAAAGCGTGTACCTCCTGTTCACCCAGTGTGCATAGAGATAAAAGCCCATCGGGGGAAACCACTGAATTCCAGAGCGCAGGCTTGCGGTGGAGCTCATCATGAGGAGGTGATCCGCAGTGTGAAAGTGGAAGCGGCCCGCATCGCAGCAGCTGGCGATTGGTTCATTAAATTGGTTAATTAAATTATGGGAGAGCCATGCACGGACACACTTCTACGTGGCCCTTAAAAAGCAAGCCGTAGAACTATGTTTGTTAGCATGGAAAGATGTCCGTGATGTACTGCGAAGTAGTAAGCAAGCAAACAAGCAAACAAACAAACAAAGCCAAGGTATAGAACAGTATGTATAACATGATCTCATTTGTATGCTATGTGTAATGGGAAAGAAAAAAGGAAGAAGCTCTGGTCTGGGTTCTAGGAAGGATGGACCCTGCCGAATCGAAAGTCATGGTCGTCTGGATGGTTTTAGATCAGTGAGGGTATATCTTGGCTGCAGGTGCCTGGAGGGGTTAAGAGCTCTGCCGAAGAGAAGAACATACAGATTGGGGAGGGGGCATTCTGGAGGGGACAGGGGGATGGCTGAGCAGGTGGACAGATAACAGAAGACGAAAGAGAACTGTGGTGGGTTGGACAGTGTCCCTGCAAAAAGATATGTTGGAATCTTCACCCCCAACATGAATGTGACCTTATCTGGAAACAGGTTCTCTGCAGATATAGTCAAGCTAAGATGACAACATCATAAGTAATTAGGGTGGGCCCTAATCCATTCTGACAGTCTTTATAAGAAGACAGACACACAAAAACGGAAGACACATGAAGACAGACAGGGATTGAAACCACAAGCCAAGGGACGCCTGGGGCTCCCAGAAGGCAGCAGAGGCAAGGAGAGATCCTCCTCTAGAAGCTTTGGAAGGAGGGTGGCCCTGCCGACGTTCTCATTTCAGACTCCTAGCCTGCAGAACTACGAGAGAATACATACTTATCGTTTTAAACCACCCAGTTTAAAGCACTTTGTTCGAGAGTCCAGAACACTAACACAGGGACTCAGCTAGATGAGGTGAGGCTGGCAGCATTTTAAGAGCTGAAGAAACCCTCCAGCAGGTAGTCATATTGGTCAGGGTTCTCCAGAGAAGCAGAACCAACAGGCTATCTAGAGATACATTAAGAGGACATTTATTATAGGAATTGACTCGTGTGGTTACGGAGGCCAAGAAGATCCCATGATTTGTCACCTGCAAGCTGGAGAAGGAGGAGGCTGGTGGTGATTCAGTCGGGTCTGAGAGCCTGCGAACCAGGAGCTCCCATGTCCAAGGGCGAGAGAAGACAGAGGTCTCAGCTCAAGCAGAGAGAGTGAATTGGCCTTTCCTCTGCCCTCTGGTTCCAGTCAAGCCCTCAGTAGACCAGGCGATGCCCACTCACATTGATGAGGCAGGTCAGCTGACCAACACTTTAAGGAAGGAGATGCCTCAAATCCCCTTTTCAGTCATCCCTGTCTCAAGGATATGAACTCCTCCTCCAGCAAGGGCAAACCTTCACACACTTGGATCTAGATATCTGGGGGTGGGGGTGGGCGTCGTTTGGGGGAGTTGAGAACTTTCCTGTCTGGGCGATCGTGGTACAGAACCAACAGACGGCAGAGCCAAGGACCTGGGGGACCAAGGGACTCTCGTCCCCCTGCCTGCTCCAACCCCACCCAGGGGATGCTCAGGGGGGTTCAGACTCCCACAGTCCCCGAATTGGAGGCTCTGTTTCATGAGGACAAAAACCGAGTCTGGAAAGTTTGAATAACGTGCCCTAGGGCGCACAGCCAGCCAGATGGGTGGGCTTCTGGAACACATACTGCCACCAACCCATGAGCTGGTCCGGCTACCAGTCCAGGGTCTCCAGTGGCCTTGCTAAATAGGGAGCAGATGTTACGAAACACCTGTTCTATGCTCTGGCCATCTCCTGGGTCAACCACATAGTGGCCAAAGAAAACAAAGGATTCTTTGCTTTTCCGCCCGTGAAGCCACACAGGGTCCCCTTCCCAAGACCCCATTGTCTCATCAACAGGGCAAATGGCCAAGATCTACAATCTCTCTCTCCCTCCCCTTCCCCTAACTTTATGTCTGATTTAGTCACAGAGAGGTTCTCTGGGACACCCTTTGGAGGACAGGGCACCAGAATCTCCTCCCACAGAAGCCACTCTGGACAAAGATGCTCCTGGACCATCAGCTCCCTGTGAGCAGCGCTGCATCATTCACTGAGGTTAATAACCTTGATCGTTGCCGTCACCTGTCTGTAGGGCTCTCTACAGTGTGTTAAGCACCTGCACGCTTGTGGCTGCTTTCGCTCTCCAGCATCATGAGCAACTCACTGTCCATACCCCACTGTGAGGATGGGGAAAGAGGCTTGAGAAAGGTGCTCAGGTCAGGGGAGTCGTGGGAAGGGGACCGGGACCCATATCTGATTGTCCCTAGAGTCCGCTTTCCTTCTACGATGCTGTCACATCCCTCGCAATGTCTGGGAAAGTAAAGGAGGGAGCCAGCATTCGAACCCAGGTCCATCACAGCCCCAGGACCACGCTGGCTTCCCCGCTACCCACCAACCAGAGAACCCAGCACATACAGGAGGCTGGCCGACCCTCTCTGCTCCGTGGTTTTCCGGGGTTGGGGTTGCGGTTTGGGGGGTGCCGGGGTCCTCCTGGGTTTGCTCTCCTTGCGCTCTGGGATCCCCTCGAGTTCTCCCTCCCTTGTCTCCTCTCCTCTCCCCCGATCACGCTGCATTGTTCCAAACAACGCCAGTGGTAACATTGTACTCCCTTTCAGAAAATAAAAGAAAGCAAGGGAAGGAGGGAAGGAGGGAGGGAGAGAATAAAACCTAGCGATAAGGAAAGGCGGGGAGAATGAAAAGGAAGCAGGGGCCCTCCTGAGCGCAGGGCAAGTTACATATGAGGACAATTACTCCACGCTGTTCAGTGAAGCGCTTCGAGCAGCTTCCCCGGTGCCGCCAAGGCTTTACGGAGTTAGGTGATATATGACATCCGCCTCGTGCCGGTGATCTAGGACTGGGGCCAGCGTCCTGCTCCCGCCTCGGGACCGCTGCGTGATTTAAGGCCACTCCTGAGACTCCCGCTGGCCCAAGCCGGCGTGTGCTACGTTGTGTCTGGGACAGGGGTGCGGGTGCCAGAGGGAAGCCCCCCATCCCGCTGCCCAAAGGGACCCTGGGAGGAAGGTCCGCAGACTCAGCTCACTATCTTTCGGGACAGCCTTCCCGTGTCTCGTGGAGAAGCCTCTTCATCCAGACCGAAGGATTTGCCTTCTTGTGTTTCATGGCTACAGGATGAGTCACCCCTGCTTTGGTGGCAAACTATTCGTAAACTCAAAGGCTCTTGGAGGTGGGGGCACGTTCAGAGATGCCCTCCAAGCTGGCGATCCACCCAAAAGTCATGTATTTGTTCCACAAACATTTGCTGAACTCCTGCTCTATCTCAGGCACTGTTTCTGGGTGCCGATGGTACAGCAGTGAACGAGGGAGAAGTCATTTTTGTGCGCGGGAGGCTTACGTTCCAGAAAGGGGGACACGTTACACAAGGAAGCAGACGAGTCAAATGGTGGCAGATGGTGGCAGGTGTATAAAAAGAACCGCAAAAGGCCGAGAGGGCAGATGACAAGACGAGGGGTTAGGGAAGGCCGCCCGAAGCATAGGCACTGAGCTGAGACACAAAGGAAAAAATAAGGAGCTGGCTGTGTAAGGAATAGAGACAAGGCTTCCAGGAAAAAGGAGGGAGCATGTGCAAAGGCCCTGGCGTGGGCCTGCATACGTGCAGGATTGAACATCTGGTCTCCACAATTCAAGGAATATATCAGAAGGGTCCAAAAGCAAAAAGCAGGAAAAAAACACAAAAAAACACAAAAAACAAAAAAGGCTTTGTCCTTCCAAATGAAAGATGTGAAACGTGTCCCCCTGAAGCAAAGGGTTATGCCTTAAAAGACCATCTGTCTCTCTATTGTTTGCATTCTTGACTCCTTCTTGTCAGCCAACTTTGTTTGCATCACTGAAGCACTGAACTGACCAGGAGGCGGATTTTTTTCCAGGATTATCCTTTTTTTTTTTTTTTAATGCCTTTATCCAATGTCTTGAAATGTTCCTCTGGGTAACTGATGTGGTCTGTCTCATTTTCTTTTCTTTTTTTTTTTTCAACGTTTATTTATTATTGAGAGACAGAGAGAGATAGAGCTTGAGCATGGGAGGGACAGAGAGAGGGGGAGACACAGAATCCGAAGCGGGCTCCGGGCTCTGAGCTGTCAGCACAGAGCCCGACGCGGGGCCCGAACTCACCAACCACGAGATCAGGACCTGAGCCGAAGTCAGACGCCCAACTGACTGAGCCACCCAGGCGCCCCGTCTGTCTCACTTTCTACTTTTCAATGTCAGGGGCAAATCACCCAGACCCAGGCTTCGAGAGCTAGACGTTGGTAACGTGAAACATCTAAAGCAGGGGTTCACCAGCATTCTTTCGAGGCTGGGCTGGGGCTTGGAAGGTGCATGTGAGTCAGGGGCCACCAGCATCACCCCTGTACCAGCCTCCTTACGGTCCCCCTAGGACCACTCTGATGGGACTCCATCCACTCTGCACACGGCAGTTAGCGAGATTTTTAACTTTTAAAATAAATTGGACCGTGACCCTCCTGTAAAAACACTCCCCTGGCACCTGGTTTCTTTTCCCCTGTGTTTCCAGTGATGTGTCATAGAATTCGTGGGCCCGTGAGATCAAGGAACTACATACAGCATGATGCGTAGGGTCACTCCAGGCTCTGGACCACCGGACACCCTGGTTCGCGCCTATTGTCCCCACGTAATTATTAATAGCACCCCTTCACTTTCGAATCTCCCAGTTTCAGTGATAAATTACATGGTCCCCCTAACTACACAGCAGTAAGAGAGAGCTGCCTTCAGGTCCCGCACTCTCCCAACCAGCAGACGATCGGGATGCTTTCTTTAGGGACCATCTGTCCTTCAGACTTTGCACATTTTCTTGTACCCACCTGTCAAAACAAATCACCCTATTTCCAAAGCCCAACTTCCTTGATTCTCCCCTGGGGGGCGTGAGATAGGGACAGAAAAGCCACCCATCTTTCAGGCAGCTCCTGGGGAGTCTTTCCACACCCTTCTCCTGAACCACGCACCCCCAAAGCCAGAGGACCCTAATGTCGTGCCCCCCAAAAGGCCCGTAGGTACTGTCTACTGCACCCTACAAGAGGTTTTCTTTTGAATTCTGGGTTTTTAAATGAAATACACAGAATTTTCCCTCTGTATTACAGTATATGCATGTTCGTTTAATTTTTGTTTATTTAAATTCAAGTTATTTAACGTACCGGGTGGTTTCGGTTTCAGGAGTAGAATGTGGTGATTCATCACTTACATAGGACCCCCGGTGCTCATCCCAGCAAGGGCCCTCCCTCATGCCCATCACCTATTCAGCCCATCCCCCCGCCCTCCACCGCTCCAGCAACCCTCAGTTTGTTCTGTATAGTTAAGAGTCTCTAATGGTTTGCCTCCCTCTCTGTTTGTATCTTATCTTAATTTTCCTCCCCTTCCCCTATGTTCATCTGTTTTGCTTCTTAAATTCCATATAGGAGTGAAATCATATGTTATTTGTCTTTCTCTGACTGACTTATTTCGCTTAGCATAATACTCTCCAGTTCCATCCACGCCATTGCCAATGGCAAGGTTTCATTCTTTTTGATCGCCAAGGAATATTCCATTGTATATGTATACCACATCTTCTCTATCCATATTCATGGTTGTTTTAACTTGAAAACTATGTTTAAATTAGCTGCCAAAGTATAAAGTTGAACCACACTCATAAGATGCTCTGTGTCTATTCTGGGATTTGGGGTACCCCCCTGGCACGTTTCTCAGAAACACAATCCCAGACGCCTTTGCTCTTATCAGACAGGGGGCTGCATGCTGAGAGTGAAGAGGCAAATTTTCACCCTGGAACCTGGCACAGGAAGAAAGTTGAGCAGGAAGACGACTAACGCTGATTAAGCACCTACAATGTATTGGGCATCACTTAGAGGCCACAGCTCTGGAGTGAGCATTATTATCCCCATAGTGTAGACGAGGAAACAGAGTCAGAGAGGGTAAGTGACTCATTTAAGGCTTCATGGAAACAAGGAACGCAGAGGAAATTTGAAATCCACGTCCCTCGGATTCAGAGCGGATTCTTCCCCACTCGACTCCCCACAACTGCGAGCTTTTCCTTCCCCGTCTTCTCTGTGGTTTATCCAAGTGCTCTTGGGACGAGATGTGTCTCCCGTCTCGGGTTCCTCATCATCGTCCCTGCAACTTTGAGTTTCTCTCTTTAGATTGACTTCCCAGAGCTCTCGTGAGAGATTTAAAAAAAAAAAAAATTAAAGCATCCATATCTATTTGTAGCTCTAAAGCTGGTTTGTATTTAGGGGAGATTATTTTGCGAGATAAAAAAAATTGCTGAAAATGTGGAAAACTACTATAGATAAAATGCATTTATTCTGAGATAGGATCTGTTGGATTCTCTACTACCCAAGTGGGGAGAAAACAGGTGGTACTCCAGAAAAATACTCACAGATGGAAAATGTATAAATGGTAATTCACCAAAAAAAAAAAAAAAAAAAAAAAAAAAAAAAAAAACCACCTGCAACCGTGACTTCTAAAATATGATGCCGGTTTCTTTTTTGGGCCGATGCTTACTTTGGAAACTTTGGAACTCCCTGGAGAACGAATGTTTGGCTAATTAGATGCTAAATCCTGGGGGAAAGGCATGCTTGGGGAAAGGGGGGGGCTCTTTAATCACTGTGAAATTGTAATCTATGTCTTTGGTGATTTGGGTTTGGATCCTTTCGAAGAAGAGTGACACAGTACAGCAGGGGACATCTGAGCTAAACCAAACCAATTCCACATAAAGCACATTCCTCTCCGCAGGTTCCTTTTTTTATTGCCACGCGAGCCTCAAAGGTTGATAGGGACTGAGTCATCCCACTCCCAAAGCTCCATGGAACTTTTCTGTTTTCACTCAACCTTTGTTGGTTGTGATGAAAGTATAAGACAGCCTGTACTGGCCTGGATTGGAACAGGAGCAGTAATATTAGGACAAGAATTGTTTTTGCCTGCCTGGCAAACTCCTACTCACACGTCAAAGCCCTATTCAAACATGCTTCCTACCGGATGCTATGCCCTGGGTAGAGTGCTCAGTGCTTCCTTTACTCTTTGTATCTCCTTCTTTTGGGGCTCTCCTATAGTGCCACGATGGATCACTTTTTTTTTTTTTATGTTTATTTTTGAGACAGAGGGAGACAGAGCATGAGTGGGGGAGGGGCAGAGAGAGAGGGAAACACAGAATCCGAAACAGGTTCCAGGCTCTGAGCTGTTAGCACAGAGCCCGACGTGGGGCTCGAACCCATGAACCATGAGATCATGACCTGAGCCGAAGTCGACGCTTAACCAACTGAGCCACCCAGGCGCCCCACGATGGATCACTTTTATTGGTGACTTGGACTTATCCCCTAGGCTACGCGATCCTAGTGCTAAAGGACGGCAGATGGCCAGGATCGCCTTCCAATTGCTCTCCACTACCGCAGTCAACACTGTTACGTGGCTCCTAAGTGTCCCTCTGAGACCGAGGCCCCCATAGCTTCCCCTGGGAGTGCTGACTGCTGGCAGCTCACAAAGCACCCTTCCCCAGGAACTGCCCTTAGCCAAAGGGAGCCGCTTCAGCCAAGGCCATGCCTCCCTTTGCAGGGGCAGCCCACTCCCATGTCTGGCTACAAACCCCTGATCCCCTTCCCTGGATTAAAAACAAGGGCTATCTCAGTCCCAGTGCTTCCTATGGAATGAATGGAGGTTTCTGCCGCAAACACGCTGTACCTCAAGCCCTCTCTCTTCCCGGGGCTGTTCCCTCTCTCTCTCACACGGGTGTCACTCCCGAGAGCTCAGTTGAACTAATACTTCCTGCCTGCCAGTCCCCCTCTCACAGTCTGTCTCCAGGAAGCCCAGCCTAAGTCAGCTACACCTTCAACTGGATCCAGTTCCAGAGGGTTTGGGCATCTTTTGTGGTGGATATAAGGTGGTTCCCAGACAGATTTTCTTGAGAAGTTGTGAGTATCATTGTCGCCTCCATGGGAACCTTAAGAGAGAAGGGGGGGTCTTCTTTCAAGAGTTGTTTTTCGATTATAAATTACATTAAATGTTTTTTTTTCTGAAACCCCACTATTTTTTCTCCTTCTTTAAAATGTGTGTAAAATGTGTTTTAGGAATTAGGATTTTTTGAAGTGAAAAATATAATATCATTTACATGAACACCCCCATAATTAAATCCTTAAGTGTAAATCTAACAAAATATATACAAGATCTGTATCAGAAAAACCACAAATCTCTGATGAATGAAATCAAAGAAAGACGAACTAAATGGAGACAGGTTCCATGTTCATGGATAGAAAGTTTAATATTATTGAGATGTCAGTTCTTCCCGATGCTATCTGTAGATTCAATGCAATGCCAATCCATGTCCCAGGAAGTTATTTGGTGCATATCAACAAACTGACTCTAAAGCTTATACGGAGAAGCAATCGTTGCAGAATAACCAATACAATATTGAAAAAGAACGAAGTTGTAGGACTGACTATCCAACTGCAGACATACTGTAAGGCTATAGCAATCAAGACAGTGTGGTATTGGTAAATGAACGGGCAAATCGATGGAACGGAATAGACAGCCCAGAAGCAGACCCACATAAATACAGTCAACTGATCTTTGACAGACAAAGGCAATACAGTGAAGCAAAGATCGTCTTTTCAACCAAAAGTGCGGGAATAACTGGACAGTGACGTGCAGAAAGAAAAAAGAAAAGAAACTAAACACAGACCTTACTCTTCACAAAAAGTCACACAAATGGATCACAGAGCTGCATGTAAAACGCAGAACTATAAAACTTCTAGAAGATGACGTGTGAGAAAATCTAGATGACCTTTGGGTATGGCAACGACCTTTTGGATACAACACCAAGGGTATAATCCATGAACGAAATAGTTGATAAGCTGGAGGTCATTAGCATTGAAAGCCCCTCCTCTGCAAAAGACAAGGTCATGAGACTAGCAAGGCAAGTCAGAGACTGCCCCATCCACGTGCATGGCCCACAGAATCCAAAACCATAAGATAATGGTTGTTTTACACCACTAACTCGGCAGGTGGTTTGTTAGTAGCAGGAGTAACAGGGGCAGCGGGTAATGACCATGTCAGCTACCAGTTCGTTTCCCTTACCCACGGCAGACATCACTAATCAATCATGCCACTCTCTATCACTAACCCTGGAGAGAGCCTCAGAATGCTTCTCGTTAGAACACTCCCAGGCAATCACCATTAACAGATGGGAGTCAACACTCAAACTACAACCCATTCATAGATTTCAGTATCTAAATAAGCTTCAAGAGTCTGGTTGGACCTTTCTGCCAAAGTATTTGAGGAGCCCCAATACATAGTCTCCTGCTGAGCCATTTGAAGGGAAGGTGGAAGATGCATGGGCAGATGCCCCATCTTTCAAGTTCATGTCTTGCTCGTTGTCTGCACGTCACCGTCGCTGGTCTTCTTGTGTGGCCCTTTTCTGAGCCTTGAAAGCCACTATGCCCTCTGCCCCACTGCAGTCTTATCCCATTTTACACCTGGCTGTTCCCCAGTCCCGTCTCTAACATCCTCCTCAAGGACGCCCACCCCAAAAATCACATTAGATCCAACAGTGATTCCGTCTCCTATCACTCTGAACTTCCCTTTCATGGCGTTTATCCACAATTGTAATTAAATAATCATCTGAATAATTAGCCGTTTAATATCTGTATCCCCCGATAAACCATAAGCCTCCAAGGACAAGGGCCGCATCTGTTTTGACCTCTGCAGTACACGAAAGGTACTTACGTGAACATGTGCTGAGCGGCGAAACACCAGCAAGTCGGTCTCCGAAGCCTTTAACCGGAAGGGCTCCTGACCTTCCTTTTCCGTCTCCCCAGGGTCATGCATCTAGGCACCTCCTTTCCCCCCCGACATCTCCAGTCACCTGCTCACCCGCAGGTTCCTGCGCCACCCTGTGACTAACTGGCCTTGAGGCCAAACAAGTCCACTTTCCGAGGAAAACTCTGGGCAGCACAGTGGGTGTTTCTCCCGGGGCCAGGACTGCTGGCTGTGCACAGGGGATGAACTCAGACAAGCATTTGTGTGATGACAGCCTCGTATCTTCATCTGCTTGGAGCCCCAGCCAATTAATATTCCGTCAGTTAGAAACTGTTTCAGGATAATAATAGATGATCCAAAATTAAGGGCCAGCCAGGAGCCAAATGTCTTCCTTGCTGCCTCTTTTGAGGAACCGGTAATTGGATGAGCACTGTAAATAAATAAGTGGTTTAGGCACCCAGCGTCTGGGACCTCAGACGGCCATGGGCTGGGTGTGGCCCGGGGACCAAATTAACGTCTCAATTCTGGCTCATACTGGGCTAATAATAGGAATTAAGAGGCCAGACTTCTGACTTTGGGGGCTTTGAGGGCTTCTGGCTTCATTCAGTGACTATAATATGGGAGATCATCAAGAAGTAATTGTGATAGGGGCGCCTGGGTGGCGCAGTCGGTTAAGCGTCCGACTTCAGCCTGGTCACGATCTCGCGGTCCGTGAGTTCGAGCCCCGCGTCGGGCTCTGGGCTGATGGCTCAGAGCCTGGAGCCTGTTTCCGATTCTGTGTCTCCCTCTGTCTCTGCCCCTAACCCGTTCATGCTCTGTCTCTCTCTGTCCCAAAAATAAATAAACATTGAAAAAAAAAAAAAAAAAGAAATAATTGTGATATTAATGGATTACTTAATTGTGCAAAGAGCCTCTGACCTGTAGCCTCTTAGCCTTTAATTATAGCCCCACCAATTATTCTCCAGATTGTAACACCAGTGATCCCTCCAACCCACCACATCAACAGCATCATTCCACTGAATGCACCCTTCCGTGGCTCCCTATTGCCTCTGGGACAAAGTGAGGATCTTCAGGGCTGCAGCCAGGGATCCTGGGGAACCACTACAGAGGCCGCTTCCTCCCTGCCCGTAGCCTCTTCTCTCACCATCTCCACTCACTCTGGGCTCCAACTGCCATGAACAGGTGGGAACCCTCCAGGCCTGCCATTCCCGCCCTTCCCCTGCACCCTCCTGGCCCAGAACCACGTCGTTCTTCTCGCTGCCTGACTCCTGCCCATGTGTTAAGACTGAGCTCGGACATCGATCTGTCAGGACCCCATCCTTAAACCAGCCTTCTCTCCTTCTGGAAGAGGATTAAGACCCCCCTCTTCTGGGTCCTGCGACCCTTGTGCTTCCCCCCATGAAAGCATTGACCCCCGCGGGCCATCAATGCTGGTTTGCTTGTCTGTCCCCTCCGCTGGCCTGGGAGCTCCCTGAACCCACGACCACAAGAGAACGATCATAACTCCTCTGCAGGGTGGCCTTGGGGATTAAGTGAGATACTGTGCACTGGGCACTTAGCATCGTGCCTGGCACGTGGCAGGTCTTAATCTATGTTGAATTAATGAGTGAATGAATGAAGATCATAGAGCTGGATGTTCGTCAGCCTTCCGGGAAGGAAAAAATAGAAGATTTTTCATCCAGAAGACAGGATTTAAGTGGTATCGACAAATGAGATGTGTGTTCCTAGAGACGGGGCGGCAGATTTTATTATTCTCTCAGACCCCAATCCCTCTTTTCATGGCAATTAGTTCCTAACATCCTCTTTACTCTGATGAAACAGTATAGTATAATATCTACTGGCATCAGTAGGTAGAGCCTACCCTACTTACATAATTGTTTTATGTATATAATATGTTAAGTTAATAATATTCATATATTACAAAGGAAGACAGATCATAAAGATAGAAGGACTAAGTCATAATTAGACAACATATATTTTAATAACTCTATGCTCAAACATGACCTCAGTGAAGACTCATGAGTAGGTTGGGATTTAAGAGACACAAAACAACATTCAACCGAATATGATTGACACTTTTTCCTTACGCTTGACATTTTGAAATAAGGGCTAAAAAATAAAAAATAAAAAAAAAAAATAAAGAGCCCCTGTCTGTATTTATAACTACAAAGGCAGACTAAGGCGAGGGGGAATGCACCAGTGTCTTAAAATCAACAGCAGTCTTGCCATCCTCGGTATAATTTTCTGAAATGGTGAATCACTCTTAGTAAAGTTTTGAACAAAACAAAGCACAGCCTACCCTCGATTTACCAAGTAGTTGCGTTCTTAGAAAGCTCGGCGTATTTTAAAACTATGCGCAAAATAACTTTCTTTATATATATTCATAGATAGATAGATGAGAGAGTTTGGGTCTGGATATACATAACTATAAACAGATTTTTCACTTGCACGCATTTCTAGGGAGACGAGTGAAAACTGCTCAGGAAGATGCAAAGTGGATTCTTTGTAATGTGGAATCTTCTGGCGCAAAGGCGGAATGCTGGGCAGATCTGGCCCCACCCACTGATTGCTGCTAATAGCTTCCCCAAACATTGGGACACCCAAAAACAACCCCCATAAATACCCGAAATACCCTGCAGGGGGCAGCACTGCTCTCTTTCAACCTCAGCACCCGGAAGAAGACCTAAACCCAGGATCCCATCAGCCTTGGGTGGTAACAGCAGGGACTCAGCCCCTTCCCGCTCTCCTGATGGAACCCTCAGCTCAGACGTCCCAAGTAAGGAGGTGGCAGGAAAGGCTTCAGGGCATGCAGGCTGGCACCTGGGACAGCCACCTGGGTGTACCAGCCCAGCTGAGGCTGCCTCCAAGGATAATGTTTGTAGATGGGGGTGTGAGCAAGAGAGACACACACGCCCCTTATGGCCTCCAGCTGCTGCCACGCACACCGTGCCCGGGGGCACGGCCAAGCCAGACCGCGCCACGGGCTCCCTGCCCAGGCTGAATCCAAACTGAGCTGAGCCACCAGCTCTCTGCAGCCAAAATCCATACTTGGGTTCAAGTCTCAACTCTGCTACGGACTCGCCGCCCAGCCTGGGCAAAGCGCACTGCTTCTCTGGGCTCTGTTTCCCCCTCTGTCGTGAGAGTTAGGAAGATTATCTTTCCTGCCCTGAAAGTTTACGTGACAGGGAAAGACGAGTCAACACCCAAGGGGAACGTTCAACTCAAGTGACTTCTGGAAGCACATCTCTAGTAAAACCACTGCCAGTATCCTTTAAGGAATATAAAGGGGCCGTTTTGTAATTAGCGCATTCGTTGCTCGTGCACCGACCCAGTGCTGAGGGCGCACCAAGAAAACGTTTGCACTGGACTGTGAGGGATAGGGTAGGCAGCAGTTTGAGCAGAGTCAAGGGGCGGCTGAAAGTCAAGAGCATAAAACTGGACAGATAAAATGAGTCCTGGTGTTGGGGCCCCTGGGTGGCTCAGTCAGTTGAGCGTTCGACTCTTGGTGTCTACTCAGGTCATGATCTCACGGTTGTGAGTTCGAGCCCCGCATGGGACTCTTGGCTGACCGTGTGGAGCCTGCTTGCTCTCTCTCTCTCTCTCTCTCTGCCCTTCCCCCACTTGTGCTCTCTCCTTCTCCTTCCCTCTCTCTCTCTCTCTCTCAAAAATACATGAATAAACATTATTAAAAAATGAGACCTGGTGTTTAAGAGCCTTGAATGCCAGGTTTAAACAAGCTTCAGTATTACGAGGCCCACACTGGAAGGCAGGAGTGTGCTGAGTACAAGAGTGGCAACGTGTCTGTGGGCAGACTCTGAGTCTCAGAAAGCCAGGTGGGTCATGGGGACAAGATCGGGGCTGGGAGACAGGTAGACCAGGTATCTATGCCTGTAGCTGCACCCCCCCCCCGACCCATGGGGTAAAATAAAATAAAATATCAGCTGGGACATCGTTAAGAGGCCACTGTAGCCGTCCAGGGACAGGTGATGATGGCTTGGCCCGGGATTCCAGCAGTGAAGGTAGAACGATAGACAGGCTGGGATACAGTTAAGCTCTGGCACCAGCAGCACTTGCCCAAGGCTCGACCACACTGCCCTAGATGGCCTGGCGGCCCCCTAACCCAGCAGCGTGTTGGATGGTCTTCACGCATGGCTCAGCCCCTGCAGAGATCGGGAGTTCACCCTCCGCAGCAGCCGACTGGAGGTGCTCAAGGTGACAGAAAATGTCTTTGCAGAGTGTGTCTTCTTTTGTCTTCCCGGGACACCCACCCCACATGGGAGCCATTTCTTCCCTTGGAAGGCACAAAAAGGAGAATCAATTCCTTTTTCTCAGAACTCTCTCCAAAGACTGAGATTTCTTTCTTTTTTTTTTAATGTTTATTTAGTTTTGAGAGACAGAGAGAGACAGAACCTGAGTGGGGAAGGGGCAGAGAAAGAGGGAGACACAGCATCCGAAGCAGGCTCCAGGCTCTGAGCCATCAGCACAGAGCCCGACGCGGGGCTCGAGCTCACGAACTGTGAGATCATGACCTGAGCTGAAGTCGGACGCTCAACCGACTCCACTCAGGCGCCCCTCTAAAGACTGAGATTTCACCCCCCGCCCCGCCTCCTGCCTTGTCTTGTTCCAAAAGATGAGTGTTTTCTTTCGGGGGCCAGAGGAGGCACTTTTACCTGCTGGCCTCTACTGGTGATTCTTTTTGCATTTTTTGCGTCTGAGTCTTTCTCTCTTCCCTCACATCCCCGTCTTTCCTTTCAACACACACGCACACGCACGTGCACACACACATCCCAATCTCTCTCATGGTAGAACTGATATTCCCGTCTTGTACTCATCTGTCTCTCCGTCTCCTTGATGCCTGGCCAGCCTCTGAAGTTTTCAGATGGAAGAATCAAGGCATGGAACCCGTTGCTTCTGAGCCGATCACAGAGCAGTGACTTACCAGCACTTTCCAAATCCCGGCTTGAAGAGGGGTTGCTCTAAGCGCCCAGCTGACAGCATCTCAGAAGGGAATCTGTGATCAAGAATTTGGCATTGGAGCATGGGGTTCTCTCTCCTCCTACTCCTCAAATCGTTTGGAGGGGTTGAGAAGGTGCTTTTCTTTTCCCAGATGGGTTTAGCCCAGCCTGTCAGTTTCGGGTGTGAGTCACCCCACTTAAGGAGTATTTCCATCCAGTTCCATCCCCTTCACCATAAAGCATGAGAGAAATTAACAGAGGCTAATGGACTTAGGAAGCCCCCAGTGCGAAGTCCAAAACACTCGACAAAGGAGCCCCAGAGTTACCCGCCCCTTTCCCTATTTTCTTGCCTGTTTATTCTATTAGCCGAGAAAACCCATTTAGCCAGCCTGCAGTTCTTATCTTAGGGCCTGCCAGGATCCCCCCGGGGAAGATCACTGTGGGAGAAAAGGGCCTTTTGAAGATCACACATGAGCAAAAAGAAGGACGCTTTGAACATTGATGGAGGTTCTGGGTTTCAAATCCCATCTGGGGCTACGGATCTCACTGGAAAATAAATAGGCCAAAGGGAAAGAGATAAAGGAAAGAAGCAAGCACTCCAAGAATTAGAGGAATTTAGATTTGCAAGCGTGCAAAGAAAACTGAGAACCGGGAATCCAGGTGATTTTGTGACCTTAGGTAAGTCAGCATGTCTCTCTGAGCCTTTTTCATTCAACACATGCCATCTGACAAATACTCTGGGCTAAGCGTCGTGCTGGCTATTGGGGATTCCAAGGACCCTGCTCTCCAGGAGCTCCCAGCCCTGTAGGGAAACCAGGAAAAGGATAATCACAGCATCACATGACAAGTGAAATAATGCCCTTTCCCCATCCATAACATCAGCAGCCTGACCTGAAAATTAATGACCACGATAGTAATCATGAAGATCTGCTGAGCTCTGAGTCCCCCCTGGACACATAGCACGCCTACATGCCCCTGGGTTCTATATCCTTACCAAAATCTCCCACTATGCCCTCGGAAACTCCCTCTGTCCTCAACTAAACTTCTGCAAACGTTCACCTCCTGGCTCCAACTGAAACCTGATCCCCGCAGGAACCCTCTTCCCCCGAAGCTCTCTCAGGAGGACCCACTTCTCTCCCACACTCCTTCTGCTATTCACACTGTTCCTCACTGTTCCACACTGCCGCATCCAGAACCCTGCCTCCCTCCTGAAAGGCCTCCAGCTCTCAGGCTCCTCCCCTCATATTAGAGCACCCACACACACCCCCACCTCCTTTTCGTGGCCATCACTATCCCTGCATCCCGAGAGGTTCTCACTCCTGGCTTACTGGCACTCTTTCCAGCACAGACTCAGTCTCAAGATTCACGTGAGTGTTCCTCTCGACAGCCTGTTTCGTCATTCTTGGACTTCCTCTCTTGCCAAATCAACGCCCCAGTCACTCACTGCCATGGTTAAACTCTATCATTGCCAATAACTGTTCTCACTCCATAACCTCAGTTTCAAGAACCTCACTCTCTGAGCTCTGTTCACTCCAGGATCGACAGCTTTTCCACCTCACTAGGTTCTAGGGTCCGTTGGTTCTGCCACCCTTTCGTTGCCCTTTGCCCAGTGTGTCCTCACTGCCCTCTTGGCCCAACCAAGAAGTCATGGCCAATCATCGCCATCACCATCATCATTATCATTATCATCATCTCGTTGTATCACATTCCAAAATCTGGCTACAGCACCTCCCATCTCACATCTGCTTCTTATGTGACTTTCACACCCCTCCCCTTGAGAACTGTCCTTGAACCAGAGTGGGGCTATGATTTCCGGCAGAAGTGATGCCCAGCCTGTCAAAAAGGTTAGATCACTTCTGCCTTGTTTTCTTGGGATGCCCACTCTTAGAGCCCAGCCTCCATGCCACAAGAGGTCCAGGTAGAGAGGAATGAAGGCTCTCACCCTTCAGGGCCAGCTGAACTCACGGATGACGGACAGAAACAACTTGCTAGACACAAGAGTCACCATCTTTATTCGTTTCCTAGGGCTATTGTAACAAATTCCACACAGTTTGTGGCTTAAAACAATATAAATGTATTTCCTCATAGTTCTGGAAACTACAAGTCCAAAATCAAGGTGTCAGCAGGACCACACTCCTCTGGAGGCTCTAGGGAAGAATTCATTCTCTGTGTCATCCAGCTTCTGGTAGCTCCAAGCATTGCTTGATTCATAGCTACATTCCTCCATTCACTTCCATTGTGGTCCCATTGCCTCTACCTCTTCTATATGTCTAATCTCCCTCTGCCATTCTGTTGTGAGAACACTTGTGATTACATTCACATCCCACAGGGATAACCAGTCCAAAATAACTTCCCTGTCTCAAGATCCTTAATTTAATCATACCTGCAAAGACCCCTTTCCAAATAAGGTAACATTGACAGGTTCCAGGCATTAGAACCTGATATCTTTGGGGGCTATTTTCTGCCTACTCCCCCATTTTCAAAGTAAATGCTCCGTTCTCCAGTCGAGCCACCCCAGATGAGCAGAGACAAGCTGTCCCCACCAAAGCCCTGCCAAAAATTGAAGACTCACGAGAAAAATGAGTGATTTTAAGCCACCAAATACTAGGGTGGTTTTGTTACACGGCAATAGATAACTGATACAAACCTGACTGCCTTGTTCACGTCTTTGCTTCATTACACTTGCGGGTTTAATCCAATTCTCCACCTGCCCTCAACCTGGACCTGGCAGCTGAATGTGATGAGAGAGGAACACACAACCCTGCTGACTCTGCCCCCACGGAACTCATGGTCACTGGGCTCAAGTGGGTCCTTTGGGCTGCCCAGAAATACAAATACACTTCCCCAGTGAGAATCACCAACACATATACACACTCCCCCAAGTGGTCACTCACCCCTATGTCCACGCAAACCTTTGCTGCTTCCTCCCTAGCCTTATTTGCAGCTCATCACTTTGACTCCTGTTTCACCGAGACAATAAAAGCAACCAAAAAAGAACCCCAGTCCCTTCATCACATGTGCCGGCCACACCCACCCGAGCTCACTGCTTTCCCCCCAACTGCTATGAAAGACCTCCCCAGGCTCCAGCCTCTCCTCATGCCCACTAATGTAGTCCCCAAGGATGCCACTCATTCTCCCCTGTCCTGTGCTGTCATTTCTTGCATCTCTGCTGGATTGTCTCCATCACCCTAAGTCATGTCTTCTTTCTCCTGTTCCTCCCTAACTACATCATCCCATCCCACTCCTTAAGATGAAAGAATGGGTCGTGCTCATGGTGTCTGATGCCTTCCCTCTCGTTCTCTTTGGAATCCACTCCAGACAGACTTTCACACCCACCACTTTAGTGAAAACAGCTCTTGTCAAGGTCATCCAGCGTTGCCAAACCCAAGGTCCTTTGTCTGTCCTGATCCTACTTAACCCATTGGCAACATGTGTTAGTTTCTCAGGCCTTCTGAAAGTAAGTACCACAAACTAGGTGACTTAAAAGAAGAGAAACTTATTTACAACAGCCTGGAGGCCAGAAATCGAAGATCTAGGTTTCAGTAGGGTCCTGTTACCTCTGAAGTTCCCAGAGAGGGCTCCTTCCTTGCATCTTCCAGCTTCTTGTAGCTGCTGGCCTTCCTTGGCATTCCTTGGGTATGGCTGCCTCTCCTCAACCTCTCTACCTGCCTCCATTCACATGTGTCTCATGTGTCCACTCTTCTTCTTAGAGGACATCAGTCCATGGGATTTAGGGCCACCCAAATTCAGCATGACCTCATCTTAGCTAGTTAACGTCTACAAAGACCCTATTTCCAAATAAGCTCACATCCTGGGGTTTCTGGTAGACAAAAACTCACAGCAGCAACATTTAGCAAATTGATCATCCCCCCCCCATAGAAATACTGCCTTCTCTTTGCTTCCAGGACACCACACTCTCTGGGTTTTCCTTGCACCTCAGTGACCACTCCTTAGTCTCCTTGACTGGTTGGATTGGCTCTCATCTCTATGAGCACCCCGGGGCTCAGGCCTTGATGGCCTTTTCTTCTCTGTCCACTCTCCTTTCATAAATGATTTCATTCAATCTCATATCTTCAAACCCATCTAGATGCTGACAACTCCAACATTCCTACCTCCATCCTCAGTCTCTCTCCCAAACTTCCAGCTCATACATACACCTTCGGTGTCCAAGGACCATCTCAAACTTAGTATGTTTGAAACCAGAATCCTGATTCCCCTCACACCTTAAAAAAAAAACTCTCTTATATTCATAGACTCTCTCATCTCAACAATAAATCCTGCTGATATTACCTTCAAAATATGTCCGATATCCAGCCCCTTGCCGCCACCCCATTGCCACACCCTGGTCCAACTCACCATCATTTAGCTAAAGCCAGCATAGCCCACAGAGTAATTACGGCAGAGAGCAAAAAGCCAAGCACATTTGCTCTCTCTCTGGAACTGTGTAGAAAAGCCAATCCCTGGCCTGGATTATTTCAGTCGTAGGTCTTCTTATCTCCACCCTCGCCCACACTATAGTTGATTCTCATCCTGGCAGGCAGAGCAATGCTTTTTAAACAGGAGTCAGACCCTCTCACTTCTCTGTTCCTCAGAGCCAGCTGGTCTCCTCCCCCGGCTCACCTGGCCCTGCAGCTCTAACCCCCAGCTACCTCTCTGCCCTTATCTCCGCTACGCTCTATCTCAAACTTCTCCAGCTATACCAGACATGTTCTTGCTTCTAGAACATTCCAGGCATGCTTCCACCTTGAAGCCTTTGCATTTTCTCTCCTCTCCGTGTCTAGTAATCCTTACCAGGCTCACCCTGGGTCCTCGGGAGACCCTCCCCGTCCCCCCTGTATGTAATAGCACCCTCCCCAAGCACTCACTATCCATTTTAACCTGCTCCATGTCAATCCAGAGAACTTATGGATTGTCTGTCTGGCATGATGTACTTTCTCTTACTTATTTGATTATACTCTGCCTCACCTTCTTGAGGTCGGCATTGTGACCAACACACATTGCTCTACGGCAAGCACTTAGCTCAGTGCCTAAAGCATAGTAGGTACTTAGTAAAGATTTGTTGAATGAATGAATGACTAAGAGAATGAATGCTCCCTGTAGGTCAATCCCTGTGCTGGGCCCTTTATGTGCCTTAGATCATTAACCTCACAGCAGTCCCATGGGACAGACTCTGAGGTGAGGAGCCCGGGGACACCTGGCCAGGATTCAAGGTCAAGTGTAACACCACAGTTCACAGTCCTAACCACCTCCGCCTCCTAAGGTTGTGCTATCTGGGGGCTCCTGGGTAGCTTAGTCTGCTGAGCATCCAACTTCGGCTCCGGTCATGATCTCATGGTTCGTGGGTTCGAGCCCCGCGTTGGGGGCTTTGCACTAACAATGCAGAGACTGCTTGGGATTCTCTGTCTCCCTCTCTCTGTGCCTCTCCCCAGCTCACGTGCACTCTCTCTCTCAAAAATAAATAAATATTTTTTAAAATGTGCTGTGTGTAAATTGTAGAAGATATTTTAACCGGTAAGAGTGTATTTCTAGCAACCCAAGTATCCAACGATGAATGATTGGATAAGCAAAATGTGGTGATGTATGGAATATTGCCCACATGAAAAAGAAAGGAAATTATGGGGTGCCTGGGTGGCTCAGTCGGTTAAGCATCTGACTTCAGCTCAGGTGATGGACTCATGGCTCATGGGTTCAAGCCCCGTCTCTGGATCTCTGCTGTGAGCACTGAGCCCACTTCGAATCCTCAGTCACCCCCCCCCCCAAATATAAATAAATATTTTTTTTTTAAATGAAGGAAGGAAAATTCTGATATCTGTTGCAACGTTGATGAACCCTCAGGACGTTATGCCAAGTGAAATGAGGGAGCCGCGAAAAGAAAAATACCATGTGATTCTGCGCGTACCAGGTGCCTGGAAAGATCAAGTTCATAGGGACAGAAAGTTGAATGGTGTGTCAGGGCCAGGGGCGGGGAGAGGATGGGGAATGAGTGTTTCAGGGGTGCAGAATTTCAGTTTTGCGAGGCAAAAAGAGTTTTGGAAACAGAAGGTGGTGATCGCACAACATCATGAATGTACTCAATGCCACTGGGACATACACTTTAAATGGTTAGGATGGTGAACTTTCTGTTAAATGTATTTTACCATCATTTTTAAAAACAAACAGAAAAGATCATATTTCTTCCTCATCACAAACTGCCAAGTGGATATAACCTCCCAGTTTCCAGAAGAGGGATGGGAGGCTCAGAGAGCGAGGGGACCGGACCAGGACAATCAGATGCAGCAAGTGAACCCAGTTTTGCCTGTCTCTCAGCGCAGGGTGCCCTCTCCTCCCCGCACCCTGCCTTCTCCTGAGCCAACAGAAGCTCTCTTTCCATGTGTTCTCCATGCTTTATACGACAAGAAATGTATTGTTTCCATTCCTTGGGTGGACTGGAAATTTCTAGAAACTTCCGTCCTCTCTGCCTGGATCCAACCCCAAGGTGAAGTGGGGGCCAAATAAGTGCCAACGTAAAACTTGTCTTGGCAAAGCCAGCAGGAGGAGTGGGGGTGGGGGGCGAGGGGAGATATTCGTGCATTAGCATATGCAAATTGGCAAGGGTTAAGAAAACTGAGAAAGCTGCTATTTTATCATTTGTGGTAATTATAGTAATTTAGAGTGGGGAATCAATGGGTTCCTGGAGGTAAGAGCATCTCGGAAGGATAATGTGGTATGATTAAGAAGTTCTGATTAAGGACCGCTGTCATTTTCACTTGAAATAAGGGAGGCGAGAGAGTGGGGTCAGAAGTGCAGCGACGCAGTTAGGAAGGCAGGGACGCGAGCCTGCCAGGCTCTGTCCCTGGTGCGGAGGACAGAGAGGAATCAAAATGTCCCTGCCTTGTGAAATTTACAGAAGAAACACAACCGCAGAGAAGGGCTATTCACACTGTGGTAGATACAGTACTGCCCTTGCAAAGGGGTCTCGAAGAAAGGATTAACCTGGCTCACGAGGAAAGGATGGTCTGGAAAAGCTTCAGACGGAAGGTGGCATCCAAATAGGGTTTTGCGGCATCCATAGGAGTTCGTCGCGGCCAGCAGCCAGGGGAAAGGGATTTGCAGGTGGAGGCAAGGTGTTAGCAGCTGACAGAGAGTCAAAGAGCAGTCAGCCAGTGCTGCCTTCCGCGGTGTGTCCCTGAGAGTGCCGGGCCTGGGGGAGCCCTTGTGGCCAAGCCTCTGACCATAGAGGGGCCAGATTCTACTCCCATGCACGTGGCAGGGTCCAATCGTCGCCCAGCCCAGAGAGCAGTGGAACAATCAGACCTGTCCACCAAGAGTGTCTACTTTAGGAGAGTGAGTTCCCCATCCCCGCGAGTATGCAAGAGAACCCACCTGTCTGGGCCGCCCTAGCATGCATTCCTACACTCTGAGAGGTCCCTGAGGTCCCTTCGGACCCCAAGGTTCTATGATCGTTGCAGCTTGAGACGATGCGTCCGCAAACAAACCACGTACCCTCTACCGAGTTGCTGAAGAACCATTCGTTAATCCGTTCACAAGCAGAGGATTTTCGAAAACACTTTGGGGGGAGAAACGCAGAAGCAGGGCGAGGGCTCCGAGAGGTACCTCACCCCGCCGGTCTCGAAGGATGAGAAGGAGAGGCGGGTTCCAGCAGAGGGAAGGGAAACCGCGAAGGCCCAGGGGCACGAGGCAGCCCCGTGGCGCATGGGAAAGGCCACGGCGGGTCCTCTTGGCTGAAGTGCCATGGGCCAAGGGGAGGGCTGGGGAGAAATGAGGCTCAGTCGTGGGCAGGGCAGACTCTGGCGCGAAGGCCACGGGGAGCCAGTGACAGTCAAGCAGCAAGGTGATGTGCCCTGTAGAAAGTTCACTCCGACAGCCGTGCGGAGCCGATATAATTCATTCCTGAGGACTCTTTTAGATAAGGAGGAAAAGAAAAGGCTTCTTGGCTCTGAAACAGCAGTCGGGGTTAGGAAGGCTTCCTCCGCGGT
The DNA here is from genome assembly GCF_018350155.1 of Leopardus geoffroyi. NCBI lineage: Eukaryota > Metazoa > Chordata > Mammalia > Carnivora > Felidae > Leopardus > Leopardus geoffroyi. Next base: position 79,666,149 of record NC_059342.1, read on the forward strand.
CTGCGGTCGAGGTGTCCACCACCTCGGGACCCCGAGCTCCCGGCACCCATCCCGGTGACCCCCGGACAGGGCCTCTGCGCCTCTGGCCCGCGCGGCCCGGCGAACGCCAGCCCCTCGCACGAGGCCTCGGCCCGGCCGCACCACCGGCAGATGGAGCGTTTGTTGACGCTCTGGTGACAGCTTGAAAACTCCTCTCCTCCCTCCGAGCCGGCCCGTTCCACCTCGTCCTCCCATCTGCCATCTCATTTTAAAACTAGCAGAACAACTCGGCTAGAGCAATTCCGACTTTTTCCATCTGTGCCGAGTTAATTAAGAGGGTAATGAGAGCTGGGAAAGAACGAGGCCTGCATTAATTCAAGATATGATTAAGAGAAGCATCTCTGAAATACACATGTGTGTGCAGGGCGCGAGGCCCGAAGGCTTGGGGCCCCCGGCCTCCGTCATGTCCTCGGTAGGGGGGCTCCGGGGAAGGGGGCAGCCGGGACCCCACCCGCCGCGAGCAGGTGCCGCCAGAGTGAGGGCTCCCGGAAAGCGGCCCCTGTGGCCACAGGAGAGAAGGCAGGGACCCCCTTAGAGTCTCTTCCCCACAAAGCCTCTCCACGAGCGTGTTCCTCACCCTGTGCTCGGTCCGGTGAGCGCGGAAAGAATGGTAACTGGAGCTTCTCTTTATTGCAAAGTTCCCCCAACTCTTACCTACCCCCCGACCTAGAACGTTCTAGGTGCAACCAAAGTTCACTAAAGATCAACGGCGGGGCACCTGGGTGGCTCTGTCGGTTAAGCATCAACTCTTGATTTCGGCTCAGGTCCGTGATCTCACAGTTGTGAGATCGAGCCCCTTTTCAGGCTCTGCACTGGGTGAGGCCAGCACCCAGGTCTTCTGACTCTCAGTCCCTACGGGCCTACAAGTCAAACTGCCAGCGATAATGAATAATGACGATGGATGGCTAACCTTCCCTGAGCACTTGCCATGGGGCCAGGCATCGTCCTTAGGACCATGCATGTGGATTATCTCATTTAATTCTCACAGTGGCCCTGAGAGGTGGTGCTAATGACATCATTCCCATTTTGCAGATGAGGAAACTGAGGCTCAGGGATACTGACAGACGTGCCCAAGATGCCACCCTTAGGAAGCAGCAGATATAGGATCTCTCCGTCTGACGCCAACATGAAACTGTCCTGCTATATGAGACCAGGCCCTGTGCTCCAGGAGGCAGACAACGAGGTCATAGTGAGGTGCTTTGGTGGCACAGAGAAGAGGGATCTTATCCGACCTTTCGTGATTCAGGGAGGGGAACCAGAGGTTTCCTGGAGGAGGGGACGTCCCGGCAGACTCAGAAATGATCCAGGTTCAACAACTGTTCGTGCAATGCCAGCTAGATGTCTGCCAAGCAATCCGCCAGCCCTCCTGTGTGCCTGTCGTTAAACCCTGGTGTGGAGGAATCAGGAAATTGATCTTCGGGGAGATAAGCATGTGACAGGAGGTTGCACTGGACCTCAGGTCATTCTGACTCAGGCAGGTCCTCAGCCCGGGACGGGTGCATTTGGAGTGGAGACAGAACATGAGAGGGTGGGCATATGCCCTCAGGACCAGCCCAAGAGAAAGCTGAGTCAGGACACCTGGGTTTGAGCGTCTGGTCTGTGCTGTCTCTCCATCCCAGAAGCTCACACACCGACGTCTAAGGTTACAGCCCTCCACAGCCCACCTCCCAAGCTCCCCTTCCCCTCTCACCACCCCTCCAGCCCCCTGCAGCTGCCTTCGTGAATGCATCCTGACACTTGAGTGGCCTGCTGGCCCTTTAAGGTCAAAACCGAAATGGTCATCAACCCGTCTGTTCTGTCCTCTGCCTTCTCCACCGCCCCCCACGAATGAAGCCAGAAATATGAAAGTCATTCTGGACTCCAAGCCCTCCTCCCTCAGGCCTAACCACAGACTGGCCACCACACCCTTTAGATTGTCTCTGAAATGCATCTCGTCTACTCCTGTCCCACTCCCCCCACCAACCTGGGGACCCTCGCTGCCAGCACCCTGGCCCAGGCCGCACCTCTTCCCTTTGAGCCTTGCACCCCCTCCAGGGCTGGCTCCCACCCACCTTGCCTCCCCCTCCGCACCTCCTGGAACAATGAAGATTTTTTTGTACAAATGGTATTTTATTACAGAAGACAATCTAATTTACAAATCAATACACATTGCAAGGCAAACATTTAGGCACCATAAAAGAATGCATGAATATAAAAATTTCAATGTGCAAATTTCAACTAGGAAATGCACAAGAAAACTTATGTTTAAACTATGTGGTTATTACTGTGCCACTGTGCAGGCAAAATAAAACTCTTCCAGAGGCTAAAAAGGGAAGAAGATCTTAAGAATGTAGCAAACGCACTTCCACACACTGATTTCAATAGTCTGGTGTGTGCAGAAATGCTTCCTCTAGACTCAGGAAGTGTTTGCTCTTTGGAAGGAGAGAAGAAAGATGTTTCACTTGGCTGCCCTTTTGGACCTTCTGCCGCTCTTCCATTTGCCATGACTGTCTGGTGGCTCTCGTGAGCTTCTGAGGATTCTAGGGTGCTGGCTTCTCTTTTTCAATGATTACATCAAATTTCCAACAATGGAATGGAACGGAGTGGAATGGAATGGAATGGAATGGAATGGAACGGAACGGAACAGAATGGAACGGAACGGAAAGGAATGGAAATTAACGGAATGGAATGGAATGGAATGGAATGGAATGGAATGGAATGGAACGGAACAGAAATTAACAGAATGGAATGGAATGGAATGGAATGGAGCAGAAAGGAATGGAATGGAATGGAACGGAACCGAATGGGAAGGAACAGAATGGAATGGAATGAAAATGGAATGGAATGGAATGGAATGGAATGGAATGGAATGGAACGGAATGGAACGGAAAGGAACAGAGTGGATGGAATGGAATGGAATGGAATGGAATGGAATGGAATGGAAATTAACGGAATGGAATGGAACGGAACGGAAAGGCATGGAATGGATGGAATGGAATGGAATGGAACGGAATGGAAATTAATGGAATGGAATGGAATGGAATGGAGTGGAAAGGAACGGAATGGAATGGAATGGAACGGAACCGAATGGAAAGGAACAGAATGGAACGGAACGAAAATGGAATGGAATGGAATGGAATGGAACGGAATGGAACGGAAAGGAACGGAGCGGATGGAATGGAATGGAATGGAATGGAATGGAACGGAAATTAAGGGAATGGAATGGAATGGAACGGAACGGAACAGAATGGAATGGATGGGATGGAATGGAACGGAACGGAATGGAATGGAACAGAAAGGAACAGAATGGAACGGAATGGAACGGAATGGAACGGAATGGAATGGAATGGAATGGGCAGCAACCACCTCATGTCCATTAGGATGGCTACTATCAAAACAAACAAACAAACAAAAACAGGAAGTAATAAGGATTAGCAAGGACACGGAGGACCTAGAACCCCGTGCATTGCTGGTGGGAATGCAAAGTCATGCTGCCACTATGGAAAACAGTATGCGATTCCTCAAAAAATTAAAAATAGAACTCCCAAATGATGCAGTAATTCCACTTCTGGGTCTATACCCAGAAGAACTGAAAGCAGAGGTTCAGAACAGAGATTTGTGCAACCCTGTTCCTAGCAGCACTATTCGCAATAACCAAAAGTTATTGGTGGAAGAAAGTGTGGTATACACATACAGTGGAATATTGTTCATCCTTCAGAAGGAAGTTCTGACTCGTGCTACAGCGTGAATGGACCTTGAGGACGTTACATTAGATGAAATAAGCCGGGAGCAAAAGGACAAATGCCCTGGGATCGCACTTACCAGAGGTCCCTAGAGTAGTCAGTTTCATGGAGACAGAAGACACAATGGTGGTCGCCTGGGGCTGGGAGAAGCGGGGCAATGGGAGTTAGCTCATGGGTAGAGAGCTCCAGGGTGTGGGGGATGAGGAGAGTTCTGGAGATATTTGGCAGGGACAGCTGCACAGCAGTGTGAATGCACTTGTGGCCACTGGGCTACACACAAAAATGGGCAAGACGGTACACTGTATGTGTGTTTTGCCAGAATTACAACTTTAAGTGTATCAAACGGGTGGGGATGTTTGTACAGCGAAGACGAGACTCAGATAGCTGTAGAATTTACAAGAACCACTAGTGAAAGAATCTCCTTCTCTTTTGTCAGGATCCAGAGTCAGGGAAGCCGGTGGTTGGCCTTGGGGCCAGCGGGGTGGGTGTAGCTGAGTGGAAGGAAGACAGTGAAGATCCCATACAATGAGGATGCCCTCCTGCTCATGACCTTTCCTAGGGCCCCCTGGCTCTGGGCTGCTAGAGGACCACGCTTTCTGCACAGCATGTAACGTAGCCCTCGGTTGCCCTGTGAGAACCTCAGCCTCCCCGTCTGTAAAATAGTCCCTGCCCTGATCCCACACGGGGACACCGATGGAACAAAAAGAATCACAAACAGCAAGGTGCTTTCGAAACACACATGAAGGCACATGAGCTTAAGTCTCAGCTCTGCCCAGGAGAACTTTGTCCTTTTGGGAGCCTCGGTTTCCCCATCCGAGAAATGGGTGGGGAGGGGGTAGAACATGGGATTGCTTCTTCTAGCTCTCGCGTGAACTAAATTGCGAGTTCCTCTTTGCAGCGTTGGATCAAGCAAGGAAAAAAACCGTCTCTGCCAACAATCCTTCTCAGGCTTTTTCCAACCTAAAACTCGACTCCCCTAGACTGGAAAACGTGTCAAGACAACAGCTGCAATTAACTCAAGTCACCCAGAAGAATACTCATGTTCGTGTCAGTGTTCTAAGTTACGTGGAGCGTCACCAGCAGGCAGGTGAGCAGAAACTGTAGAAGTGTGGTCGAGTGTCACTCGGGACCTATCCCCTGTCTCTGTACCTCCCTGTACAGCAAGACTCAGAAGCTGAAAACTACATTTCCCAGATGCCCTTGCAGCTACGGTGCTGAAGGCAAACGGGGCTCCGCCAATAAGACACATCCATGTGAGCTTCAGAGGGCAGAAAGAAGGGAGGTTGCACGTGAGTGGGATCTTGGCAGACCAGCTTCACTGGCACATGGGATGCTGAAGGGATTCTTTTCCATTTGCTTCTGAGGACCACGTAGACCACTGCTCCCCAAGGTGTGGGCTGTGGACCAGCGGCATCAGCATCACCTAGGAGCTTCTACGTAAAGCAAAGCAAAACTCTCAGATCCCATCCCAGACTCGCTGAATTTGAAACTCTGGCCCAGTCTCGCGCTCTAGGTGACTTATGCATGCCGAAGCTTGAGAACCACTGACTGACGTGCCTTATTACGGGTCCTTCACCCTGGCAGTACTTGGCCTCTGTCATTTGGACCCCGTTTGTGAACATGCACACACACAGGGGGGTTATCATCTCATTTTTTTGTTAATAGCCACAATTTCTTTATATTTTAATAACTTGCAAGCAATGATAGGCAATACTCTGACAGGTGCAGTATGACTAATCTTTCCGTTCGTACATGCCCGTGAAACCGCCACCCAAATCAAGACAGAATGCATCTCCAGCCCCCCAGAACACCTTCGCACCCTCCAAATCACTTCTCCCCAAAGGAAACTACTATTCTGAGCCCCGTCTCCATTGAGTACTTTTGCCCGTTCTTAATTTTCATGTAAATGGGATGATACCATAAACACTTTCTTGGATCTGGCTTCTTGCCCTGGATATCGAATCTGTGACCTTCTATCATTGGGTACAGCACCCATTTGCTCTTTTTTATTGCTGTGTAGTATTTCATTATATGAATATGCCCCTAAACTATTCATTCTAGCATTGATGGACATTTGGACGGTGTCCAGTTAGGGACTATTATGAATATAGCCGCCGGGAACATTGTTGTCCTTGTCCTTTGTAGGACATAAGCACGCATTTCTGTTGGATAGACGGATGCCCAGGGGTGAGGTTGCTAATGTGCAGTTTGCTTAGATACTGCAGCTTTGCCGAAGAGGACGTACGAACTTTCATCTGACAACAAGGTCCGCACACTTATAAAATTTCATTTAATCCACACGGCTCAGCAGGACTTGGATTGTACCCCTTTTCATATTTTATAGGCAAGGGAACAGAGCCCAGAGAGGTCACTTTCCCAAGACGCTGGGTCGACTCCCGATGTGCCCTGTCAACACGGGCAACTCAACGTTCTCCAGCTCGGCCTCATTCTCCTCATCTGTGAAATGGGTAGGAAGGCGGGCCTTACTCTTTAGCCACAGAACTTCTTCTTCAAGTGAACTCTTAATGCTGAAGCCCGACATGTGACCGGAAGGAAATCGAAGGGCTCTGATATCAGCTGGAGGGGGGGTCACAGAGCCCGTCACCCCCAGCCCGCCCTCTACCACCTGAACTCCTGAGGCTCCTCACCGTCGAGTTTGACCCAAACGGGCCCAGATTAACTCGCAGAATTTCGAATCCATTCGAGGAGTCTTTTCAACTGCGCTGAGTGATTCAGTTTGTCTGCCGGGGCCAGCCCGAGCCTCCAGGTGTCTGAGGAGCCCCAGGGCAGCAAAGCTGGGGAGGCAGAGAGCACCCAACGGGGCTGCCCTGAGAAATGCCCTTTCCGGAAGAAGTGTCCCATTGACTGCTTCTTTCCTGCCCCACCCCCACCCCCACTGAGCCTTAAATCCGGAGAACAAAGGCCACAATGGAAAATGACGATGGTACCTTCATTAGAGACAGTTGGATGAAATGAGAACATAGTTTACTGCTCCCTGCCCCGAACCCCATAATGCAGGGGCGATTTCTAACTTACAAAAGATGCAGCTGGGGCCCATTAAGTTTTGAAGAAGAAAAAAAAAAAAAGAGCGAATTAGGAAGACAAACAAAAAGGCGCTCGTTTATTCTCGGATGTCCCCAGGGAGGGGACAGCAGGTGAGGTTGCCGCGAGGTGCCACGTGGTGTGGGCCTCTGTGTGCGGCGCAAAAAGCCATGCTGGGGACAACTCTGGAAGACCAAGTGACTGCCATGCGTCCTTCCTCTTCCCGCTACCTAGAGTTTTGTCACCCCCATCTCTCCCCACCCCCCGAGAGTGCCCCTGTTTCTTCCCTCTGCGGGTTCAGCAAGCATTTCCTGGGCGCCCACTAGGTGCTGGGCGCTGTCCCAGGCCATAGGGCCCCACTGATGAACAAAAGGATGCGTTTGTCTGGAGCTTTAGTTGTCCTGGACTGCTGAGTCTCTGCTGAGGCGACCAAAGTGACCCTTTGCTTCTAGTCTCTACTGTGAGTGGACACAGCGAGGCAGGCCAGGGCCTCCGAGGTGGCCTCTTCTCGGTCTCCCCTTCCAGCTCTTTCTCTTCACCCAGGCTGGACCCTCACATGCCCCCAGCTGGGGCCCTGTCACTCCCCCACTTAAACCTTCACTGAGCCCCTCTAGCTTCGGGGATGGAGTCAGCTCTTAGCAATCAAGCCCTTTCCCGTTTATCCTGCTCCTCCCCCTTTCCTGCTCTTGTGCCCCCAAAATCTGCAGTTTCCAAAACCTACCCTTTGCGCCCCCTCTGCCTCAAATGTCCATCCTACTCATCCTCTGACAAACTCCTACTCATACCTCAGAGCCCCCATTCAAACTGTGTTCTTGAATTCTGTGTTCGGAATGTAATTTTGTGCTGCCTCCCTGTCCCCCCTGCAAATGAGTTAATGCTTCTTTCCGGGGGGGCGGGGTGGTTAATACTGACCTGGAACATACTTCACCCCTGCACCGTATCACAGTGAGGTCGTTAAGTGTCTTTCTCCCCACGCTAGACTGTGAGCACTTCCAGAGCAGAGGCTGTATCTTGGTCACGTCTATATCCCCGGGGCTTAACAGATGTCTCAGTAAATGCCAAGTCAGTGAATGGGTGGATAGATGAATGAATGGATACGTTATTCCCCAAGCATCTGGTTTTATGCAGTCATATAAAGATACAGCTGGAAAGAAAAATGAACGCTCTCCAAAGCATTTGACTTTGTATGGCATCAGCGGGACAGGCCTGTGTTTGCTGGGGTGGAAACCAGCTGGGTGGAAGGAGAAGCGAGTTGGTCTCTCTCTTGTGTAGCAGAAGTCACATGGGCAGCTCTGCTCCACACAGCCCTTCAGGGACCCATCCTGCTGGTCGTTTCGCTCCTTCAATCCTAAGATAGTTTCGCCATCTCCTTGGTCAACACTGCGTCACCATGATGTCCAGGGGCTAAGTCGCAGGAAGGAAAAAGTGGGGGGGGGGGAGGGGTGGAGGCAAGTGGAGGTCAGGGCCCAGACCCGGGCATAGCCCACTTCCGCTGGTGTGCCCCCCTCCCAGACCCCCTAATGATGGGGGAGCTAGGAAATTCAGCATGTGCCCAGCTGCAGAGCAACCGTCGTGAACAAAGGGGAGACACTCACCAGTCTCTATAACCCCTCCCCCCACACACACACACCATGTGTGTATGGGAACGAAGGTTCGGACTGGGGAGTGACATGACCAAGGTTATGCCTCACCTCCTCCTTTTCACACCAGCTTCCCAGTTCTCAGGATAGACGTCTGTTCTCAGGTGTTTGATCATAGATCAGATTCCTGAGATTGGACTCTAGGACAGACATTGGCAAGCGGGTCACTGGGGTATTTCCAGGACCAATACCTGTAAGGGAAGAGGGGACCCAACATCAGGCGGAGAGAGAAGCTGGGCTGTGACACAGCATTAACAGAGGCCTTGGCCAATCCCCAAAGGACCTCAGAATGACAAAGAGATGACCTTATAGAGTTGACCCATGTAGAGGCATGGGGGCCAGGCCTTTTACCCCAAACCGTGTGTGTTCCCCAGGGAGGAGGTGAGACCTTGGGTGAGGAGGCTCCCTTCAGCCAGGGCAATTGCCAAGACAGCCTCAGCCGCGAGCCAACAGCAGTCAACGCCTCCTGCCCCTGGGGGAGCCGGGGTCCCGATGGGGGACCTGAGTGGCACAACCCATCATCAACTACAATCTCCACATTACCCAAAGAACCCAGCCCAGAACCTGGCTCCTGGAAGATATTCAACAGTTTGTGATTTGTGTGGTAGCTTCTCAAATCTATGCGACACTATTTTATTATGGACTCTTTCTGGTAGAGTTCCGTCCCTTGTTACTCGATGCAGGTGTTTGTGTGGCCCCCACACAATGGAAGGCAGTGTGGGGAGCATGGCAGATGGTTTGGGGATGAAAAGACAGAATCCTTACCCTCCAAAGCTTCACAATCTAGTAGGGGCAGGAAAGACAGATTTAGAAGGAGAACTTAAGATGTGATGGGATATGATGAGGGTGCACAGTAGACCTTAGGCAAATAGCTGCAAAGATAAAATTATAAATAAGATTTGAATGGCTATTTCCACCCCCCCCCCCAATGAGTGGTTTGAAATGGTTTGAGGCTTAAAGATGACAGTATTATTAAGATGATTCTGAAGTTCCTCCCTTCTGTAATAATCTGAAATAAAGGGGAGAGAGTTACCCATCACTGGGGGTCTCCTCGGGGCCTTGAACTTGGTATATCAACTCACTGGATCCTCACTCAACCTCCTGAGATGGGTGTGAACACCCCATTTTACGTGATGGAATTTCAGCTCAGGAAGTGGAGTGAGTGGAACAGCCAAAGCCAGCGGCCAGTCCCCGCGGGGCAGCTGGGCAGTGACTCCGAAACGGGAGGCTCATGGTCTCAGAGCAGAGCTGGGTCCCCTGGGGGACACATCACCGGGAGCAGGATTCGTCTTAGAGGTATTCATCCAGCCCGGCCCGAGAGGAGATGATTCCAACCAGCATACAGCCCGGCGTGACGTTATTACTCTGACTATAAATCAATAACCCAAACAAAATAAATTGTAAGATCTGGGTGGCATAAAATATGGGCACAGACAAAGAGACTTAGGGGTACAATTTGCTCTAAATCAGGTTAACCACCTTGCAGCTTCTCGTATTACAGTCTTAATCTAGCACATTAGCGAGATTAGTACGTGGTTTTTGCAATTAAATTGCATATTTTATCACTTCTCTTTCTTTCATGCTATATAAACTTCCAGGAAATTACAGACTCGTAAACTTTGGCACAGAGCATGAGGCAGTGGGAAGTGGAGACACCAGAAAGGCATTTGGGGGCAGCTCCGAGGGGCACATCCCGTATTTTTATTTGATGTAAAAAAAAAAAAAATGTCCTCCATTAATACCCTCCATTAGAGTAAAGAAATTTCAACGATTAGATTTAGAGATGAGTCTGTTGATGCACATAACCGAGGCCCCTGAGGACTACAGGATTTTTTTTTTTTATTGCTAAGAGGAAATGTTTAAGATTTTAATATAGATGAGTTGGGGGTGGTGAGTTATTCTGCTCTAAGAGCAAGAAAAACGCATTCTCTTCTGAGTCTTGGTTACTGGCTTCACCATGGCCCTAATGTACATGATGTGGAATCAGAATCTGTTCCTTTGTAAATTAGAGAGTGGAATCCATTTGGTGGGGGCGTATCTGGTGAGCTATTTCCTGTGACTTTGTGATCGTGATGTTTGAGGGACTAACCCATGATGCCCGCACACACAAATGCTCACTCTTTCACGCTCAGACCAAATTCCCTTCCTGGAATATGACTCTGGTGCCCAACAAGTCGGCAACTCGGAGTCTAAGCCTCCAATCCGCACTCATTTCAAGAGCTGGATGGGGAAAAAGTCTTCTAGAGACTTCTCCCGTGAACACTGAAGCACAAAAAGTCCAAGGACTTACCCAAGGTCTCCAAGCAAGACGCTGCCAGGGGCACAATCAGGTCAAGTGCAGATTCGGGGCTTCTGTGGCTCCGAGGGGAGGGGACTCGTGGACACGGGTAGCAGACAGACCTGAACACAGTTCGGATTCCTCCATCACATGACCTCACCTGGAAAATAAGCAGAAAGTTACTTCAAAGGGCTGCTGTAAGGAGGAACTGTGGGTTTACACAGTACTCACATCAGTGCCCACCACTCAGCAAGCTCGTAGCAAGTATCAACCGTTCTATTTTGATATGATTGTCACTCTTATTGTAAGCTCAGGAGGCGTGGGGGTACTAGGAATTTAGAGTTCGATTCAACTCAGCAAATGCTCCTACTAAGCGCCACGCCTTGGGCTGCTGGCCGGGGACACAGATGTGTCAGACCGGGTCACTTCCGAAAAGGCATCAGAGTCTGATGGAGGAGGTGACCACAAAGCCAGAGGGTGACAGTCTTGGGCAGGGGTGTTAACAGAGAGCTCCTTTGGAGTGCTGGGGGGCACAGTGGTTGCACAAAGTCTGCGGTCCATAAAGGTCGGGGATCCGCAGGCCGGGCCCCAAGCCCCAACATCCCCACTGCTCACAGCTCTGGACACTGACCATGGGGTTCCCTAACCTCCCTGGCTCCCAGTGCTTTCTGCCATGAGACGGGAAAGAAGGAATCCCGGAGTGGGAGCTGGGTAAATCCCACCTACGGCTCTGCCGAGTGGCGGAACTAAGAATGGAACTCAGGTTCCAGAAGGTGCCCTGAGGTTCAACGGCATCTTGGCCACCAGGGCATATTAATTAAATTCTTCCAGGAACCTGAGTCTCTTCCTCCTTTTCCAATAACATGAAGCTCACATACTTAAAAGTCCCTGCAAAGGTGAGACAGAAAACGGCTTAGAGTTCCCGTCTGGGAGGTACCACACCTATTTCTTCTTTATTAAATTTTTAAAAGAAAAATGTAATGTTTTTATTTATTTTTGAGACAGAGACAGAGCATGACCAGCGGAGGGGCAGAGAGAGGCAGAGACACAGAATCCGAAGCAGGCTCCAGGCTCCCAGCTGTCAGCACAGAGCCCGACGCGGGGCTCGAACTCACAGACCGCGAGATCATGACCTGAGCCAAAGTCGGATGCTTAACCGACTGAGCCACCCAGGCGCCCCGATCCTCTTTCTTAAATTCCTTTTGACTTTGCGGCCAGGTTCTGCAGTGCCCTCCCCGGCTTTTCCCTCCTTCTCTCCCCAGGCCCTTTGCCTGCCTTCCTTCTTTGCATCAAAAACAAAACCACGTGTCGTCTGAATTGTTGGGTGGAAAATATCTACATGATTGGCCTTCACTGAGGTAAAACAAAAGTGTCCCGGCACGGAAGGCAAGGTTGAACAAATGAAGGAGACTTCGCTCATTCATTAACAAGTAAGCAGAAAATAGGGCACGTGGGTGGCTAAGTCGGTTGAGCGCCCGACTCTTGGTTTTGCCTCGGGTCATGATTAAACGGTTCATGGGATGCAGCCCCACAGGGGACCGTGTGGAGCTTGCTTGGGATCCTCTCTCCCTCTCTCTGCCTCTCCCCCGTTCACTCTCTCCGTCTTTCTTGAAATGAATAAATAAACTTAAAAAAAAGTTTTTTTAAATAAGTAATCAGAAAATACGAACTAGATGAATAAAGGATTACATGAATAAGGAAACTGAATAGTGGTTCACCCAGGGCTTGGCCCCGCCTCTGTGTCCCTCTGTTTTTCTTTCTTTGTTCTTTCTTTCTTATCACTGCCAACACACGAGTCACTCGAAGATATGTTAGTGTCTTTCTAGATTAAGGTAACGTGTAGATGCATTAATCAATCATTTCTAATCCCAGTGTCCCAGCCCCAGGGCCTGTGAGAGAGGAAGTGTATTGAGTTGAATCTACAAAATAACCTTGCAAGTAGATACCAGCCTCGAATGAGACTTGCCCTCGTGTGGCCCCGGTGGCAATCTCGACAGGGGAGAGTCCCACAGCCTGGGCCACTCTCCACCTTCACCACCCGGAACCCTCGTTCTGGCCCCAAGACCTACGTCTAGAAGAAGCAGGAAGAGAAACCGATCCAAGCGCAGGGCGGAGAGATCTCAAACATGGAGGCACCTAGGAGGCTTTAAAAAATATTGGTGGCTGGATCCACCTACAACAATTCTGCTTTTGTCGCTCGGCGGGGGTGGCCTGGCTGAGACTTTTGCAAGTTCCCTCAGGGGATTCTGACTCGTTTCAAAGGGTGCAAAGCTCTGCCCTAAACCCACGGCCGTTGGGTGATGGTAATTTCCATCCCGACCAGTGACATCATCCATATTGGCAAATGGTGGCCGCCCACATCAGACCGTACCTACAGCCTGTGGTCCAGCCGGCTTCCCTGTCACATCCTTGGACCGACCACTGCCCAAGAGGTCAGAGGCCATGTCGAGTTACAGCCCCAGCCCTGCCAAAATCTCTAAACTAGATCCAAAGCAACGGGCGGACGTACGGGCACCTGTGGTCACACCAGCAGAAGCAGAGCCGGATGTTGTTCTAGGCATTTTCCCTAGAGGTCACGTCCTCCTCACAATGGCACTGTTAGAGGATAGTGGCTATTATCATGCCCATTTTATTGATAACGAAACTAAGGCACGGAGCGCTTCTAGTTTCCCTAAGTCACCTAGCTCCTGAGGGGCAGACGCAGCGTGGCGTCCGGGCAGTTTGGTCCACCGCGGGGCTGTGCTGCTTCTCTGACCCTGCGTGTGGAGGGAGGTTCTTGACTCCACCTGTGCAGCAGCCCCAGGGGACTCCCCCTGGCTGGCGTCCGAGAGAAGGACGCCACCCTTCGACAGCAAGGCACAGGCTGTGCAAAGTGAGACATAGGCAGCCTGCCCAAAGCCGCTCCTCCTGGGACCCCTCTTTGCTGGCCACTCCATACGCCTGCCACGGAGCCATCCTCCTGCTAAGAGCAATAGCCACCTTTGACTTAAGTAATAATCGAGTGGAACTGTTGCTTCAGCCTTCTCAACGCGCTGAAGACAGAAGCACATCCACGCGCCTGATTAGGGCGGAATTGACCAGCTATGAAGTTTCAGCCACTCCGTGTTAGAGTCATGTGGTGAGCTGTTCAAAGTTCTGATGCCCAGGCAGGACCCCAGAGCAATGACACCAGGATCTTTGGGGTGGGGCCAGCCATCAATATTTGTTTTTTTAAAGTCCCCTGGGTGATTGCAAGTTTGGGAATGCCCACTCCAGTCCAAATTTCTTAGCAGGCAGACCACGAGGGAGACATCCAGGAAAAGTGTAATCACCATGTGGCTGCTTGTGCTCAGTCCCCGGGTAGAGGAGAGACCCGTGAAGGCTTCCTGGAAGAAGTGACATTTGATCAGGGCTGCGAGACAGACGAAATCTGGAGAGGCAGCCGCGAAGGCCTTTCTTGGGTACTGAAGCTGCCCTTCTTCAGAAGCCACAGCCTTTCCCAACATTTTTTCTTATCCTTCCTCTCCCCCTCCCCACGTCCCCCAGGAACGAGCTGAGCACTCCAGACAAATGTGATGTTGAATGGAGAACATATGTCCTGCATGCAGTTAAAGACCATTTCCCTTCCTCCTCACCAGGCTCGTCGGGAAATACGTTCTCTCTGCTTTCACATTTTAGGGATGAGCAGATGGCAAAAGTTTTGATTCAGGAATAATGTCCATCTGAAAGGCCCACGCTCAGGGGCCCCTAACTGTCATCAAAGAACCATCACGGACACACAATCTGGACTCTTAAAAAGTCCCCGTTTCATCCAAAACTGAAATCTTCACCTTCCCACCCCCAGGCCAGTTTCTCTTCCTGTATCCCTACCCCAGGAAATAGAATCGTGTCCCCCAGCCTTGACTCTCCCCACTCACCCTGTCGGTTTTACCTCCTAAATGTGTCTCAACTCAGCCCCCTCCTTGCCGCTCACCCTCTGCAACCTGAGCTCAGGCCTCCCACGTGCCCCACAGGTCATGGCCCAGTGTCCTCACTGCTCTCCTTTCCTCCCAGTCTCTTTCCCACCAGCACAAGCTCCACGTTGTGGCCTCACAACTTTCCAGAAGGCCCAACTGACCAGAACGCATCCCAACTCAACAACCTCCCATGACTTCACTCTGCCTACAGCAGTGTTTCCCACCCTGCTCACTTCACAGGTCACACTGAAAATAGTAATATTTGCCGAGCACACTGGACAAAACAACTGAGTGGCTCACTGCTAGAGGCAACGAGCCCTGGAGCCCTGCCAAGCAAAGGGCTGTGGGACTTAGGATCTCAACACTTTTATAAGCTGTTTGCATCTCACTGACTGGAAAGCTCAGGCCCACAGCAACAATCCCAAATGTGTGTGTCCATCAGACTGTCTCAAGACCTTTGAACACACAGATCTCCAGGCTTCCCTTGACCACCACTCCTCCCCCACCTTCTGTCTAGTCCTGGGTCTCACAGACCCAGGCTTTTTTCCTTAAGAGCACTTATCTCATTGATAATTATACAGTCATACGCATCAGTATGTAATTACAATCTGCCTAATTACCGAACCACAAGGTCCAATAGCCCTGCTGTATACCGACTTTTCCTACTTCAAATCAAATGCTGCTGCTGCTTCCAGGAAGCTTTCAAGGATCTCTTCTTCTTGGCAGCCCAGACTGACTACCTTCATCAGAGTTATGTGATAAGCATTGCACACATGAGATAGTGCCTGGGACATAATAGATGCTCAAAAGACATCTGTTGATGATGGATGAATGGATGGATGAACAGATGGATGAATGAATGGATGGATGGATGGAGAGATGGATGGATGGAGAGATGGATGGATGGATGGATGGATGAATGGATGGATGGATGGAGAGATGGATGGATGGAGAGATGGATGGATGGATGGATGGATGAATGGATGGATGAATGGATGGATGGATGGATGGATGGATGGATAAATGGATGGATGGATGGATGGATGGATAGATGGATGGATGGTGAGATGGATGGATGGATGGATAAATGGATGGATGGATGGATGGATGGATGAATGAATGGGTGGGTGGATGATGGATGGATGGTGAGATGGATGGATGGATGGATGGATAAATGGATGGATAGATAAATGGATGGATGGATGAACAGATGGATGAATGAATGGATGGATGGATGGAGAGATGGATGGATGGAGAGATGGCTGGATGGATGGATGGATGGATAGATGGATAAATGGATGGATGGATGGATGGTTGGATAAATGGATGGATAAATGAATGGATGGATGGATGGATGGATGGATGGATGGAGAGATGGATGGGTGGATAGATGGATGGATGGTGAGATGGATGGATGGATGGATGGATAAATGGATGGATAGATAAATGGATGGATGGATGAACAGATGGATGAATGAATGGGTGGATTAATGGATCAATACATGAGTAGCTGACTGACTGGATGGATGAAAGATTAGATGGACGGTAGATGATGGATGGATCTTGGCCTAGCTGATCTCTCCAGCATTATTTCCCATCATATCCCTGCAGACATACTAAAAGCTCACAAAATTGAAAGGTGTCATGATTCTGTTCCTACATGGGTTTGTCCTTTTAAAAATGGAGCTGTTTTGCTGTTTCAAGAGGGTTTTCTGCTCCCAGGAAACACAAGCTTCTGGAAAGAATAGGAAGAGGTGTGTCAGAAAAAGCCATTTCCAAGATGCAGCACTAATGCCAAGAATAAAAGCTTCATAATCTTTCTCACTCTCTGTCAGCCGCCAGGGAAGCCATTAATACCTGGGGGGAAATCAAGAAGAGCTTCATATTGAGTAGGTACCATCATCAACTGCGGGATGCCGAGCAGAGAGAAGGGCTGTGAGTCCAATCCAGTAACACTGTGGCTGGACCCAGCTGAGGGCCCAAGGGGAACTGTGTGGAACCCACCATAGCAGCAGTCATTATAGTTACAGCTCTTTCTGGGACTTATTATGTGCCACTCACTCTGTTGAATCTTACACACAAAGTCTCCTTTAATCCTCACCAAAATCATGATTTTAGGAACCCCCCACTAGTAGACTCTGGAGCCATACTGCACCCCCTGGTGGCTATGTGGTGTAGGGCAACATACATAATCCCTTTTCTCAGTTTCTTGCCTAGTTCATGGGGTTGTGAGGTTGAAATGAATTAATGTAATACATGTAAAATGCTTAAACCACAGTCCAGGCACATAGTGAGCATTTATTTTATTTGTCAGCTATTAGTTTAATTGACTCCATTTAACAAGAACCTGAGGCTCAGAGGGGTTACATAGTAACCAGGCAGCAACTTGGGATCTGAACCCCTTTGTCCAATCAAAGCCTGCACTCCTAACCACGAAGCCAAATGCCTGGCTCCAACACTGTGGACACGTGATTCTGTCCACCTTCAGTGCCTTCACCCTCTGCTCCACACAGACTCGTTCCTCCAGGTGAAGACTTCAACCAGCAAATACTTCCTGAGTGACTGTGACAGGCCAGCACCAGGGGGATGCATAAATGAATCGATCAGACACAGTCTCTACCTTCAGACAGCTTCTTCCTAGTACCAGAAAGACCCAGATATTAGTATTAGGATTCAAAGTAGAGAAGGCTACCTTTCTGTGCGCTGGGCCAGGTTCTTCCTTATTCACCCTTCACTCTTTATGAGATAGTGTGATTATTCCCATTTTATAGATCTGGGAACCGAGGCCCAAAGAGGTTAAATCATCTGCCCAAGGTTGCACAGCTAGGAGTATGGACTATGAAATAAGTTCTGCCGGCTGATCCACTCAAATCACTTTGAGCTAAAGGATGACATATTTTAGCATGGATAAGGGACACCGTGCTAGGCTATGTGGGTCCTGACGATACAGTAATTTAGGGGTCACAGAGCCTCAGGCTGAAAGGAACTCCCTGGGAAGGGCTCACGTGGTGATGACAATAAATTAGCACAAATTGTCCATTTTCTAGAAACACATAACTTATTGAAATGGACTTGAAAAGAAAATTAAACCCAAAGAGATCTATACCTGATACAGAAATTCAATCAGTAATTAATATTTACCTACCAAAAGCGCACACACACACACACACACACACACACATTTATACAAGTAAAACTGGGAACATCTAAATACAATGGACTGTGCTCGTGTCAGTCTCTTCACTGTGATCTTATGCACCTGTTTCGCAAATGTTACCACTGAGGGACACTGGACGAGGGTTCTGCGGACTTTTCTGTATCATTCCTATGGCTGCATGTGAATCAATAATCATGTCAATAAAATTTTCAATCAAAAAATCAGTGAGAAAATAAAATCCCAACAGGAAAGCGAGCAAAGTATACGAACAGGCAATCCATGGAAGAGAAAACATAAATGTCCAATAAACATATGTAGAGACCATCAAATTAAACAATGAAGTATCATTTCACTAGAAGTTAATGGCCAATTTTTTTTTAGATCTGATAACACCAAGCATTGGCAAGGACATAAGGAAAAAGGTACTCATCTGCGGCTGTTGAGAATGTAAATCAGGACAAGCACTCAGGAGAGCAATTTGGCAATATCCAGTCAGATACAGATGTGTGTTTTCCACTCTTGGCAACTCAGCTTGAAGCCTCTACCCTAGAAACACTCTCATACACACGAGGAGACATGTAAAAAGACATTTACTGCAACACTGTTTATGTAGCTAGATAACCCAAACGTCCCCTAGTAGCAGACTATATCGTGATTTGTTGAGACAGTGGATCAATGTAGAAATTAAAGTAGCTGAAGTTGACATCAACTCAACAACCAAATATTAAATGGGAAAAAAGCAAGTTGCAAAATAATACATTGTGATGACATTTATTTCATTTATAGAAAAATTAGACTGATAAATGTATACCATGGACTGCTGATGGAAACATACATACGTAATGGAAATTCAAATACGCATGTGGAAATATTTATGGAAATGATGCACACGGCACAGTGGGTAACTGTGCAAAGGGGCTGGGGAAGAGACCAAGGTGTGCTTTCCAGGGGGCAATGACCTGGATTTAAAAGAGAGATTTGAATCAAATACAGAAACATGTACATAACCTGTTACATTTGGGAAATGAATATGCGAGTAACAGGTATTTCTTTACATTTTGTACATTTTGGAATGCTTCAGAATTACAAAGAAAATAATGATCAGGAGAGCATATAATCCCTGATCCAGCAACTCCACTTTTAGGAATTTAACCAACAGATGATTGTGTGCACAGATTCAAGAACAAATACTTTTATTGTAGCATTGTTTGTAATAGCAAAAACCTGGAAACATGCTAAAAGTCCATCCACTGGCGATTGATGGCACAAATTATATAACATCCGTAAAATGGAATACGACACAGCCGTTAGTAAGACTGGCATAGCTCCTTGGTGATATGGAATAGTCTGTAAGGTGTAATATTAAATGGGAAAAAAAAAAACAAGGTACGTTAACATTATATAGAGTATGACCCTCTGTGTAATTATATACGTACATGTGTGTTTTAAAGGGTAGTGCTGGGAGCCTGGGTGGCTCAGTCGGTTGAGGGTCCGACTTTTGATTTCCACTCAGGTCATGATCCCGGTATCATGGGGTTGAGCCCTGTGTCAGGCTCCGTGCTGAGTATGGAGCCTGCTAATGTTCTCTCCCTCTCTCTCTGTCTCTCTGTCTCTCTCTCTCTCTGCCACCCCTCCCTACTGCTCTCTCTCTCTCTAAAAAAAGGGGGTGGGGGAAAGTAGTGTTAAAATATCTTGTACACACATAAGAACTTATGGAACACCATGATGTGGGGAAAGGATGAAAAGGGGAGATTTTATTTTTTCACTGTGAGGTCTTACGTCCTGGTTGAAAATATTTTACCAGGTTGCTCTGCATTATTTAATTTAAAAAACAACTACCTTCAACAAATTATCGTCACTGATTTCTAAAACAGCCTTCTATGAGAAAAACCATACATTACCTGAATAACCCAAGGTTGTAAGTCAAAATTTGATCTCCATGTGTTCCAATAACGTTTTCTGTTCTGAGCTTAAAAAGAAGTGCTCATGAAGCATCTGTCATGTGGAGTCCTGGCTACCTAGAGACGATAATACCGGGGAACTTCAACAGTCCAGGGGAGCAGATAACTAAAAAGACAATCAGACGGTAACAGACCGTGAGGGCCATAAGGATGATGAAGACAAACCCAAAGGGCTATGGAAGCCCTGAGGGGTTATTCGAGAAGGCGTCCTGGAGGAGGTGTCTACCAGTTGATTCTTAACAACCGAGTAGGAGTTCTCCAGGGCAAGGGGAGAGGGTGGTCCACGCAGAAGCAAATGTAAGACCGTATGAGGCAGCATACGACACCCTCAAGCAGTGAATAGCTCGGGGTGGCTAAGGTAGAGGAGTGCCCTTTTGCAGATGAGGAAGCTGAGGCTCGGAGAGGTTAAGTAACTTGCCCGTGGTCTCGTGGACCGTATGTGGCAAAACCAGTGTTTGAACCCACACACACTGGCTCTGGAGTCTGAGCTCGTAAGCCCCGTGCAGGACGAAGCAGGCCTGAGGGGTGGTGATAGGTCGGGCTAATTAGCAAGTCCAGCCCAGATCCAGGAGAACTTCGGGAGCGCGTGGGCAGTGGGAGTGACTCGGTCAGACACGGGTCCATTCCTAAGATCTCATGACTCAAGCTCTCAGGAGAGATTTGCCGAATGGATGCACGAATGAATGAGTGTTCTGCCTAAGCTATCTCTGCAACCTCAAAGCGGAGCCCAAAGCAGGGGCTGAAAATGGCCACTTTGAAGAAGGAGGATGATATGGGCGAAGCTGGTTACTGGGAAACTTCTGCTTCCCTCTCAGACCCCTCTCCTGTGAGCCCTTCTGGATCCTGAGACCCTAATCCACAAAACATCGAGTGACCCCACCGCTTTGCTAACTGTGATGGGTTTCCCACTGTTCCTCTTCCAGGGCTCGTTGCCCTTTGACGGGAGTCCTTAAAAACAGAGCACCCTACAGACACCACTCTGATGTGGTTCAGTGTGTCGGGTGAAGGGAGACTTTAGAGCATTTGCCTACAGAGCAAAACAAGCCTGTCCTGGTTAATGGTCCTTGAATTTGACTTAAAGTGGCGTTTCTGATAAAGAAATTGAAAGACGCACAATCAAAACAACAAATCATGGTATTTATAAAAATCAGATGTGAAAGACGAGAGGACACTCATCTCGGAGCCACTTGGTTGGCGTGAAATCCCAGCTGTACCACTGTATCTGTTAGCTCTGTTGAAGCAAGGCCGTGTAACAAGCAACCCCAACATCTCAGAGGTATACAATGACAAAGATTCGTTACTTGTGTCCATGTCATCTGAGGTTCGGCCATACAGCTGAGGCTCTGTAGCACTGTTCCCAGCTACGAGTGGACTTGGATCTTCTCCATCTGTCTTATTCTGTGACGCAGGCTGGGGGAGCAGCCTCCATTGAACGTGTGACGTCACCGTGTCAGAGGGCAGATTCTCCGGACGAATGGTGGAAAAACAGCATTTCCTAAAGCGTCTGTTCAGAACCAACACACTTACACTTCTGCTCAGATTTCATTGGCCAAAGCCCAAAATTCAATGAGGTGGTGATGTACCTTCCGCCCACCAGAGGCAGGTGAGTTACATGGCAATGGATGTGAATCTATAATCTTCTGGGGAAGGAGGTAGTGATAAATAGTTGTGAGAAAAACAAAATTGATTATAGCGACTTGCTGACTGTGTAACTATAAACAAATGATTTAACCTATCAGAATCTGTTTTCTCCCCTATGTAATGGAGCTAGTAATGCCTCCTTTAGAGAGTCACGATAAGAACTAAATGAGATAATGATTATAAAAGACCCTAGCACAATGCCTGGGATATAATCAGTAGGCTCATTTTTCCTTACCTGGTGGCTGGTGGTGTATCAGGATGTGAAACGGAGCTTTCCCAGAGCAGTGCTTCTTAAATTATGTTCCTTGAAAGAGCAATGTTTTGTTACGTTTACTCCCGGCCGGTCCTTTTTGTAAAACACAATAAAAATGAGTTGCTGGAAAAATAAAATAAAAATAGAGACATAAAATGCTAGCCCCGATCTTTTATTATTAGAGTCAACAGATTTATCAAATTGCATCCCACGAGAGACAGTTCGCTGTAGCAGAGGTCACCGATGGTCAAGTTACAAAAGTATCGGACCTATAAGACTCGTCCCTTCTCCCATAATCCCTCCCCTGCTGGGCTTGACCCTAGAGACACCACAGAGGAGGGGTGTTCTGAATTACATGAGAGGTTGAAGTTCCCATCCATCTGAACCAGACTGGAATGTTTAACCCCTGAAAGTGGGGTCATTTTTAAATATCTAAAAGCGACTGAATAATGATCATGTGTGAACGTTGGTTCATTAATTGTTAACAAACGTACCATACTAAATTAAGATGTTAAGAATATGGCAACTCTCCGTACTCTCTTTCCAATTTGCCAGTGAATCAGAAACTGTTCCAGGGGTGCCTGGGTGGCTCAGTCAGTTGACCATCCCACTCTTGATTTGGGCTCAGGTCATGATCTCATGGTTCGTGAGATCAAGCCCATATTAGTGGAGCCTGCTTGGGAGTCTCTCTCTCCGTGGCTCTCTGCCCCTCCCCTTCTTACACTTGCATACACACTCTCTCTCTCTGTCTCTCTCTCTCTTTCTGTCTCTCTCTCTCAAAAATAAATAAATATTTTAAAAAACTGTTCTAAAAAAGAAAATCGAGTTATTTTCTACATGATTGAAAATCTTTTTCAAAAGTGATTGAAAATCTATGGGTTCTGGCAGAGATGCCTTAAAGGGGCAGGGAAGTAAGAGCCAACAGAACATGTTGGAAGGCCATGGAGGGAGAAAAGAAAGCTGTTTCCTGTGTGTGCCCTAAGAGGCCAGTGCATTCAATATCACGTTATATTAGGGATCTGTGCAGATGGAATGATTTTTAAAGTACGACAAAACTGAATTTTCTGATAGTTTTCCTGAAACCAAATGTAGTAAAACTTATCAGCCTCTCTTCTGTTTCAAGTGTGGTGATACCGAAAAGACTAGGGTGCTTGGGTGGCTCAGCCGGTTGGGCGTCCGACTTCGTCTCAGATCGTGATCTTGCAGTCCATGAGTTCAAGCCCCGCGTCAGGCTCTGTGCTGACAGCTCAGAGCCTGGAGCCTGCTTCAGATTCTGTGTCTCCCTCTCTTTCTGCCCCTCCCTTGCTTGTGCGTCCTCTCTCTCTCTCTCTCTCTCTCTCAAAAATAAAACATTAAAACAAAACAGAGAAAGAAAAGACTAAAGTCCTTGAATATGATTATCTGTGGGCTCGCTGTTGTCTCTGCCTTAATTTCTCTATTTCTGGTATCAGTTCCTTCATGCTCCTTTAGAAAACCATCCCGCCCCACACCCAGTCCAGGTGACCCAGGTAGGACTGATTCCAACCTCCATCCCACCCTGAACCATAGATCAGACATGACCGAGGTCTGGCCAGTCCTCTGGGTCAGTGATTCATCCTGCAGTGGGCACGTGATCCAAATTCATCCTGTGAGTTCAGCTCCTAAAACATGAGGAGAAGCTCTCTTTCAGCTATGTGGTTGGGAGGGAGGTATAGTGCTCCCTTCTGGTGGGAGTTCTACCAGGGGTCCACCTGGTAAAGAGAACTCACCAGAAACGAAACTAACATGGAGAAAAACAGAAAAGCCAGTGCTAAATTCTCTGAGCACCTAGATCCAGCCTTACCTGAACCAATCCCCTGAGATCTTTCAATTATGTGAGCCAGTAGTTTCCTTTGCAATTGTTGTTTGGTTGGTTGCTTCTGGGTTTTTTTGTTTAAGTCAGTTTCAGATGGGGTCTATTCCTCACCTGATGACCAATTTTGTGTTAGTTCCACCCTTGAGCTAATTTGATGGAGGAGAAAAATGCAAAAAGGAATATAACCAAGATGCCGGATGTCCTGGCCCTTAGAGATGCAGGTGCCTGGCTCAGGTATCCTCACTCCAAGAGCGCAAAGTCTTCTGAATAGGGCTTCTTCTCGTTCCCGGAGACACGCAGCTTCCTGGGCCCCTCTGCCCCACACTTGCTCTCTGTTCCCGTTCTAAATCCACTCCAAAGCAGAACCTGAACTGCGTCAACTTTCCAACATACTCAAAAGCATTTGTGAGTGACACAACACAGACTTACCTAAAGATTTTGCAGGGGATATGGGAGGAAGCATGGTGCAAAACCCGTAGGGCTCAACTTCAAACTCCAGTCACAGACGTTCCCTCCACCCAGGCCCCCTCTCTGCTGCCCCTGTGGTGGAGGGGGGGGGAAGGAGGGGAGGGGGGTGAGGCTTGACCAGCCTCAGAGGCCCCTTTCTCCCTGGCCCCGCCCAGAGTTCTTGCCCCATCCCTGACCCTACTCCTAGTGGGCAAACCTCTTTCCTCTCTTATGCAAAATGACTTCTCTTTGGCTTTTGCCCCTGAAGCTGTTGACTCACCAATACAGAGGTGCTTAGCAGAACAAAAGCTTGCCTGTTAACTCGATCCACTTTCCTTAGAGGCAATTTGGGTTATAGACTGGAAAAGAAAAATGTACTGCACACAAAAAATGTTACAACACAGTACAGTAAACACTACGTTAGGGAAGGGTGGGCATGGAGTACAAGAAGGGGAGGGGAGGGGACTTGTGGACTCTGCCCAAGGGGGCTCTAGAAAAGCTCCTCCAAGGAGATGACCTTCCACTGCCTCTCGAGGCTGAGGCAGTTTTGACAGGCAGAGAATAGAGGGAGAATGTGACCGGCGGAAGGTAGGGCATGTCTTAGAGCGCAGAGACGGGAAAGTTCAAGCACCTTCTGGAGAGTACCCAGGACACAGAGGGCGTGTGAAGCGTGGGGTGAGGTTGTCGGGATCCCAGTCTGGGAGCATCCAAAGTGGATGGAAGACACTAGCAGATTTTAATCAGAGCGGTCCCACAGCCAGATGTGGTTTCGGAAGGTCGGGTTGGTCACCAGTCTGGAGAAGAAGGTGGGGTCGTGGCTGATGGAAATGGGTAGAACTGGCTGAGGCGATGAGTCAGGCTAGAAATGTTGGTGACCTGATGGGATTGGGCAGGGGGGTGTTGAGACACTGCAGAACTTGGTGGCCACTTGAAGACAGAAGGCGAGAGGGAGGGGGAAATAATTACCGGTCTTCCCTCTACAGTGTGGGCCCCTTGACAGTGGGTCTAGGCTTTTCCATGTTGCTTTTCCACCTTGCACAGGGCCGACGCTCACGGTGTGTGTATGAATGAACCAGTGCTGACTGATGAGCGAGAGCACTGATCGATGAGCTCTGATCGCACTGAGCGAGAGGTTGCCCCCACTGAGATAGGAAGCAGGACAAGACCGGGTTTCAAGAAGGGCAGGGGACAGTGTTTAGAACCTGCTCGTGGACGAGGAGACAACAGACCAAGTCGAGAGGGAAGGAAGGGTTGGCTGAGGAGCAAAGGCCGCCTGGAGCCCCAGCCTCTGTTGGGAAATAGGTCACGAGGTGAGCAACCAGGTGGGTGGGAAGGGTTTAAGGTGTTGACCAGGGCAGGGCAGGGCAGCTCGGGGCCAGACTCGTGAAGGATCGTCAGAGATCTACCTCATGCGGCAGCGAATCAGACAAACATGCCACAAGGAGCCTCAAACAAGTGCCCAGACCAAAGCACACAAGCACACGAGGCCTCTGATCAAGTCTCGCCCACCACCATTCCGTTGGCCAAAGCCACGCGCGTAGACCAGCACAGCAGACCCTCTGCAGGGCGCAAAGGCATGGCAGAAGGTGACAGTTTGGTATGCCGTTACCTCGGAGTGAATAACTGAGACCAATAATCGAATCTCTCACACACCGTCTTACTTCTCCAGAATCTCCGGGCTCCCAGAATCTCTGCCAGGAAGGCACAATAGTAACGCGAAGTGCTCCCACCTAGAGGCGCCAGTGGGCTTCCTGGGCAACCACAGCCGATGGAGGTCTCGTCAACCCCACGATCTGAGCCCTCGTCCGCTTGGTCACACAACCCGCACATCCGAAGCAATTAGAAGTCTTTCACGGAAGATGAAGTTGGAGGGTCTGAGAAATTCGACTATGTCCCTGTGAAAAATCGTCTTCCCGTCTCCTTGGGAAGATCAGAGTGGAGGCTTCCTTCGCGAATTCCATCCACGTAAGTCATAGCCACCAAGGTTAGCTATAATGTCACCCACTCCTTTGTCAGCAGGCTCCTCCCTGCCCACCATTTCATGCATCTTTTATCACCGCCCGAACGCCTTTATAAAATATTGATCGCTCATTCCCACGGTCCAGCCCAGGGCCCCCAAATGAGCTTGTGTGCTGCTGTCCAGAGTTGGGGGGCACGTTGCAGATGACAGAACCCACTTGGGGGATGAGGAAGACCGGCTAGCCCCAGCAGGGAAGAGATACGGGGGGGGGGGGGAGGGGGTGCGTGCTTCAATTAACACCATATTTACTAATGAGAAAATGCCGATCCAGGAGGAGGGTTCAGGAGAAGGCAGATGAAAGGAAATAAAAAGGTCAGGAGGAAGGAAAAGGAAGTGCACGAGGTGGGACCAAGCCGAAAGCCTGATCATCAGCCACGTTTGTTGTTAAATTTAATGGGCTGTGGGTGTTGATTGCTCAATCCATAAAATGAGCTATTAATTTGCTGTTCTAACAGGATAGGACCCATCTTATGCAAATTGACTTGAAAGCCAGCATCAGCTCTAAGGAGGTGGGTCCACCCTCCGTAAGCCAAAAGTTGCCCAGACTTTTCCATCGGAGGTGCTCCGTCTACTTGTTGCTGTGCCAAGGGAGGGTCTGCCTGAAGTCAGAGGACGTAGGTCCCTGGTCCAGCCCCTGCGAGATAGGAGCTCCCCGAGACAGGGTTACGTCTGTCCTATTCACCCTCCGTATTCCCAGCACTCAGCACCGAGCCGGATACCGGAAGTAACAATTGAGAGAAGGAACGTGCGAGCCCAGCGGTGGCTCTGCCACAGCCCCCAGTGGGTCTCTGGACGAGCCCCTGCCCTTCTTTCAGCCTTTCATTGTACCATCTGTAAAGCGGGCTGGTTTATCCCAAGGATTGTCGTGGGGCTTCCACGGTCCGGATCATCAGTGAGCTCTGAGCGTGGTCCGTGGTGGCCGTGATCCCTGAAACACGACAGGGAGAGGGGAGGGTGGGAGGCCACCGCCAGCCCTGGATTTCACATGCCTCCAGGGCACAGGCTTCAGGAAGCCCCGGCCTGAAAAACCTCACCTCCGGCCTTGCCCCAGTGCTGCCCAGCTGGGGGACCGTCATTTTTCTTCTACAGGAACAATGACTTTGACCTCACGGGGCCGTGGAGAAGCTCAAGCCAAAACAAAGGGTGGGTGGGAAGAGGTACCTCAAAGCCGAAACCTTCTGTGAACACGTCAGCTGAAGGACAGTGGGCTCTGGGGACAAGGTGATTAAGATTCAAATCCCAGCTCCATCACGCGTCAGCTCTGTGACGTCGGGCATGTAACCCAACCTCTCTGAGCTTCAGTTTCCACATCAGTCAAGTTGCAAGGCTAATTCCTACCTCACCGGGTTGTCAAGAGAATTAAATGAAATAAGGCGTGTAAAGAGCCCAGGACTGCAATGCCCAAGTCCTACAGGACCGGGCTCATAGTCTGTAGGACTCAATGCAAAGTGAAAACACCAGGCCCCGTGTTCAAAATTGTTAAGAATGTGAAGGTGTGATCGCAGAGCATTAAAGTACGTACAGGACCTTTCGATGTGCGGATCACACACCCATGAACCCAACCCCACCGGCACATAATAGCTGCCTTAAGATGTTATTGGGCCTTTTCTTTCCACTGCCTCAGACCTTGCTCTCCTCGACACATATAAATAGGATTTGGCAATTTTTTTTTTTTTTTTAGAAGAAAATCGCTATTATTATTCCTGAGGCAGCTCTACTTTTCCTCCTCGGAGCAGAACAGAGTCACCCATCCTGATAGACATCAGATAAAGGTAGAAAGAAATCAATGTGCTGGCTGCTGGCAAATGCTGTAGCCGAAGTAACAGGTTTACAGGATAAGCCAGGAATTAGAACAAGGAGGCGTGACCAGCAATATTTTTCCATACGGGGCAGGAAACCATGAGCCAGTTCCTAACTGCACCGTGTTCCTTGTTTATGAACCCTCAGTGGAACCACTGGCACCCTCTGGCCTCTCCAAAGTAATAACTTCATTACCCCTAGGCAGGGTGTTCCATGCCCTCTATGGTCTGATTTTCCAACTGCCTTCTCCTATACCTACCATGGCGCTTCACGAATCTATTTGCTGACAGGCTTCACGTACCCCAGCGTATCCTCCCACATCATGCCTCTGTTCGCTCCGCTTCTGCCTCCTAGAATGCATTTTCCCCATTCCTCAGTCTAGTAAAAAATTTCCCCAGGCTGCGTTTACATGCCACCTCACCCGGGAAGCAAAGCACAAGAGTCTCTATCATATGGACACTGTATCGGTCAGCTTTGCTTCAGTAACAAGCAGTCCCCAAATCTCAATGCCTTACGGTACAAATGTGTGGTTCTTGTTCACATTACCAGAGGGCTCCTCGCTGATTGTGGGTCAACTCTATGTGTCCGTCTGCTCAGGTTTGCTCCATGTGTTTTCTCATTCTGGAACCCAGGGAGAAGGAGCAGCACCCGTCAGGCAAAGGCAACGTGGCATGTCTCATGTTTCCACATGGCGGAGAAGAGGAACATACAAGAGGCAGAGCCAAACCACATGGGTGTCCTTGAGGCTGCTGCTCACCCAAGGTACACCTCACGTTCCATTGGCCAAAGAAAAATCACGTGGCCGCACCCCAAGTTAAGGGGGGAAGAAAGGACACCCCATTACATGGAAGCATAACAAGGAAAGGAATGAGATGGTGAACAAATCACAAAATGGGCCTCGCTTTGAGGCCAGATACTTCTGTTTTGAATCCCAATTCTTCCACTTATTTTTGGAGGATGCTCAGGTGAGTTCTTAACCTTTCTGTGCCTCAGTTTCACCATCTGCCCAAACAGGGTAATAATTCCTATTTTAAAGGCATCTAGGAGGGACTGAGCAGGGTAATGGCTGTCAAGTGTTACGCACAGTCCTTAGCACATGGTAAGCGCTCATAAATAATATTTTTACCAATAGCATTTTTAAATGTATTATTACTAATCATAATTTTCTATTTACTCATTTGTCTACTCTCATGTTTGTTTATTCAACACACATTTCCAGCGCATACATTGGCATCTGCCTGACTCCTCATGACACTGTCTTAACTCCCGAAGAAGTTGGTTTCCATTAACAAGTTCTGTGGTCCCAAAACCAAGGCTTGGTTGACCTTTTGACTCACCCTGTAACTGCACACACCACCTCATCCTTGTAGAAGAGTCCCGAAGATGTCTCCCTCCTGGCCTGTTTCCATTTCAATCTAAGGAACCTATGATCACTCCAGTAAAGGAATGTAGGCACATAAAACTTTAATTAGTTTCATGAAGTTAAAATTGCATTCATGGGTGGAAGGAATAAGGTAGGGGATGTTGAGACTGAAACTAAAAAAAAAAAAATGAAGGCGAGAAAGAAAAGAGAGAAAAGAAGTTTGTAGGGAACAGGAGGAAACTCTCACAAGGAGGCGAAAAATGAATCGTCTGCATTTTGCTAAAAACGCCGCAAATGTCAGCTGGTATTATCTTTGCAGATCGCTCAGCTTTTCAAGTGAACGAGAGCAGTGGGGGGGGGGGGGGAGGACCCAGAGCTGGATAGCCATGGGGGTCTCAGCCCCAAACAAGGGAGCGGACAGTTCCCTTCAGACAAATGGGGAAACACGCAAAGAAAGAAAGTTACCCTCCCACAAATGTCTCCAGCATCTTCCAGCCAGTTCGATTTCATAGAAAAGCCACAAGTCCCAGCCCTTGTCTTTACCACCTATGTAGCCATGAGCAAGTTGCTGCTCTGTTGTGGGTCCCAGCTGCCTCCAGTGATGAGAATTGGCTGGAGGACCCCCGCTGTTGGAAGATTAAATGAGATACCATACGAACAGCACCTTGCTGGTGCCTGGCACAAAGTGGCCACGTGGATGGGGTTAGATCCCTTTCCCTCGCGACGTTGAGAAGGAAATCCTGCTTGCTTCATTCAGAGTTGAGTGAGTCCTGTATTTGGCAGGGCTCTCCAGAGAAAGAGAACCAATAGGATGGAGAGAGAGAGAGGGAGAGAGGGAGAGAGAAAGAGATTTATCATAAGAAACTGGCTCATGTGACTGTAGGGGCTGACAAGCCCCAAAATCGGCCATCTGCAAGCTGGAGACCCAGGAGAACCAGTGGTGTAGCTCTAGTCAAAAGACCAGGGAGAGCTGATATTTCTGTTTGAGTCTGAAAGCGGAAAAAACCAGCAACATCCCAGCTTGAAGGTAGTCAGGCAGGAAGAATTCCTGCTTACTCACAAGAGGGTCAATCTTTTGTTCTGTTCAGACTTTCAACTGATGGAACAAGACCCACCCACATAAAAAAGGGCAATCTACTTTATGCAATCTGTTGATTTATTTTCTTTTTAAGTGTTATTTATTTTTGAGAGGGAGTGTGTGCATGCATGGGGCAGGGGGGCGGGGGGGAACAGAGGATTCAAAGCAGGCTCTGTGCTGACAGCAGCAAGCCCAATGTGTGGCTTGAACTCATGAACCACGAGATCATGACCTGAGCCAGAGTCGGATGCCCAACCAACTGAGCCACCCAGGTGCTCCAGCAATCTATTGATTTAAAATTTTTTTTTTCAACGTTTATTCATTTTTGGGACAGAGAGAGACAGAGCATGAACGGGGGAGGGGCAGAGAGAGAGGGAGACACAGAATCTCGGAAACAGGCTCCAGGCTCTGAGCCATCAGCCCAGAGCCCGACGTGGGGCTCGAACTCACGGACCGCGAGATCGTGACCTGGCTGAAGTCAGACGCTTAACCGACTGCGCCACCCAGGCGCCCCAGCAATCTATTGAT
Organism: Leopardus geoffroyi; assembly: GCF_018350155.1. Taxonomy (NCBI): domain Eukaryota; kingdom Metazoa; phylum Chordata; class Mammalia; order Carnivora; family Felidae; genus Leopardus; species Leopardus geoffroyi. The sequence goes on from NC_059342.1 coordinate 79,696,887, forward strand.
TTAAATGCTAAACTCATTCAAAAAGACCCTAACAGAAGTGCTCAGATAATATTTAGCCAAATACTTAGGCATCTCATGGCCCCATCAAGTTGAGACACAAAAATTAACCATCACAACTCCTAAAACTTCTGTCCAATGCCAAGGTCTCCTAAGAGGACAGCGTCATAGCTTGCAGGGAGGCACAAGTCAGGCTCGTGAGAGGGTCTCAGCAACCCAGACAGTATGGCACCATAATTCTATGTCATAAAATACATCACTCCCTGGGCTTGTCTCCCACTCTATTAACGGGGAAATAATGTCTTTGGTTCTAACAAGATACTGTGGAGGGTTAAAAGGAAGAAATTGCTGTGTGCATATGAGTCATGTCCTGTGTGCTACACATGTAGCAGGAGAAATCAGGATGTGGCCCCTATACCAGTTGTACAGGCGGGCATGCATTCAGCTGTAAGTAACAGAACAAGCCAGCTCCAAAGCAATATCAAACTGACGTCGTCTGGTCATCAAATAGGGTTGTTTTATTTTTTCATTTTTTTTTTTGAGGGGAGGGGGAGGGAGTTGAAGTCTCAGTAGTAAATAGTAGTTTATTATTAATTCCTTTACTTTGCCCTAAAAGCTCTGTCTTATTAATTTTGTATTATGCTTACTTAGTTCTGCTATTTGCTCATGAATAGCTCATCTTTTGTTCATAAACTTGGAGAATCCAGAGTTTTTGTTTCCCTTGTTTCTGAATCAAAGATATGTGGTCTTAGAAGGGGACGCCTGGCTGGCTCAGTCAGAAGAGTGTGTGACTCATGATCTCGGGGTCATGGATTCGAGCCCCCTGTTGGGTGTAGAGATTACTAAAAAAAAGCTATATGGTCTTAGAGCTACTTTGCCAGACTCTTAGATCATCAGTTGTCATGCACCTGACACTGTTTGCCCGTGGGGGCACATGACACTTCTTTGCCCCAGGGGGTAAGAACACAAAATAGAGGTAAGACTCTTGGCAGAAATCTACAAGGCCAAGTCACACAGGCCCTGCTCATCGTACGTACTGAACCAATGTTTGTTGAATTAACTAATGCTCATGAGATCTTCCTTAGTTTTCTCCTTGGGCAGGTTATGTAGCTGGTTGGTTGTTTCGTTGGTTTGTTAGTTGGTTAGTTGCTTGGCTAACTAGTTGGTTGGCTAATTGGTTGACTGGTTGCTTGGTTGGTTGGTTGGTTAGTTGGTTAGTTGGTTGGTTAACTAGTTGGTTGGCTAATTGGTTGACTGGTTGGTTGGTTGGTTGGTTGGTTGGTTGGCTAACTAGTTGGTTGGCTAATTGGTTGACTGGTTGGTTGGTTGGTTTGTTAGTTGGTTAGTTGGTTGGCTAACTAGTTGGTTGCCTAATTGGTTGACTGGTTGGTTGGTTGGTTGGTTCCTACCATGTGTTAAGCACTCTGCTCAGTGCTACTCCTCAAAAGACATTTGGCAGGAGGGGTGCCTGGGTGGCGCAGTCGGTTAAGCGTCCGACTTCAGCCAGGTCACGATCTCGCGGTCCGTGAGTTCGAGCCCCGCGTCGGGCTCTGGGCTGATGGCTCGGAGCCCGGAGCCTGTTTCCGATTCTGTGTCTCCTTCTCTCTCTGCCCCTCCCCCGTTCATGCTCTGTCTCTCTCTGTCCCAAAAATAAATAAAAAACGTTGAAAAAAAAATTAAAAAAAAAAAAAAGACATTTGGCAGGAGAGGAACATGCAGACTACTCCATCCACTCCTTTACCTTCTCTGAGCCAGGACCTATGCTGGGCTGTGAAGAGAAAGAGAGATACCCAGTCACTGCTAAATGGAAGAAACAGTGATGGAAACAAATAACAATTTACCCAAAGGAGTAACTGTCAAGATGGAGAGTTGGAAAAGCAGGAGGCCGTAGTTCAAGGGCTCAGGTATATGGGCTCTGGCATCCAAGGCCTGATTGAATCTCTGCACCTCACTGACTTGCTGAGTGGCCTTCTGCAAGCCACTTAACTTCTCTGGGCCTGGATTGTGGTAAGAAGTAAATAGGAAATGCATGAAACGTGCTTAGCACAAGGCTTATCCCAGAGCAAGAGCTCAAGACACATCAGTTACTTGGATTAGTATCGGGAAAGTCGGAGGAGACTTGATGTAGGAGACGGGGGCATGTGAGGTGAGTTTCAGGGTGTGAGTGGGTGTCTGCCAGGAAAGGTGCGAGCAAGGCAGAAATGTGGGGGAAGGATGAGGGATGTTTAGGAAACCGAGAGACGTTTAGGGTGAATCGAGGTGAGGCTGGGCAGGATGACAAAAATGCCAAGTTCGCGCTATGCTGGTTCTCGCCCCCAAACAGGCGCTGAATTGTGTCCAGACACAAATTAGTTCCTCCAAATGCCACTTTTCTCTGCAGAGGGGTGACACCCCGACATGAGGACCTGCAGGATGTGGCGAGGATAACCCGCTGTGGTTTTATGATGCTGTGGCCCATCCACTTCCCACACCGCCCCTAGCCCCTTGGGACTTGAAGCTGGACTTCTCCCACATACGTGGCCTGACAGTCACCCACATCCCTGGGGAAAAATAAGTTTACAAACAAACACAACAAGACATTGGAGAAGCACAGCTATATCAAAAGAAAAAAAAAAAAAACAGCATTCTAGAATACAAATGCCACCACGAAGCAGAAATATTAGACCAGAAAGGATAAGAATGTAAAATTATCCTAATCAACATATAAAAGAGGGTAAGGGGAGATAATACCAATAGGACACAGGAAGAACAAAACAAAAGTAAAAGGACCATACAGAAATATTGCATACAGAAAATAGAATCGCTTCTGTAATGAACGGAGCGGTTGACATAAATAGCAGAAGAATGAATTAGTCAGTGGGAAAAGAGATGGAGAAAATCTCCCTGGAGGAAGAAGAATGGACTAATTAATTAGTTAAAAGAAAAGCTAATCAGAGTGGGGAGCTGTTTGAGGATACAAACTGAAAACAGTAGATAAATAAGTTCTGGAAATACAATGCACGGCATAGTGATCATAGTCAATAGTACTGTAGTACACGCTTCCTACTTGCTAAGAGACTAGATCTTCATTGGTTTCACCACACAAAAAAAATTGTTACGTGACATGGTAGAGATGTTCACCAACACTCACGTGGTAATTGTATTGTGACATATAAATTATCAAAGCAACACATTGTACGCCTTAAACTTGCACAATGTTGTATGTCAGTTATATCTGAAAAAAGGAAGGAAGGAAGGAAGGAAGGAAGGAAGGAAGGAAGGAAGGAAGGAAGAAGGAAGGGAGAAAGGAAGGGAGGGAGGGAGAAAGGAAGGGAGGAAGGAAGGAAGGGAGAAAGGAAGGAAAGGAGGAAGGGAGGAAGGAAGGAAGGGAAGAAGGAAGGAAGGAAGGAAGGAAGGAAGGAAGGAAAGAAGGAAGGGAAGAAGAAAGGAAGGAAGGGAGGGAGGAAGGGAGGAAGGAAGGGAAGAAGAAAGGAAGGAAGGAAGGGAGGGAGGAAGGAAGGGAGGGAGAGAGGAAGGGAGGAAGGGAGAAAGGGAGGAAGGAAGGAAAGGAACGGAGGGAGGAAGGAAGGGAGGAAGGGAGGAAGGGAGGAAGGGAGGGAGGAAGCGAGGGATGGAGGGAGAAAGGAAGGGAGGAAGGAAGGAAGGGAGGAAGGAAGGAATGAAGGAAGGGAGGGAGGAAAGGAGGGAGGGAGGAAAGGAGGGAGGGAGGGAGGGAGGAAGGGATAAAAGGAGGAAGGAAAGGAAGGGAGGAAAGAAGGAAGAGAGGGAGGAAGGGTGACAGAGAGGAGGGAGGTGGGGAAGGGTGGGTGAAGCGGGGAGGTATTAAGATGGAAGTGAAAGTGCTCACATAGGGGGGCGCCTGGGTGGTGCAGTCGGTTAAGCGTCCGACTTCAGCCAGGTCACGATCTCGCGGTCCGTGAGTTCGAGCCCCGCGTCGGGCTCTGGGCTGATGGCTCGGAGCCTGGAGCCTGTTTCCGATTCTGTGTCTCCCTCTCTCTCTGCCCCTCCCCCGTTCATGCTCTGTCTCTCTCTGTCCCAAAAATAAATAAACGTTGAAAGTGCTCACATAGGTAGAAGATCCAGAAGGAGAGAAATGAAAATGGAGATGAAAACAATATTTGAGAGAGTAATGGAGATCAATGTCCTGCAGTTTAATAAAAGATGAAAGAATTTTCGTTAAAAGGGCCGAGAGAAGCAAAGGGAAGAAGCAAGGAAAACCCACACCAGACACCTCGTGGTGAAGGGTGAGCCTCGTTCAAGACAAAGGATGAAGCCAGAGAGTGGGAGGGAGAGGAGGGGAGACTCTGTGTTTCGACCCCAGTCTGACCTGAGCCCCTCCCCGGTCCCCGAACCAGAGAGCCCCACCCCCTGCTTTATAGTCTCAGAGAAGCTAATGACTTTGCCTCAAGTTGAAGTTCATCAGGCGATTATTAAATTTAGGTCTCCTCCTCCTCTGTAAGCATCAGAGACTCCACCGCTTTGCTCCGGAGAAGATTGAACATGCACGGTCGCCCCTGAGCAGCTAGTGGTTGAATGGACCAACTCGTGTTCCAGTCTAAGCATGTCGCTGCCCAGTGACCCTCCCTTGTGCCCATCTCCCCCTCATGAGGACCTGGCCTGCATGGCTGTGACCCCGACCTCCCACCTGGCCGTGGCCAGCCCCTTCCCCCTCAGAGCACTAGACCCAGCCTCCCCCAGCCCCCTGCCACGCACAGGCTGAGTCTAATGGGATCCACGCAGGAATCTGCTCCTGCTCACGTCATCCCCTTACCCCCAGCCTGGGCACCCACTCTGACTGCCCAGTCCCGGGACTGGACTTCACAGTTGCCACACATGCCTACCTAAATGGGCCTGCCATGGTCCATTCAGGTCTCCTGGGTCCCAAACCGGGACCCTCTGCCCTGCTCCTCACTGTCATCAGAAGACGCCTATGAATGTGAGTTCTTCCAGCCGAGGTACTTTGTAGCTCTAGTTTTCAGACAGTGACAGAACACAGAGGCTTGTGGAGCCAGAGAGCCATAGCTGTCCTCCTGTCACCCCCGTGGCATTGGTGCTGAGTCACACGGATGGGGGTCCCCATCCCAGCTCTGTCACCGACCCGCAGCAGTTTCTTCTCTCTCTGACCCCCAGCTTCCTTCCCGGGAAAGGGCGGGACCCAGGTCCCTGAGCCCCAGGTGTGAGGACAAAAGCGTCTCACGTGTGTAAAGTACTCAGCACCACCCGGGGCATGCAGTGGGCACTCAATAAACCTACCTTCCCTAGCAGCTTTCTTCCTGTGGCTGCGCTGCCCTGAGATCGTGTCTCTCTAGCCCACCGTTGCATCGCCACGCAGTGCCAGTGGTGTGGAAGGTGCAGAGTAGACGTTTGTTCGATGGATGGACGGACGGACGGATGAGAAGTAGTCCATTCGGATGATGCTGGGGAATTGACGGGGGTGTTAGGTTGTAGAATCACTTTGCTGGTGTAGAATAAGTCACTGCAAGGAATCCTTTCTGTCCTATTACCAAACCCAAGGCAACCCTCACCCAGGTATTTACTGGGCCAAGGTCTCTGTGTTGGGAAAATGGCTAAATTCTCAGGAGAAGAGTGATCTGTCATGCCACGTAATCTCAGCCTCTAATACTTAACATTATAAGCTCTGCTAATAACTCCCGGTCACTTGTCTGGGAAAGACAGATAAGGATTTGAAAACGATGCGTATTAGCATAGGTAATCTACCACCTGATGTTGTTGACTCTGAGACCGGGATATTTTCGTGCCTTTTCCCCACGCCTGCCCTCTGACAACACCATCGTTGCAGGAGATGTAAACAGAGAGGGAGGATTGCTATGTGACTCCATTCTGGAACTGTTATGTCATACCACGTAGCCCTGGTTTCCACACATATGGGGTAGATGAAGCCCTTCCCTGGAAGAAGGAAATGTTTCTGGCGCTAAGCATGAGCAATATCATTCTTTTAAGTAAAGTCTGGGCTCACCTAGGATCTGCTGTGTAGCTTTTTGCAAGCCGCATAGCTTCTCAAGGCCTATTCATTCATTCATGCCTACCCTGCCTTCCTCTCCCTCTAAATCCATGCTACCTTACTCCTGGAATATAGAGATACTCTTTTATAGCAGGTAAAAGATGGCTGCTAATGCTTCGGCCCTCCTGTCATGAAGAAGTGACCTGTCCGCACCCTGTCCTTGAACCTGGGCACGGTCTGTGGCTGCTTTGACCCACACAAACCCAACAGAAGTGATCCTGTGCCGGTTTTCAGGCTCTGGCTTTAAGAAACTCGCAACGTCTACTTCTCATGTCTAAGGCCACGCTTTCTGGGAGTTCTGAAGGTCTTTGAAAGGAGCTTCCCTGGAGCCACCGCGCTGGAGAGGACACAGGTGGGTGTTCTTGATCACCGCTGGTCCCGGCTGAGCCCAGGCTTCCGGCCATCCCCACCAGGGCACCAACAGGTGCCGCGTTGTTCAGGCGACTGACTGCCCAGCTGAGCCTTTCCCAAACTGCTGACCCCAAAATCACGAACAAGATAAAACGGTTGCTTTTAAGTCACGAACTTCTGGAGTAGGGCGTCCCCCGGCAGATTGCCAAAACATCCTTTCTGTAGCGAACCACAGAGTTCGTGGCGATTCCATTGGAGGCTTGTTTGCTCTTGAACCCTTCCTGTTTGCTGTTCATTTGGGGAACTCGTGTCTGCAGACAAAAACACAAAGAGAAAAGAGCACCTAGGAAGAAGGGGATGATCAAACACAGAGAGACAATTCCCAAAAGAGTAAATGCGAGTAGGTAATAAACGTTACACCATTTGCGCGTGAGACTAACGAAAGAAATGCAACAACGAATGCCAAAAACAACAAAACAAAACAAAACAAAACAAAACAAAACAAAACACCAAGAACGGATACTCTTTTCACCTATCAGATTAGCAACGTTTCTCTCTAATGATACTAGTCTACGCTGGTGAGGGGAGGTGGGGCATTGAACATCCTCACAGACTCTTGAAAAGAGTAAAACTTGAGGACAATATTTGGGGAAAGCTAATTGCCTAGTACATTTTAGATCTGGGTATGCATCCCAGAAAAATAACCTGACATGTGGACAAAGATTTATGTACAAAATATGTTCATCACCCTATCATTCATAAAAGTAAAATATTATGGGCAAAAGAAAGCTTAAATGCTGGGTCGGTGAGGGGAACAGCAAAGTAAATTGAACTGCCTCCGCAAGATGGAGTATCACCCCACCATTACAAATGACGCTTATCAAGTGTTCTTAACGACATGGAAAAATGCTTAACGATATAGCATTAAGTAAAGGAGCGAGATAGAAAAAGGTTATAAAGTATGATTTCAGCTACTTTGAAAAGCATAAAAAAACTGGAAGGAAATACGATAAAATGTTCATGGTGTTTATCTGTGGGTGGTGGGATTATGGGTGGTTGTTTTTCTTATTTATTCTTTGCTGTATTTTCAACACTGGGAATGCATGACGTCTGCAGTCCAGAATTGTTTTTTCTTTTAAGAAGAAAAGAGATGGTCAACAGTGGTAAATCTGAAGTCCAAGACGAGAAGCGTGAATATGGAGAAAGGGATATTGGGAGGTTTTCGAGAGTCCCTGGAATGGAAAGCCTGTGGTGACACAGACCTCTCAGGGTGAAGTTTACTTTTGTCCTTGTCTGTGATAGGAACAATATTTGCTGAATGCATGAATGGTGTAAACACAGAGTCTGCTTCCACAGCGGGGCTTGATTTGATAAATAATCCCCACCTCGATCCCAGGAAGGAGCTCTGGGCTCACCACACGCACACCGTTGGGGACTGAGAAACTTACATCCACTAAGGCACATGGAAATAGGTCAGAATCCAAGCCAATTGTCTTCAGACTCAAAGTGACAAAGTCCTTGAATTTCAGACACCAGGAATCTGCTTCTGTGGCTCCTGGGGCACCTGGTTGGGGCTTTTTGCAGTAATTTCATACCGTGTAATTTATGAAGAAAAAAATGAGAGAGCAGAACTTTTTAAGGGCTTGGAATTATAGAATCTTGGAGCCAGTCGGGGCTCTCAAGGTCATGTTTCCAGTCCAAAGTTTTGTTTCACTAATGAGAGGCAGAGACCAAAGAGGGGAGGTGCTCCGTCCGAGGTCAGCGGGTGCAAGGTCAGCACAGAACAGGACTACCACCCGGGTCCCCTGACTCTGGCTGCACAGCTTCTCGGGCTGCATTTCCCGAGGCCTCAGCGATACGCAGCTTACTTATTTGTTTCTTTGATTGTCTTTTATCTGTACCACCCCATGAGGGCACGGACCTTGTCTACCTGCTACATGATAGGTACTCAAAAAAAATTTGTTTAATGGATGGATGGATGGATGGACAGAGGGACAGATGGGTGGATGGGGACAACCTGAGGCAGAATGGTATAATGGAAAGACCATGGGTTCTGGATATTGGCTACATAACCTCAATCAAGTCATTCAACCTCCCTGAGTCTCAGATAATTCCCTTGTAAAATGGTACTGGAGGTTTCCTGAGTATAAATGAGGTACCAAATATAGTATCTAAAGCTTTTTGCTAAATTCCTGCCGCTATAGTAATTGCTAATTAAAAGCTACCTCCACTTGTCCCTCCCGTGAAACCAAGTCTGAGCCATGGCTATTGTCTCCTGAGTCTTGACATGGAGACTCCAGTTTTGTCCTGACTTCAGACATCCATCTGTGATAAAGTCACTTGGATACTCTGGGATAACGTCTTCACATGGTACGTCCGTCAAAAGAAGAGTCAAGTCAATTCAATGAAATTCGCTAAGCAATCCATGGGGCGGCCGGATTGATGCTAAGACCTATGGAGGCACAGAGAAGAACAAGGTATGGTCTCTGCCTTCAGGTTTTTGTAAAGAAAGAAACTGCACATGCTCAGCCAATGAGGAATTCGATGCATCCATAGCTCTCAGGTCAAAGAATACTCATGTCCCTATGGCAGGTGCAGGTAGTTGTAAGACAGAAATCCCCAGAGGCTATGAAGGCACCATGAACTCAAACTCTTGGGCCTCCTGGCAGATACAGCTTTCGCCACATCTTCTTTAGCCACCCTGGGTATTGGCAGGTGGATTCACCATCCTCCAGGTGCAGGGGTGATGTCAAGATGCAAAGAGTTTCCAAGAAAGGACAGCTCGCTGTGTAATGAATGATTAAAAATATCTCCAGGAAGAGGTGATACTTGGCTTAGACCAGGGATGGCACAGACACACCACTGGGGACCTCCACGAGGCCCCCACACCCAACCCACGCAATCAGTCACAACACACACATCACACACTTACGCTGAGCTCAGGATCCTACTCAAGTCCAGGGCCATTGCCAATGGCAGACAAAAGGATACTTACTCGCCATCCTTGAACTAGTCATCGATTTGGGGTCAGATTTGGAAGGCAACATGATGCAATGACAGAAGTACGTCTAAAGTCACACAGACTTGGGTGTGTGGGACTTTTAATTTTTCCACTAAACCTGCTGTGTGGCATTAGCTGTGTTGATTTAGTCAGGAAATCTTCCTTAATTAAATGAACCTTAATTGCTCACTTCTTTTTTTTTTTTTAGGTTTATTTATTTATTTTGAGAGAGACAGAGAGAGAGAGAGAGAGCAAGAGGGAAAGGGGTAGAGAGGAAGAGAGAGAGAGAGAGAGAGAGAGAGAGAGAGAGAGAGAGAATGCCAAGCAGGCTTTGCTGTATCAGCACAGAGCCCGATGCGGGGCTTGATCCCAGCAACCTGAATCCCGACCCGAGCCAAAATCAAGAGTCAGGACGCTCGGGGCGCCTGGGTGGCGCAGTCAGTTAAGCGTCCGACTTCAGCCAGGTCACGATCTTGTGGTCCGTGAGTTCGAGCCCCGCGTCAGGCTCTGGGCTGATGGCTCAGAGCCTGGAGCCTGTTTCCGATTCTGTGTCTCCCTCTCTCTCTGCCCCTCCCCCGTTCATGCTCTGTCTCTCTCTGTCCCAAAAATAAATAAACGTTGAAAAAAAAATTAAAAAAAAAAAAAAGAGTCAGGGCACTCAACCGACTGATCCACCCAGGTGCCCCATTAATTCTTTACTTCTTTCACAGACGTGTTTGTAGCACTTGCTATATGACAGGCACAGTCCTAAGCACTTTACGAATTTCGGCTCATTTGTTCAAGGCCACCCTGTAAGGTGGTTGCCATTGTTATTCCCATTTTACAAATGAGGAAATTAAGACACGGAAAATCTAAGCAGCTTTCTCAAGGTCAAACAGCTAATAAGTGCTGGAGTCGTGATTCAAACCCTGCCCTTAACCAACATACTCTGACTCTTTAGTTCCTGTGCCTGAAAAGGCAGGCTTTAAAAAAGACCCTGGAAGATGGGGCGCCTGGGCGGCTCAGTCGGTTAAGCGTTTGACTTCGGCTCAGGTCATGATCTCACGACTTGTGAGTTCGAGTCCTGCTTCTGTCAGCATGAAACCTGCTTGGGAGTCTCTCTCTCCCTCTCTCCCTGCCCTTTCTCTCTCTCTCTCTCTCTCTGAAAATAAATAAATAAGCTTAAAAATAAAAAAATAATAAATAGACCCTGGAAGAGCCATTGTGGGAATTATGTGAAATGAGGTAAGGATAAGGTGAAGAAGCAGATATTGAAAGTAAGCAACAGAGTTCATCCCCAGAGCCAAAGGCTGATTCTTTGACCAGAATTAACCACATGCTGGGCTATAATAATGCAAATCTCAACAGATTTCAAGACTTGAAGGGCACCTGGGTGGCTCAGTGGGTTGAGCGTCGGACTCGGGTTCAGCTCATGGTCTCACGGTTCATGAGTTCGAGCCCAGCATCAGGCTTGGGGTTGTCAGCACAGAGCCTCCTTTAGATCCTCTGCCCCTCTCTCTCTGCCCCTCCGTCTCTTGTGCTCTCTCTCTCTCTCTCAAAGATGAACAAACATTAAAAAAAAAAAAAGAATTGAAATCACACACCAAAAAAGTGAAAGTAAGCTACAAATTAATACCAAAACAGAAAGATTGCTAGAGAAGTTTCTACTTTTTCAAGTAAAAAGGTGGATTTTTTTAAAATAACTATTGGGGTGCCTGGGTGGCTCAGTCGGTTAAGCATCCGACTTCAGCTTAGGTCACGATCTCGCGGTCCATGAGTTCAAGCCCCGCGCCGGGCTCTGGGCTGATGGCTCGAGCCTGGAGCCTGCTTCCGATTCTGTGTCTCCCTCTCTCTCTGACCCTCCCCCGTCATGCTCTGTCTCTCTCTGTCTCAAAAATAAATAAACGTTAAAATAATTCTTGTGTCAAAGAAGAAAGAGCATTGGAAATTAGAAAACATTTTCCACCGAACACATAAAAAATATGGCACTTCAAGACTTGCAGGCCGCAGCTAAAACTGCGCGCAGAGGGAAAACAGTAGCCTCAGTCGCAAAAAGGCTGAAAATCAAAGATCTCTGCTTCCATCTCAAGAAGTTGGAAAAAGACTGCAAAATAAAACAGTAGGAAGGAAAAGAAAGGAAAGGATGGGCGGAAATCAACGAAAGGAAAAACAGTACAATAGAGTTGATTAACAAAGCCAAAAGTCGATTCTTCCAATCGACTAATAACTAATACTAATAACTAATACTAATATTACTAATATTACTAATAACTAATACTAATTACTAATAACTAATACTAATAACACTGATAAGCATCTGCCAAAACTGATCGAGGAACAGGAGAGAGCGTGCCAGTGACCAATATCCAATATCTGTAAAGACAAGGGGACCGTCACTGCATCCCTACAGAGATCCAAAATATAAGAGGGTATTATGAGCAACGTGTCGCCAATAAGTTGGAACACGTAACTGAAATTGACAAATCCTGGAAAAACGCAATCTACTAAAATTGACATCAGAGAACAAATAATCTGACTGCTGTCTCAGAGCTAACCAGAAAAAAGAAAAAGAATTCATCGTGGAAACCTTCCCACAAAGAAAAACTCCAGGGCTGCCCACGAGGCCCCACTAATGAATTCCACCCAGTACTTAAGGAATAATGCCATTTTACACAAACGCTTCCAGAGAATATAAACTCGCCTCAACTCATTTTATTTTATAAAGCCAACATTATCTTGATACCAAAACCTGAAAAATAAATTAGGAGAAAATTACAGACTAATTTCTCTCATGAAGCCAGAGGCAGAAATCCTCAGCAAACTATTAACCAACAGAATTTAGTGAGCTGATCTGTTTCCCTTGTTCGAGGCAGCTTAGCACAGTAAAGTGGCTCCTGGAATCGGAAACAGAAGTAGGGAGGTACACGGAGGTCCCGTTCTCTCCTAGGAAGCTGGGACCCCAGGGCATCAGACGTCAGTCAATACAATACGTCTGAGTGAAAGAGGAAAGAAAGAAAGAGAATGAATGAGGGGAACATTCTGCAATTGTTGTGGGAGAAGGGAAATGGAGACATTGCCACAAAGTCACCCGCTCTTGGGCTAATTCACCCTTCGAGAAGGGACCAGCGTTCGTGGAAAGGGCAGCAGGGATTTGACCCAAGGAGCCTGCTGGGAGCCTGGACAGCTGAGCCTCGGTTTATACTTGAACCTAATACTCTGTGCTGCCCCCCACCTTTGTTCTGTCCACGGAACAAGTAGCAATGCTTCCTCTTAGCTCGGGGGGAAACGAGGCAGCCTTGAGAGCAGGGCTTCTTTTGAGATGCCTGCGCGTCCGGGAGCCATCCCTGATTGGAATGGAAACGTCTCTCCCGCTCTGAGCTGGTCAACTGCAGAGGGGATCAGGACCCTGCTGGAAAGAAGTGAGGGCCGCTTCCCTGACCCGCCCTCTGCTCTGAGCTCTCGGGAGGCCAGCAGATGGCCGGTCGCCATGGGAATCCGTGGAGACCATCAGTGTGACTGAGAGAGGGTCCGTGGATGGGGGATAGTCCGGCCTTCTCCTTCCCCTTGGGATTGATTTTTGGCTGGTTGCCCAGCAGTGAAAGCCCAGGACCCTCCAGCCGCTCTCCAAGGCGTGCATTCATAGGACACGGGAGCACTCTTATTGGATACCTTCCATGCCCAGCCCATCAGCCCCTTCATTTACTGGACTGACTTTCTACACCCATTCCTTGCCTCCTTTCCAATCCTAAAATGAAAGAGCCCCC